>NW_020172280.1:1057506-1233082 GCF_003031525.2 Neophocaena asiaeorientalis asiaeorientalis
CAACGGGAGAGGCCACAACAGTGAGAAGCCCGCATACCGCAAAAAAAAAAAAAAAGTGTAAGCCCTTTGGGATGAACGGTGATATAAAATCTGGGCAGGATCGAGAAGCGTCTTACAGTATAAAGGAAAGGGCTCCGGACCATGGTCCGAAAGACCCAGGCTGGACTTAACCCTGTCAGTTATTAGCTTACACAAAGCCACTAACGTCTCTTCGTCTCAGTTTTCCACCTTAAACTGGGCATGATAATCCTTACTCTGTCTGCTTTCCAAGATCTATGTAAGAATCAACTGTTATTGTGTAATATTACGTAACACTATCTGACATTGTTTATTTGCTTCATTCCAGTACCAAGAACGGTGCATATCAGGTGCTCAATAAACATTAGTTAAATGAATGACTATTTTCAGAAATGTTTTGTAAAGTGTGTAAGCACTGTACAGTGTTTTTATTATACTTCTTGTAGATTATCCTAGTAGGGGGCAATGCTCTAGACCCCTCTTTCTGTGATGTGTGGTGTGGGAGCCGGCGAGGTCCTGCCCCAGCTGGGGTTGCAGGGATCTCTTTCCAGGCCACGGCATCTGCTTGTCTTCCGAGATCCCATCTCCTCATGTGGATCTGAACCACTGCCCAGCAGATTGTGATAAAGGACATTTGGTATGTAAATGTGTTGCTGGAGGGCAAAGGGTGGTCCCCAGGAGGGTTGGCCTTACACGTTCATAACACATTTTCATATAACACAGAATGACACAGATACTGGCAGTGGGAATTTTATTAGTCTGGGAAATTTCAAGGGAGTTCCAGATCAAAAAAGGGACAATAGTAAATACCAGGATTATGGCAAAAAGAAGAATTTTAGAAGTATTCTTATGAAGAATTCCTACTTACACACTTGTTATGGATTGAATACCATTCCCCTTAAATTCTGTATTGAAGCCCTAAACCCCAATGCAGCTATCTTTGGAGATAGGGCCTATAGAGAGGTAATTGAGGTTAAACAAAGTCATAAGGGCTTAGTTCTCCTCTACAACTTGTCCTTATAAGAAGAGGAAGAGATACCAGAGCTCTTTCTCTCCCCATGCCAGCCCCCACCCTTGGGGGCCACAGAGGAAAGGTCATGTGAGGACAGGACAGAGCAAGGAGGCAACCATCTGCAAGCCAGGAAGTGAATTGGTCAGCACCTGAATCTGGGACTGCTAGACTTCTGAAGTACGAGAAAATGAATTTCTGTTAAGCTACCCAGTCTACGGTATTTTTCTACAGCAGCCTAAGACAGATTTTGGTACGGAGAAGTGAGGTGCTACTATAATAAATACCTTAAAGTGTGGATGTGGCTTTGGCACCGGGTGAAAGGTAGAGGCTAGAAGAGTTTTGGGGTGCATGCTAGAAAAAGCTTAGATTGCCTTGAAAGGTCTGTTGATAGAATTGTGGACATTAAAGGCAATTCTGAATGAGGCCTTAGAGAGAAAAGAGGAGAGCTATAGAGAAAGCCTCTATCATCTTAAGGAATACATATTTCATCAGGAATATAATGTTGGCAGAAATATGGATATTAAAGGCCGTTCTAATGAAGTTTCAGACAGAAATGAGGAACTTATTATCAGAAACTGGAGGAAAGGCCATCCTTTTTATAAAACAGCAAAGAACTTGGCTCAATTCTGTTTCAGTATTTTGTGTAAGGTAGAATTTGTGAGTGATGAAACTGGGTATTTAGCTGAGGAGATGTCTAAGCAAAGTGGAAGAAGTAGCTTACTTGCTCCTTACGGCTTATAGTAAAATGAAAGAGGACAGAGGTGAGTTGAAGGAATTGTTAAGCAAAAGGCACCAGAGCTTCAAGATTTGGAAAATTCTCAGCCTATCCATTTTGCACAAACTGAGGAAGGCGTTCTGAAGAGAGCACGATAGGTGTTCTTATTCATTTGATAAGGAGATTAGTATGGGTGTAAAACACAAATTTAATGAGCCATTTCAGCAGAAACCCAGCATAGAAATGGGATTATGCCATCAGAAACACTGCCAGCTGGGACTAAATGGAACAGAGAAACAGAACAGAGTGAAGAAAGGCTGTCAGACTTCTGGGATTCTGCAGGACGGGACAATAGAGCTAGTCAGTTGTAAACATGAATTATCCTTCAAGAAAAGGGAAGAATGGAACTAAAGGTGATTCAGAGAACACCAGGATTAGCACCAGAGGCCCGGGGAGCAGGGCTGGTTCCTTCTTGCTTTCAAAGGGTGGGGCTATGTCTTGATATTAACAAGCCAGAGCCTCAGGGACAGGGCCACCACCAAAGGCCATGGGGATGACACTGCTGCCCCAGTAGGCCTGGAAGGATGAGCACGGAGCCAGAGAAGATTATTCTTGAGCTTTAATATCTAATGGAGTTGGCCTTGCTAGGTTTTGGACTTGCTTGGGACCTAACGTCCCTTTCCTCTTTCTGGTTTTTCCCTTCTGAAATGGGAATGTCTATCCTCTGCCTGTCTCACCACTGTATTTTGGAGGCAAGTAATTGGTCTGGTTTCACAGGTTCATAACTGGAGAGGAATTTGGCTCTAGGATGAATCATATCTTAAGCTTCACTCATATCTAATTTAGGTGATATTTAGATGAGACTTTGGACTTTAATGTTGATGCTGGTGTGAATTAAGACTTTTGGGGCTGTTGGGATGGGGTGAATGTATTTTGCGTGGGAGAGGGACATGAATATCGGGAAGCCAGAGGGTGAAATAGACTGAGCAGTATTTCCCTGCCACCCAACCCCAAGTCGATACGTTGAAGCCCTAATTCCCAGCGTGACTGTATTTGGAAACAGTTTCTATAAGGAGGTAATAACGATTAAATGAGGTCATAAGGATTGAGCCTTAATCTGATGGGACTGGTGTCCTTATAAGAAGAGGAACTCCACATGTCTCTCTCTCTGTCTCTCTCCTGCATCCCCCAGCCTTTTCTCCCCACAAATCCCCCCACTTTTGTGCCACAGAGGGAAAGCCATGTGAGAATCACTCAAGAAGCTGTCGGCAAGCCAGGAAGAGAAATCTCCCCAGGAACCTAACTGGCCAGCACATTTTTCTGGGAATTTCAGCCTCCAGAACTGTGAGGAATACATTTCTGTTGTTTAAGCCACCCAGTCCGTGGCATTTTGTTATGGCAGCCTGAGCGGACGAAGACAATCCTCCTCTCCTTTGGTTTCTCTGGCTCACTTGTGAGTAGTTTCCCTGCAGTTGACAGCTCTGTCTCCATCCCCCACGCAAAGTCACATTGCAGTCCCGGAGTGACCTGAATGTATGTTAGAATATCCTTGTGATCCAAGCATGATGGAAAAGAGGAGAACAGTTACAATCCACAGAATGACAGTACATTGTAGAGGGCAGCTCTGTTACCTGCCTGGCCAGAGATAATTTGGGTATATTTCATTAAACTTCAGGAGAGTGAAAGATTGTTTCAGGTAGCCTGTGGAATTTTCTTAAGAGCACATGTGTAAGGTCAACGACTTTCTCTTGCCTCAGGTTTTTTGAACCAAAGTTAATTGTGACAAATCAACTTTGCTCACACCACTGCTATCACTACTTGAAGCCATAGCTAGGTGGTATTGGTAGCATACATGCACACGGAAATTATTATCTGGGAAAGTGAAAAAGGTATATTTTATATAACACGGTAATAGAATAAGTGCGAAGACTGAATTTTTGGAGCTCAGGTTTAAATCTCCACTTTTAACTTTTTTTGAAAGGTTGTTGCTACAGTCTTATTATTTAGCACAAATATTGAAAAGGTTGGACATAAATGAGTCAGTCCCTCACAGTCTTTCTCAAACTTTAATGTTCCTACATATTACACGAAGGGCTTGTTAAGAGATGGATTCGGATCCGGTGGGTTTTGGATGGAGCCCCAGATTCTGCATTTCCGAGTTTCTGTTTCTGTTGCTGCCGCTGATCTAGTGAAGATCACGTATACTGCGTATTAGAAGGAATGTTGTTGAATTGTATTGGTTTTCTCCATGAATAAAATACCACGTGAGCTTGAGTTGTTGTTCTCTTTTGTAGTACATCATAATTCCTCTCTAAGAATGGTTCAAACCTTCCACTTTGAACAATTACGTTATAGGGATTGTAAAGTGATTTGAGCTTCAAATGCTCGATGTGAAAATCTGCTTCATACTGACTGATTGGTTGATTTCCGGAAAGTAGATCTTCAGAGATGTGTGATGAATGTCTCCCAGTGATACATAATGACACATCCCTATTTAGGGGCTCTAGAATTCTGTGCATTTAGAGACAAGACAAAGTTAATACTGCAAGAGCCAGTGAGAAAGCATGACGAATCTGAGACTAGCACTACAGCTCCTTTGCAAATAGTCCTTCACTTGGGGTGAGCAATTAGTTTAGGAAATGGTAAGGAAGGTTTGTTTCATAATTTTATGACTGGGTACCTCCTGGAGTGAAGGAAAGGCACTGAAAAATTTGGCAAGAGCTAGTAAAGCTGGAGTCCTTATTTGCAAGGTTTGGTAAGCATATGGGTGTGTTATTGCTTATTTCATTGTGATTTATGACAAGCAAATTCCTATTGCCAATTACACCTATTGGTGATTATGGCCTACTTGGGACCTCTTTCCCTCCAGACACCAGGGACTGCCAGAACCAGGCTTGCCTGTGGGTGAAACAAGGAAATTCCCAGGGGTCAAGGGAAGGCTAAAACTCCTCCATGAAGCAATCTTTTGTACCCTTTCAGAATTTGTATACATGTACATACACATATGTATGTATGTGTATTGGGTAAGAGATTAAAATTCATAAAGTAAAAGTGAAATTTAAGAGCATTTTTGACAGGAAAAAAATGTGCTTTATCTTCCTACTCCTACTGAACCAGATTCCTCAGAGGTATACAAGATAAATCAATTTCACGGATTATAAGTAAGACTGTTGAATGTTGGAAATAATATGGTGTCACATTTGTTGTCAGTGGCTTAAGTTGGATAAAGGGGTGCACTTTTTTTGTATTTTGCTTGTTGTTCTTTGCTTTTGTTTTCTTTTGTAAGTTAGACTTGACCCTGGAATTGATACTCTACCAAGAGGTCTTTGTGACACCTGCCAGTGGTGAGGACAGCTGGAAGTTTTGCAGATGATTGACTTGGAGCAGGTATCTTCAGGCTCAGCTCACTTCAACTCTGCTCAAATAATTCCAAATTTCTGGGTGGCTTGTCCTTATCAGTGAGTAGAAACTTTCAGCATTGCTAAAAGTTGTTATGTTCTGTGAGAGAAATTTTGGGTAAGATTGAGCTTTGAGGACGTTTCATATTGCATAACCTAGGGAATGCCTGTTCCTGCTTACAACTAAACAAACTTTTCAACTGTTTATGAGGAACGCATTTAATCTCCTCTATGTCCAAATTTCATTTTACCATAAAAGTACTCCTTTTGACTCATCATAAAAGTATTCCTTAAAAAAAAATAGTACCCCTTTAAAAGGCTTCTTTCAAAAGATTCTCTCTCTAGGAGATGGAATTAAAGAATGAGGCCAATTACCCTTGTTTTTCTGTAAGTCCAGGGCTGCCTAAGCACAAAGTTCCAATGGCTCCTAGCACATGTGTGTATACCAACAGGTTATCCATACAATCATTGCCTATAATACCATTCAAACATATAATGAAATCCAGCAAGTCATTCCTGCCTAACTGATGTAACACAGATCAAGCCATGCTTCCTGAGACTGAAAGGTTAGCATGAATCTGACCAGGGCAGATGTCTCGAAAATTACTGCAAGTACAAAATAAAGGGATGAAAGGCAAAAATCAGCAAAATAACTTAATTAGGGAAGATCCATCTTAGCTTCTATGCCTCTGAAGTTAAATATTAGATGGATACATATCACAATACTCACATGTAACTCAAAAGATATTAAAATGAAAACAAAACAAAAGATGTATTCAGCCACACTCAACAAAACCTATTCAACTGACTAGTTATTTCATCATTTGATATAATGCATAGACCAGTGATGAATATCTCTTTAGTAGGAACATTGCAAAGTCTTACACGATGCAAGCCATAAATGACATAGGTCTTGCTGAAAAGTCGATAAAGCAAGTAAAACCACGTATCACACGAATGAATGTGGATCACATGCCTTTGATACATATCACTCCAAACTTGAGGTGTTACTCAAAAAGACATACTTGCAATTTCTGTCTTTTGATTTCCTAGGAGAGATTACTATATTGTCTAAAATGAATGTACTATTCGATGACTGACAAATGCATTTTAAATTTACACGTCTTTAGTTGTGCACGTATAAGTATGCCACTAAAATATCCTTTTAGCTTTCTGCATTTATATTAGGTCAGATTGATATACCTGTTAGGTATTGTTTGATGTGGATTCAGTTTGCATTGTTCTCCAACTCATTTGCTCCTAAAATCTGGTGGTAACAAAAGGTTCTTGGTATATTGTGTAAATATAAATGATTGCTGCTGATCCTGATGGGATTCTATACCTACTATAGAAACCAACTTCGTGGCAGCCAAGGGAAGAATAAAAAAGGAAAACAAGAGAAAGATATTTTAATTTCACACATAATTTGTGTCATTGACAGTGTTTTGTTTCATACAAATCATAAAAGCAATAAAAAATTAGGTTCCATTTCTGTCCCCTATCATGTCAACTCTCTAAGGTAAAAAATTAAGCATTTTGGGGCTTCCCTGGTGGCGCAGTGGTTGAGAGTCTGCCTGCCGATGCAGGGGAAGTAGGTCTCTGAAGTTTATTAGATAATAAACATATTGAAAGACGGGCTAATTTGATTTGGATTCCAATAGCGGTGAAGCTTTCTGCAGGGTCATAATGGCTTTCCAGAACTTTCAGGTTTTGGTAATTCTGCAGGAACAGAAGGTGGCATGCCTGACTTCTCTTAAGTTGTATCAATGTCAGTTGAACTTGAGATTGATAGTCAGGAAGAGAAATGGTGGCACGGTTTTAAGTTTACCTAAACATAATTCGTGTGTGTTTATCCAATATTCACTCCACACCTACCATAAACCATATGCTCTGCAAGATACACAAACATGAATGAACTTGTCCTCAAGGAACCAGTAATTTTAAAGTTAAAGATAAAGAAAAATATCCAACTTGCATCCCAGAAGAAAAATAAAAGGGTCACGTATAAAGAAATGAAATCCAGCAAACTATTATATATGGAATGGATAAACAACAAGGTCCTCCTGTATAGCACAGGGAACTATATTCAGTATCCTGTAGTAAACCATAATGGAAAAGAGTATATATATATATATATATATATGTCTGTGTGTGTAAAACTGAATTATTTTGCTGTACACCTGAAACTAACACGACATTGTAAATCAACTATACTTCAATAAAATAAATGTACAAAAAAGAAATGAAATCCAGATAACCTCAGAACTTTTCTTCAAAACTGTAAATGCCAAAGACAATGGAGCAACTTACAGACTTGTGATCAAATCACACTCTATATGTAGTCTCTCTGGTGAGAGAATACAGAAAATATGTCCCCACTCTGTTTCAGAAGAAAAAAATGCTTGAACGCATGCTATAACAACCAAGAATTGAATAAAATTAAAGCTTAAATTGTGTAAGAAACAGATTGCCAATGAACAGTGAAATTAGTGATTTAAAAACTGAATGCGGGCTCCCCTGGTGGCGCAGTGGTTGAGAATCCGCCTGCCGATGCAGGGGACACGGGTTCGTGCTCCGGTCCGGGAAGATCCCACATGCCGCGGAGCAGCTGGGCCCGTGAGCCATGGCCGCTGAGCCTGCGCGTCCGGAGCCTGTGCTCTGTAGCGGGAGAGGCCACAACAGTGAGAGGCCTGCGTACCTCAAAAAAACAAAAAGAAACCAGGATTAGGACTAGAAGGCCTAATATCACCATTTCCGTACACAGGGCAGAAATGCCCAGAACATCAGTTTTGACTTAAAATTGACCAAAATCTGCTGGTATGCTTCTGCCTTGATTTTGGTTTTGGAAGACTGAATAGATAAATACCTGCTTCAGCTGGACTTCTGGCATCCTGAGATCCTGCCTGATCAAAAATTATATGTTTATGTAGATGACCATCACATTTAATCAATGATTGACAGTTAATATTGCTATTATGAGATTTTTCACTTGTAGGTCAAAATGTTCAAGTGGCAGCCTTTTTTTATAGTTTAGTCTAATACAAGTATTGAGGAGAAATATGTTTGTTAAATAACTTTAGGGAGAGCATTATATCTGTGGAGATAAGCAGGAATTCACGAGTGAACCAGAAATTGTTAGCAGGTGTATGGTAAGGAGGGGTCTATACCTAAACTGAGCTTCTCTTACCCGGGTGCTTAGGAACCAGTGTTTCCCTACCCTCCCCTGAAAATCTGGCACAAAATGAGACTGTTTGTCCTCTGAACTCAAAATATTCTTCCCCACAACTCACTCCATTCCTCAAGGAAACATCAACCTAATAAAGAGAGAGTAACAAAGCATGGGGTCCCTCTGCTGGGATACAGTTCCAGGGTGCATGCAGCTGTGACCAGGGAAAGCATCTTCCTCCCCAAGAGGCCAAAAGGATGGATAAGAAACTGCTGATTTTCTTCCTGTGAGCTCCATCCTTCACCGAGTGATCCTGGCTATAGTTTACCTGAGTCTATGACATGACGGTAGCCATTTTGAACCAGCCTTAGCTGGTTAGCTATTCTATAAAAAACAATAAATAACAATATAAGGAGAATAATGGAATTCGATTATATAGTGCTAGTAATCCTCGTTGGATTGTTTGCATACTAGTACTCACATCATGGAATAAAATAATCATGAAGAACTGTACTGGGCTTCCCTGGTGGCGCAGTGGTTGAGAACCTGCCTGCTAACGCAGGGGACGCGGGTTAGAGCCCTGGTCCGGGAGGATCCCACATGCCGCAGAGCAACTGGGCCCGTGAGTCACAGCTACTGGGCCTGTGCTCTAGAGACCGCGAGCCACAACGACTGAGCCTGCGCGTCTGGAGCCTGTGCTCTGCAACGAGAAGCCGCGATAGTGAGAGGCCCGGGCACCGCGATGAAGAGCGGCCCCCGCTTGCCACAACTAGAGGAAGCCCTCGCACGGAAACGAAGACCTAACACGGCAAAAATAAATAAAATAAATTAATAAACTCCTACCCCCAACATCTTCTTTAAAAAAAAAAAAAAAGAACTGTACTGAATTTTCAGTTGTTTAACTTTGTGTAAGCTGTGGGTATTTCAGGAAATGTGCTGCTTAGGAACTCTTCATCTCTTGTGAAGATGAGTTAACAGCAGAATGTCAGCACTACCGCCTTAAATTTTCATGAGGAGGTAAATCTTGAAAATCATGGACAACAATAATATTGATGACTTAGAATAGTATAGTGAAGAGTATGAGAAAAGAATGTAAGAGAAAAATGAGGAACCAAACCACAGTTGATGGTGGTTTGGTTTAATCTACTGATGGTGGTTTAATCTACTTTCAAAAACTAGATTTCACAAGAATGCTCTAAGAAGATAATCCTTCATGTCTCTGAGTCTCCAAAGGTAAAAGTTTTACTATAAATCTTGTTGAAATGATTGCTAGACTGCTATCATTTTCAGGATGTGAAAAAGAAGGATTATTCAGATTTCCACAATCTACGAATCCTAGGTACAATGTCCACTTTTGGGATGTATATTACTAAGAAATATTTTCCGGAATTCCATTTTACTATGCACAAGTTTCTTGACATTATTAAATGTGCTACTTCTGCATCTTGTTTCTCAGTCATTGGGACATGCAGAAGCCACCAGAAGTCCTTTTAAATTTGACAATGTGGTGGGTTCATGCTGAATTAGCTAAGTTTCTCTTTTATGTGCTGAATGAGAGATTTGAGGACACAGTTAATGAATCTGATGAAGAAATATTTATAGAATGGAAAAATCAGTTAATATAATTATTACCAATGATGGACAGACATGATGAAGGCTATGATTGACTTAGGAATGATGGGCATACACTCTTCTATTCATACCCTTCAGTTGTGTTTGGAAACTAATCCTAGCACAGTGTATCTTAACAGAATTATCTACCCAAGAAGAAAGACCACAAGACTTCTTGTTCTTTAATCAAAGACAAACTTCATGATGTTTAAGAGATTCTGGAACAGGCTTGCTGTGTTTAAAAAGACAAGAATGTAGCTATTATGTATAAAAAGGCTGCTTGAACCAAATAAAGCCTCAGTATTGCAGGTTACAGTTAATGATACCAGCCTAGCAGGGGGTACTAGCTGCTAACTTTTTTTTTTATTCAGAGAAAGTAGTTTGTTCTTTGGAACATTCTCAAGAAACACTCAAACTGGTGAGTCTTAAGAGTGCAAATACTTATTACATGATTCCTGTTATAAAAATACTCCTGTTACTCCACTCCAGAAAAGATTGCTGCAATTTCTTTATAGGCAATAGAAGCTGAGATGCAGAGGGAAAATCAGGGATTATTCTGTTATCCCATAAGTTGATTACATTCCATTTCGGCATTTTTAGATTCAAAGCTTGAAGACAGATTTTTATCAAATGAGTTATCTGAATGCAAAGTATATTAGAAATGTAGCATAAGTGAATGTAAAAATCTCAAGTGTGATTATGGAAGTATTTCAAAAGCTCTCACTCCAGCAGTGCACAAAACTTAAGTTGGTGCAATCGTTTTAGTGAAACTACATCATCATCGTCAACCAAATCTCCAAGGCCAGGAGCTAAAGGGAAGGAAACTGCCTACTCTGTAACTGTGAGAGACGAAGGAAAGCTTGGTGGCAACAAGTCCACCAGCAGTGCCTATTCTTGTATAACTACCCAGAAAATTTCTCTCCTCTACCAGTCTTGGTGAAACTGAGCACTTATTTAATATCATCAATGTGCAGTGTGGTTAGTACAGGAGGAATGTAGTGTCCAACAGAGCTGAGGAATTACCAGTTCTAAACTGTAATATCAAATTAAAAAAAATTAACTACTAAAAATTTTAGTGATAAAATTATAATGATAACTTAAAATAAAATTTTAGATTTGGGCTTCTCTGGTGGCACAGTGGTTAAGAGTCCGCCTGCAAATGCAGGGGACTCGGGTTCGTGCCCCGGTCCGGGAAGATCCCACGTGCCGCGGAGCGGCTGGGCCCGTGAGCCATGGCCGCTGAGCCTGTGCGTCCGGAGCCTGTGCTCTGCAACGGGAGAGGCCACAACAGTGAGAGGCCCACTTACCGCAAAAAAAAAAAAAAATTTTAGATTAATTTTGCAATTTGTTCTATGTTGATGATATATGATTTTGCCATGGTTTGGGTAAATAACAAATTTTAACACTTGGCTTTTCTATATTCTTCCAAAATATGTAGCCAGTATCCCTCTATTTAATATGCTTCAGAAAGTACTGGTTAAGGCATTAAATCATGAAATAGGAATGAAGTATAATTCCTGAAGGAGAGGAGGTAAAGTCACCATTATTTGTAGATGGCACAAATATAATGGTAGAAATCTTATGAGCACCAACTGAAATATTCTTAGAGTTAACGTGAGTTCACTAGCAACTCAAAATTTTAGCAGCTTAGAGTTTTAAAATAAGATTTAAATAATTAGAAAGATATAACTTTATTGACACAAAATAGCACTGTAAAGAGTAAATACTTCTTAATTAATTTGTCGGTTTAACAAAGTTCTGGTCACACTTGCAATGGAATTTATTTTGACATTTAAAATGTCAAAAGATCAGCTAGAGAATAAGTGGGTAAATTGGCTAAGAATATTTTTAAAAAGTAAAGTGATGGGCAGAAATTGCTCTATCATCTATAGACTATGTTATAAAGTAGCATTAAGTAAAATAGTGTGATTTTACTGAAAAAATTGAAAAATAGATCTAAAACAAAATAGTCAGAAATATATCCCAAACCTATGGAGAAGGAATGGTGTTTGTGGTAAATACCATAGGAAAATTAGCTCTTTGGGGAGAAACAATTAAGTGCCTCCTCTCTCTCATATACCATTAATTGAATCAATGTTTAAGAAGAGCTTATAATAGTGCCTGGCACATAGTAGTTCTATTAAAAAAAAAACAAGCATAAGATATCAAGATAAATTAAGAACTTGAAGTAAAGCATCAAACCTTTAGAAATAAAGAAAATACAATTTAATTTGGAAATTTCTATACAAAAATGTAAATATTAATATACTTGGTGAATTTTGTCCAACATCAGAAACATAATACAAAACAAACAACAAGCTGGGTAAAATATTTCCTAGCAAACATGGTAGACAAATAGATAAAAAGCTCTTACAAATCAATAAGAAAACCAGTAACATCTCTTGATAAATAAGTACATGAGCAGACAAGTTACAAAAGAAATATGAAATTCTGATACTTATAAGGATACGAATTTAAAGTAATAAAAACTTTAAAAATTGGTAAAGACTTCCAATAATCTCAACATTTTAGAATACTGTTAAAATATATTTTAACAAAGTAAACATGGTCCTGGTTAAAAGGGTCTCATAATTAAAATCAATAGGCTTCTTTTCTTCTCATCCTTACTCCAAGTCCCACTCTTTGAAGGCAAGTACTTAACTCTCTGTTTCTTCTCATATTAATGTTCGTATCTCTGAGTAATAAGATTACATTGCTTTCCCTATTTTTATCATTTTTATACTTCAGTTATTGATCGCTACAGTAACAAATACAATTTCAGCTCTCTTACAATACACTTTCCTCTCCTCTCCTACCCATGGAATTATATCACTTTTTAAAGTTAAATCATTACATTGTTATGACCACGTAAATGTCATTCCCTGCAAAACCAGGCAATGTTTTATGATTATATGTCTTTTACAGTTTTGCCCCCTGATCCCCTGGAATTTCTGATTGCTTTTATTTTTTTATGGCAGTAATTGCCTTTATCATACTGTCAAGGTTTTTTCAAACTCTTTATACTTTCAAGGCATGCTAGCAAATCCTCTCCTGGACTTAAACTACCCTCCCAGAATCCTAGAGTTTTCTACTCCAATCTGGGCTGGTTGCTCTGCAAAGATTTGTTTAAAAGGTTATATAGAATAAAAGGGTGTGGTGAGACACTCCAGTAGTGCTGGTGGAGTGTACATTGTTACAACACTCTTGAGAGCACTCTTGTCAATGTGTCAAAAGCTGTAAACAATCAAAGACTTTGACCCCATGTTTTACTTCTAGAAATGTCTTCCAAGACGACAACCAGAGACGTAATACAGAGTTATGCTCTAGGACAACTACTCAATGATATCTATGTGAAATATTGGAAGTGACTTAAATGTCCATTTATTCCTGAATTATTAATAGATTATGGAGTATTCTGGATTTACTGAAGTTTATCAGTAGAACAGTTTTTGAAATCTACTTTTGGGAAACACCTCAAAGAGAGAAGTGGCTATCTTCAAGCATCTAAAACTGAGGTATATTAAAGTATATTAAAACTGTAATAAAGGGAGATGCGATAAGAAAACCACGTGATTGTCAAACAGTGGGTCTGTGTTTCACACATTGGGAAAAGCTAGATAGAGCAAACAAAGTCTGCTCTCAAAATGATCAGCAAATCAAAAGATACAAGCATATACACTGCCAAGTCCTAAGTCCTGAGTCACTGTAGTGTTGCTACTCACGTGGGCAACCCTCTGCAGCATGCATGCCCCAAGTGGGTCGCGGGGGCTTTATTTTTAATTTAATGATGGTAGTGAGGCTTCCAAACAATGAGGAAGACAGCTGAGAATGAATGGGTATGAGGAGTTAGGTAGGTATGTGAAACTGACAAGGAGGGGGAGAGGTATTATTGGAGCAAGGCTGAAAGTTCACAGGGAGCCGCAAACAATGGCCCAAGCTCTAAGGTCCTGGGCAAAAGGTGTGTGGGGAATGAGTACACTCACCTTGAGAATGACAAGGGGAATTATGTCGTTGGGGGAAATCCAAGTTTCGGCTGGGATGAGGCAGAGGACTGTGTATTTGAGGCAAAGTTTCCAAATTTCTGAAAGTTTCTTGGCTATCAGAACAGGGTGCAGTGAGGATCAGAGGGGAGGATGTGCTGGAGGACAGTCAGGCTGCTCTGCATGGAATGAAGAGCAGAGATAAGGGTGGGCCACCAGAAATTTGTCCCATAGCGACCCTGAAGATGAGAAATTCCGGGAATTGAGGGTAAAGACCCAGGGCATCAACAGAACCAATAGGATGGAACTGACAACTGAAACTTTGGAACGAATTGTGGAAATGCCTCCACAAACTTTTGTTTCAACTCTCTCAGGTCCACCAGATTGTTTATCAGGGCTTTAAGGATGACTTCATGCACAAATATCTGGGAGAAAACCCTATGGCTTAGTCATCTGAATGAATGCTTTGCAAGAGAATGAAGCAGTAAGGAGGATGGATTTAGGATTATATATTTATTTATTTTTTGTTTGTTTATTTTTGTTTTTATTTCCATTACTCTAGGAGGTGGATCAAAAAAAATCTGGCTGTGATTTATGTCAGACTGTTCTTCCTATGTTTTCCTCTAACAGTTTTATAGTGCCTCTAGTCGTATAGGTCTCTAGTCCCATTTTTTTTTTTTTTGTGGTATGCGGGCTTCTCACTGTTGCAGCCTCTCCCGTTGCGGAGCACAGGCTCCGGACATGCAGGCTCAGCGGCCATGGCTCATGGGCCCAGCTGCTCCGTGGCATGTGGGATCTTCCCAGACAGGGGCACGAACCTGTGTCCCCTGCATCGACAGGCGGACTCTCAACCACTGCGCCACCAGGGAAGCCGTCTAGTCCCATTTTGAGTTTATTTTTGTGTATGGTGTTAGGGAGTCAATTCTAATTTTATTGATTTGAGTCCTCTCTCTCTTTTAATTCATAAGTCTAGCTAAAGGTTTATCAATTTTGTTTATCTTCTCAAAGAACCAGCTTTTAGCTTTATTGATCTTTGCTATTGTTTTCTTTGTTTCTATTTCATTTATTTCTGCTCTGACATTTATGATTTCTTTCCTTCCACTAACTTTGGGTTTTGTTTGTTCTTCTTTCTCTAGTTCCTTTAGGCATAAGTTTAGATTGTTTATTTGAGATTTTTCTGGTTTCTTGAGGTAGGCTTGTATTGCTATGAACTTCCCTCTTAGAACTATTTTTCCTGCATCCCATAGGTTTTGGATCGTCGTGTTTTCATTGTCATTTGTCTCTAGGTATTTTTTGATTTCCTCTTTGATTTATTCAGTGATCTCTTGGTTATTTAGTAACATGTTGTTTAGCTTCCAAGTGTTTGTGGGTTTTTATGTTTTTTTCCCTGTAATTGATTTCTAACCTCAGAGTGTTGTGGTCGGAAAAGATGCTTGATATGATTTCAGTTTTCTTAAATTTACCAAGGCTTGAAGGTTACCTATCTTCACTTCATTTAGTTGTTTTTCTGGGCTTTTATCTTGTTACTTCATCTGGTACAAAGGCCTCTGCCTTTTCATTTTGTCTATCTTTTTGTGAATGTGGTTTTTGTTCCACAGGCTGCAGGATTGTAGTTCTTCTTGCTTCTGCTGTCTGCCCTCTGGTGGATGAAGCTATCTAAGAGGTTTGTAGGATTATATGTTTATTAAAGGAAAAAGCACAGATGAGAGAGGGTTCGAGGTGCGCCTGTAAAAGGTGGAAAATCCAGCATTGGCTCAAGATAGCTGGGACAGGCTGGGTGCTTGCGTGGGAATATTCTGGGACTATGTGAAATCTGGGCTTAGTTCTGAGTCAGGGTGGAGCAAGGTATGGATCTGTCTTCCTAGCAGAATGGAACTTACCGCATTGTTGAGGGAAAAATCTTTCAGAAATGGCTCTCCTTTTGGACTAAAGGAAGGAGCAACTGTTACACAGTAAAGGAAGACCGAAAAAGGGAACAAAAAGGATTCATGCTTTAGAAGTAGACACACAAAAGTTTCAGTCACCCATCTGGTGACGTTTTGCTTTCCCACTTCCCCGAAGTGTTTAGGTTTAACCTAGGGCATAATTCAAAGTGGGTGTGGTGGCGGGAGGTATATTTACAGGCGTTCTCTTATTTCTGGCTGATTATAAAGGGTCAATGTGCACAGTTATCTTTAGAGTAACCATATAATCGTGAAGAAGACAGTCCTATCATCTTATAATCATTAGCATTGCTAATGTTTCATTTGCCCAAGTGTTGAGAAATTGTTCATGTAGATAACAGCGAATGCACAGCATCTTCTGACAAAGAAGATTCAGAGCAACTCAAACCCTCTTGGACCAGCATGTGACCTCATTCCAGAATCCTAAGCTGCTGAACTTGAGTTTCTGAATTTGACTTGGTAAATATATGTTTTGGTAAATCTACAGAGCAGAGTTTGTCCAGTGTTTGAAAGAAATCGTATTCTGTATAATTTACCTACAAACACATCTACCAGAACCAGTGGGAGCAATTTCCTTGAGGGCTTAGCACAAAAGAAACCTGTTACAAAGGATGTACATTTGCAAATGATTGAAAGAGAACAAAAATACACCCAAGTTCTGTGTGTTACCTCTGCCTTCATCCACGGTATGGGCATTCACAGAGTGGCCTCATTTTTCACCCCTTTGACATTATACAGCCCACCACTCTGGGTCTGCACAGAGGCTTCTGTCTTCCTAATACTTGACTTCCATCATCAGCGGTCTCATGGAAAAATCTTTCACCACCATAAATCAACTTGGCTGTTATTGATGCTTGGCCTGAAGTTACACAAACACTATGAGATCTTGGAAGAGAGGGTTAAATGGATTAATTCTGGACATCTTTCATGACAGTTACATGCTCCTCACATTTCTCTGCTGGGTTTTCCTTTTCTGAGTGGCTTCTTAATTTCAGTATAATCATTTTCTCTATCCTGTCCAGCTCTTTGTTAAAAAAAATAAAGAAATGTATTTCTTAGAAATTGTCTTTGGGAACTGACCTTTGCATATTAAGCTCTGTTGCTTTGATTTCTAAAATGAGTGGAAGGAGAAGTAATCATGAAGGTCTAACTCTCCTTAATCTTAGGTATGAGCTTACTGAACAATTTTTTTTTTGAACTCATTGGAACATTTAGTATTATTTTCTTTAAGAAACAAAATATCATTTAACAATGGCTCTTATATAACTATTTTTACCTGTAACACCCAAGAGTTTCTATGGAGTAAAGAATAAAGAGTAAGTCCTAATGTAACATTGAGCTGTAGGTAAGCTCTGATAATGGTATGAATATTCTCATCTTTCTTGTGGTTAGGTCTCTTCTCATCAAGAGCCCCATGACTGTAGTGAGAGAAGAAACCAGGCACCTGAAGCAATGTGGTTAGGAGCACGGGATCATGATGAGTGTGAGACCAACCTGGGCTTGAATCCACTGCTCCAATAACTGTATAAACTTGAAAAAGTTTCTTAGCCTCTCTGAGCTTCAGTGTGTGTAGTGAGAGATGAGATGTGGTCAAGTGGATTCTGGGTAATGGTCCTGAAGAACAGGAGAACCACTTTTCTAACAATGAGGGCAGAGTATCTAAAAGGGTATATTATTTGAGTTTCTTGTTTAAATTCAGTGGGCAGGTTGGAAGGGAGATGACTAAAGAGAGGAGGTTCTAGATATAGGGCGTGGCATGTCAGTGGCCTCAGACATGGACCATGAGAGAAGTGGAGGGAAGATGAGTTGGGAGTAGGAGGAGATGAAGAAAGTAAAATGTGACTAAGGCCATCTTCTCTGCCCATGTGTTTCATAATATGAATAATGACATCTTTTCAGTAGAATTTAATATCATAGAGAACTTGATTTCCTAACTGGGGATTTCCTTTGTGAGCCATATTCTCAACTGTGCTCCATTTCGATTTCATTTATCAGAAGAGAAAAGTCTATCACCGAGGGAACAAGGAGGGAACAAAGGGCTGTAGCACTTAGCCTCATGATGAAGGTGATAGGAATGCAGAGTTGGAGATGAGCATGGGATGGAGTATTGCAGCAGGCTCCAAGGAGGACGGAGCTTTGGAGGAAGCTGCCTAGATGCCAACAGAAATGGGAGGTCTTGATGTTAGCTCTGCCTGGGTTATAGGAAGCTTTGTACCAGACCTTGTCCAATGCCAAGCTAGGTGCCTGAGCTGACGTGTAATAATTTCTGAGTTTGTTGCATGAATGAAAATAAGAATCTACCTGTTAAAGGCTGAATTGTGTCCCCTCCAAATTCATATGTTGAAGCCCTACGCCTCCCCATTAGTCAGAATGTGACTGTATTTGGAGATAGGGATTTTAAAGAGCTTTTAAGGTAAAATGAGATTGTTAGGGTGAGTCCTAACCCAGCATGTCCTTATAAGGAGAGGAGATCAGGACACAGAGAGAGACATCAGAGATGTGCACACACAGAGAGTGGCCGTGTGAGGACACAGTGAGAAGGCAGCCATCAGTAAGCTAAGGAGAGAGGCCTCTCCTTAAACAACCCAGCAGATGTCTTGGCCTCGGGCGTCCAGACTCTAGACCTGCAAGACTAAAACTTACGTTGTTTAAGCCATCCAATCTGCAGTACTTTCTTATGGCAGCCCTGGTAAACTAATACACCACGCCTCTCATTTAATATCCCTCCAGATGACAATTACGCCTTAGTTATATTTGTTGTCTTTCTCCATGGTAGCAACTATTTTTTTTTAACATTCTAAATGACTAAACTAGGTGAGAGTTGAAGAAATTAAGTTGAAGAAATAGGGACATACATGAATGGGGAACAGAAAAATGTAATTGAGATGGATGTAAAGTTGAGGGAACACTTTCCACACTTTTCCAATGACTCAGAGACTGGTCACTGCTTGACAGAATTTTTTCCTAGAGAATTGACTCATATTTGAAGAGGAGGCAGACATTAGGACCATCGTTTTAGCTCACTCTTTCACATATGGGACCGGGGGGAGGTGATGATGATGAGAAGCTTGAATTTGGGCCTTGGTTAGGGAAATAAGGAGACCAGAGGAAGAGCTGGGGTCAGGGAAAATTCATCATGTGACTGCCTCCTGCATTTTTATATAGGCAAAATAATTCAGAACAAACATCAAGGCAGAAAAGGGAGCTAATAATGATTGAGTTGCCCTCTTTGGGGACTGTGTGGCAAAGATAGCCTTGAAAGCAAAAGCAAGTGGAGAAGATACTGTGAAAGCTGTAAATTAAATGTCAGGGGTGGCCCGAGGGAGCTTTGCCAGATGGGCAAAGGATGTAGAGGAGAGCTGTAGAGAATAATGTCATGGGAGTGGTGGTGATCCAGTTATTATTATAGGCCCTTGAATTGCTCTCATTTATTTAGTGGGGATCAAGGCACAAAAGACACAGCTCATCTTCCCAAGGATTTCCAAGTCCAGTGAGGAATACTGACAAATAAACTGCAGCTTGACTACAGTGTTGTAAGTGCTAAGACGGGAACACATGGTGTTCAGCACAGAGAGCACAGAGGAGGGACGCCTTGCCTGTTGCTGGGCTGATCAGATGAAGCCTCCCCAGAAAAGGTGATGTCCAAGCCAAATCCTATGAGAAAAGCAGGGGTTAGGCAAATACAGAGAGAGGTGGAGGTGCCTTTCAGGCCTGTTAAAAGTTCGTGAGATGACAGTGGATGACTTGTGGAACTACAGGTAGGTTATTATGGCTGGGGTAGAAAACAGCATTTCTGGATCTTGTGTTTTCTCAGAGGTGGGAGGAAGCACAAGGGAAGAAACCCACGGTGCTTCTCTCAGAACTCAAAAGTGGCTTTATTTTAATAGCATAAATCAATATATGCCTATTGTGAATCCTCTACATGATTCACACATGCTTGAGGGCTATTACCATAAAGGTAGATTAGGACAACATGAAACTTAGCAATATATATTTTTTTCTTTTAAAGGGATGTGTTGAGACACTGGTGAGAAATGTAACTAGAATGGTAGGCAGGACCGTATGTTTTAAAGTTATGGCTTACCTGCAAAGTTCCTGGATCTAACAATAGCTCAGGGATCTGCAAATTTCAGAGTGTTGAGTTAGCACCCCAATTCATTAGAGCATTGGAGAGACTTAGTGGATTCAGGGTTCAAGTGAGTTTCTTGTGTTATCCTTGAATTTCAGTGAGTGCCCTTTCTGTCAAGGATACTGGAGAACTGGAGCTATGAAGAAAGTCTTCTAATGTAGAAAACGGAACCAAAAAGAGCCATCAACTTTAACAGGAAATGTGAAGTGGTCATACGATAAAAGAGCAGTTGTGGTTAAGAAATACCGCTGGGTGAGGTGGAGCTGGGGACTGAAGGAGCAGAGCTTTTTCCTATGCTGGTGCTGTATTTGGCTTCTACTGCACCCGGATGAAATTTCATCTGTTACCTACGCGTGGTCTTCACCGTTATTTAAAAAAAGAAAAAGAGAAAACAATCCTTTGCTCTCAGAAGCAGGTATTGGTGCATTTTCATTGTGCTTAAAAGAATTGTCTTTTGACTAGTGAGTTACGAAGAAGTACACCACACCCTGCAAGATGTATTAAACCACCTAAGATTGGAGTTTGAGATGCAACTGATGCTAATGGGTTCAGATATATTTAGATATAAATACTAAAATTTGAAGGACTGTGAGGTAAGTAGCAACTTAAGAACTTTTAAATAAAAGGCTCCTTGACTTTTAGGCAGGGAGTACAATGGAAAATGTTGATTTCATTTCAGCCCAAATTCTAATTTCTTGTGTTTCTCCCCTAGTTGGAATTTAAGGACCTGAGTTCAGGAACTGTGTGGTTCACCACTGCAGTGCCAGCATCTAGAACACGGCCTGGCCCATAACAGATGCTACATAAATATATCCAGGATGAACTAAAATCATCTGCACACCTACTTTGGGCCAGGCACTGTGTGGGAGGGTTTTGCAATCTTCCTCTCATTGACTCTCATCATAGCTAGTGAGGTCTCCCCTTGGTCCATGTGGAAACTGAGCCTCAGAAGGGCTAACTGTCCAAGAAAAGAGCCAGTGAGTGTCAGATCTGGGATTCCACCCAGGTTTTCTAACCTCATTCTCAATAATGTTTCTGTTTACCTTGAGTTTAGGGAATAATTCTGGTTCTTTGGTGGGAGGACGGGGTCCTGACTACTGCAAAACTTATGGAAGTTTTTCTTCTGCTGCTGGTATATATATCCTCAAAGACCCATGATATGAACTACGTAAGTTACTAATCAATGTCCTTCCAGACCTAAATGTTTAGTGATATGCCAAGATTCCATGCAACCTCCACAAACTTCTATCCCAAGAGCACCTCCAGTGGTATCCATGGGGTCCCCCCAAGGGCTCTTACTCATACAGGAGCCACTAGGCTCCAGGACCCCTCACTTGACTCCTTGCTGCTGGCACCCTCCTCCTTTCTTTGCACACAGCCTTCCTTAAGAGTCACAGGGGCAAACAGAAAGTACTGTCCTGATGAGTCATTTTTGGCCCTGAAGCCACTTCTCACTCAAGAGGCAGGAGAGGGATGGGAAGGAGTTTGGGCGTGAATTCTTGAAGAGAGAGACTTGGCCTGGTTACACATATTTCTTTTGTTATAAAATCCTGATTAAAATAGACATCTTTCACTTGACGCAGCAGATGTGCGGTTAGTGTTTTTCTTCTCTACTGTAACCAAAATTCACTTTCCTCCCACCTTTGGACTTGACCATGAAGATGATAACTCATCATAAAAATATAAAATTCCCCCCACTTTCTTCATAAGAAGATCTAGGGCATACACCTTCAGGTAGGCTAAACAAACGTTACTTTTGGAAAATTTTATAAGGGGCATTTAAAAGGCAGAGGCCTCGCATTCAAATCTTCCTTCTTAATTAGCTGGTTAGGGTGCAAAGTGAGGACTTGGAGTGAGAGGGGCTTGGCTTGTGTGTTCAGTGTGTGTGCGTTTGTGCGCGTGCGTGCGTACACCTGTTTGTGCATACAAATGAAAAAGAAGAATCCTAGCACACAAAGAGTTTTATTTACACAAAGATGTTGATATGTTCAGAACAATTTCTAGGAGGGAAAATTTTTATCCAGCTGGCACACTCTAATAGGGGAAAGAGAAGGGAACCCCGTGACTGTTTGTGCAGGCATTGTGTTAGGGACTTTACATGCATCATGGATTCAACTTGTACTTAAAACTCTGTTTTCCCAAGTACCTTCTAAATGTGAGTTACTAGGCAAAGGCTGGGAAACAAAGATGAATAAAGTACATTCCTTTACGCCAAGGAATTTACAGTCTAGAAGGTGAGGCAGGAGAACAACTGGTGATTATAATCGGGTGTAATAAGTATTATGCAAGACGTCTGTACAGAGTTATTATGCAGAAGCGCTTAGGAGGGGCACTGCCACTTAATCTTAGCCGGAGGACGCCAAGCCTTAGTACAGGCAGTCAGAGCAGGCTCGGTCAATATGTATGTGGAGGGTTTGAGGAAGTCTTCCCCAAGGGGTTTTGGGAAGACTTCCCTTACTTCCACCGTAAGTCTTGAAACACTGGTGCAGAACTGTAGAGACGGCTCCATTGCAGGGAGAGGAGAGAGGCACGAGGAAGCTGGTAGAAGCAAGAGAGGGCTTGACAAGTTCAAGGACACTGCTCAAATATGTAAGGCTGGGAGGCAAGGCCATTTTAAAGAGTTCAGATTCATCTTGATGACTGTGGGAAAGCAGCAAAGGATTAAAATAGAGGAAAAATAGGATGGGTTTTGCATTTTATAAAAGTAAATCTCAGCATTTTGAATAAAGACATATGATTATTTTTGTTTGATTTTTGATTATCTGCAATGATAAGTGATGAGGGACAGGGACCTTGCGATACATGTTGATTCATATGATCTCCTGATTATGACGCTGGCTGTCAGCCTAATTTTCTCCCCGTGAAACTTTTTATTGGAACTTCTGGTAAGTTATAAGATAAACTGATCTCGGTTCATTGTCTTGCAATGCGGTGAACGGATTCTGAAGAAAGTGAGACTGGAGACAGGGGACCAGTCATGAGGTTGTTGAGCAAAGAAGGAGTGACAAATGCTGCCGGGAGACAGAATGGATGAAACTGGCAAGGAGTGGGTGGGAGAGACATAGGCGTCAGAGACGACTTGTGCCTTTCCGGCTCAGGCAGTTAGCTAGGAGGATGGTGATAAAACAATAACTAACATTTCTTGAGCACTAACTATGTGCCAGGTACCATTCTACACGCTTTACGTATATGCAACTGGTTTCGTACTTACAAAAACATGGTGACGCAAGTACTACTCTTTCCACATTCTACAGATGAGGAAATGGAAACAAGAAAAGGATAAGTAGTTCGCCCAAGGTTACATACTTAGTAAGCAACAAATTTAGGAGGAGGCAGTTTATAGAGGTACTGAAGACCAAACAAATGGATGGAATTACCTAGAAAGCATCTGCTGGGTGAGAAAAGGAAAGAGCCCAGGGCAGGACCTCAGGAAATTCCCGGCAGAGGAAGAGATGTCTGTGAAAGACATGGAGTTGGATCAGCCCAAGAGGTTGAAGGCCTCAGAAGACAGTAATGTGATAGATGCCAAGGGCTTGCAGGTTGGGGTTGCCACCTGCCTTTTCCAGAGGAGAAAATGGAATCTGGGAGGTGGTAGGGCTGGAATTCACTGCAGCCCTGGACGTCGTGTGCTTCCCAGTGCTCCATGGCCCCTTTGCCATCAAGGCAGCATTCAGAGGACTGACACATGATTCTTATTTTTATTTTTGGATTCTTGATTATGTGGGATGATAAGGAACGAGGGACTGGAACTTAGTTATGCACACCACAATTCAGATTATCCCTTTATTATAAGTGCTGGCTGTAGTCTAATTTCTTCTGCATGAATTTTTTTTTACTACAACACTTAATGGGTTAGAAAATTAACTGATTTATATTATATCTCCTCTTTTCTCACCACTAAAAATTGGCTAGAAAGCATCTAGGTGGAGAAGGAGACAAACCCAATTATCCTCCAAATACTCATTGTTGGTACCGTTAGCCTCGACAGCTTACAGCTCACAAAGTTTGTTGGCAATCATTATTATTTACAATAATTACCCAGGTAAACTCACTGAGTATTTTCTCTGGATTAAAATTCAGCCAATGACATCAGTTCTCGGGGATCTCTGCTTTTCTCAGGCCACTGGGTAGCTGGCCATTCCCTCTCCTTTTCTTAAATTGTGTCAGGTCGAGAAGGGGCTGTGATCCGCCGGTCTTCATCCTTGCAACAGCATTGCTGGGGCAGCTCCTGGGGGTCCCCGAGGGCCTTTAATCCCTGATGCCTGGTCACTCTCCCTTCTGAGACCAGTCACAGCCACATAGACCTTTTATATATGTCACTCACACCACATACTTACTTTTCCTTCAAGTTCTATATTTAAAATTCTCTTGGAAAAGCTAACTTAAATACTTGAGTCCTTCATAAAGTTGAACACTTGGCTTGCTTTTTGAAAGAATACTGCCTTTCCACCTGAATGTTTACGTTTTTATTTTTTCCCCCTTTCTCTGGCAGTGTTTGCAGCTAAACTCCCAATTTAGTGTCATAAAACCATCGGAGTTTTTGCTTGTACAGCCCTTGGCTGAACTTGTCAATTTTTATGTATCTGTTTACTTGTCTGGCTGTTTCTCCCCCTACCTTAAAGATCTAAAGAGACAGGAATTGTGTGTTTTTTTTTTTTTAACTCAACAGTGCAAATTCTATTTTCAATTCAAGCTCAGTGCTTTTTGAAAATTACAGCACACTGTACCAGAGACAAAAAGAGGAGGCACATCTTAGAAAGTTGGTCCCTAGAAATGGAGATGGGATGGGCAGATTTGTCCACTCCTGAAGCTACCCAGAGAAGCTCAGTGTCGGTAGTCAGTTTGAGGGAGGGGTCCATTAGAGTTTGGAGTTGGGGGTTAGCTTGAGCTGGAAACTAGAAGATGAAGTGTTGGGATGGAGGATATAGGAGCCTGTAAACCAAGACAGGAGCTAAAATGAGCACTTACTTACACACTGGAAGGATGGGATCAGGAGCCAGAGAGAGAGCAATGTAGGGCTGGTGTAGGATAAATTTTGCTGAGTCAGGGAGTCTGAGAACAGATTCCCTCTTATCTCTCATTTTACACTCTCTTGCTCAGCAATGTCATTTCTCAGAAAGACGCCATTAGGAAAATTTGAACTGAATAGGAAAATCTGACTGGTGAAACAAAAATGCTAAGAACCTTAAATGAAACTGCAACCTACTATTCCTTTCAACAGTGAAAGAAGGTGCAGACAGACACCATAGATTTCTGGAAAGTCAAAAAAAAAAAAAACACCAAAAAACTAAGTATCAACCTCCAAGATTGTTAAAAGGGAAACTGTTCAAGAAGAATGAGAGGGTTAAAAATATGACTCAATAAAGTATAGCTATGAGAAACCCAATCAGAAACCATTTTGATAAAAAAGGAAAAAGAGAGGGCTTCCCTGGTGGCGCAGTGGTTGAGAGTCCGCCTGCCGATGCAGGGGACGCGGGTTCGTGCCCCGGTCCGGGAAGATCCCACATGCCGCGGAGCGGCTGGGCCCGTGAGCCATGGCCACTGAGCCTGCGCGTCCAGAGCCTGTGCTCCGCGATGGGAGGGGCCGCAACAGTGAGAGGCCCGCGCACCGCAAAAAAAAAAAAAAGAAGGAAAAAGAGAGATAGAAATTTGTATAATAAACCAGGAAGAAGTCTTATTGGAGTTGCTAGTAAAAACCACACATAAAAAATGTAAGGAGAGGAATATAACCAAGTACAGATGTAAACATGGCTTTAATCTATCTGTGAAAAAATAGTTCTGCGATAAAATAAAAGAAAAGCTAGTTTCTGGAGTGAGCTGAAACTTGCAAAAATACTCAAGCAGAACAATAAAAGGGTCTTTAAGACCTATGTTCTCAATGAAGATGAGTAGTACCAGCTCTGCTTTCTGTGTTTCTGGGACTTATAATAATATAAAAATAATGACCAGGAGAGAACATTTCTTTCTTTATAATCTATAATAACTTGGTCTTACTAATAGCATATTTTCATTATTAATAATTTCATACTCCACAATAACATTTTACATACACTATTGTTTTTAATCATATCTGACAATTTTTTAAACATATTGTCATAAATGAGAAAATCAAAAGTTTTTATTCTCTATCTTCTCACTTAAGGCATTTAGTGCTTTGCTTTATGTATGAATGGTTTAACATCTATACAGCCCAAAGGAAAACTTCTATAACAAATTTCATCTCATATAAAGAAACAACTATAGTCCATTAAAGTGAAAGGGGCTTTTTTCCTCTGATAATTTTTTCTTTTGTAGATATTTACAAACTATGTTTTCT
Source organism: Neophocaena asiaeorientalis asiaeorientalis (assembly GCF_003031525.2). NCBI lineage: Eukaryota > Metazoa > Chordata > Mammalia > Artiodactyla > Phocoenidae > Neophocaena > Neophocaena asiaeorientalis. The sequence continues at coordinate 1,083,795 of NW_020172280.1, forward strand.
CCACTGCCCCTGCATAGCTTGAGTCCTACATTTTCAGCTAGAATTAAGATCTCATATGCTCAATCTAGAAACCATGCCTTCATTCTGATTGCCTAATCCTTCCTCTTTCAGATATCTGTTTACACAGTGTCTCAGGGTTTGTGTTTGTTTTTTGATTTTTCAAATTAAAGATCTCTGCCAATATTTATGATTCTGATATTAAAGTGTTTTTCCCTAGTCAGCATCCAGTAATAGAGCTTATATAAAACTGTTCTTCTGCTTTTCTGTACTTCTTTTTCTACATTCTGCCCTTGACAACAACTTGCTCTTTTTTTCTGGATCCTTGACTTAAAAGGAATTGACGGGGATCTCTGTATACCTCACTAATTAAACCTGTCTAATTGACATGGTTGTCTCAACTAAAGAGCCTCAGCTAAACACTTTCATTTAGGCATCTTGAGATAAGTAGCAGGTGATATTTTCTCCTTTTATATTGGGAAAAGGCAGACAGAGAGAGACTAAGTACTTTGCTGAGTGAGGGGTTGTTTAATTAGTCGATGCGAGTTCCTAATAAGTTGTATAACTTACATTTGGACCATGTTATTATTAAGAGTTTCACTTTCCTAAGGATTTGGTGCTCTCATAATTTGGCATTCTGGCTTAACCATAGATTGGGTCATTTTCCCTCCGTCGATTCTATTTTTTTCAATGCGTTCTTTTTCCTCCTTCTCTTAACTTAGTGGGTGTTGGCTCTTCCAAAGGTGGCTGTGCATTTCAGATTCTGGGTTCCTTGGAAGAAAACAAAGCCCTTGAAAAATTACTAAGAATCTATTATTTATTTATCATGTGTTAGGTCATGTAGCTAGGGTTTTGAACCCATATCATCTTATCTTTAAGTGAGAGGAATAAAGTAGGTATACATTTGATTGAAAGAAACTAAAAAGGATATTAGGATTAAACTGTCCTAGGTGTTTTCCAGTCATCCTTTGAGAGGAGGAAATAAACAATCCACATCTCAACATATATATATATATATATATAGTAGATGTTAATCATTCAAAGAGGGGAGGTGGGTGCTTGGTTGAAAATCTGTGTGTGTGTTGGGAACCTGTACTCTGTGGCCCATTTTGTGGGATTCAAGTCACCATAAAGTGGCAAAATGCTCCTTGGAAAGGGGAGGGTGATGGGAGAGAATTGGGAAAAAGGAGGCTGCTGGTGCAGAGACCTGGTCATTAGTCCAAAAAGATAGTTTCTTCCAGATAATGTACAAAAATAGAATGGATGTTGAGGGAGAAAGAACAGCCAGAAAGAAACAATGCTGTTAACGGCTTTATCTAGAAAACTTTAGCCCTCCCTGACTGGTCTTGAAACAACTTTGGAAAAAAGTCTTTAAACAAGCTACTTCGCAGTTCCCCAAATCTTTTCTACTTTGTAGCAAGATAATGTGCTTTACATGAACATTATCAGTTTCAAGATTCTCTAAGTCATACTTCCCTGCTTCCCTCACATCCTAGGAAGAAGGAGGGCTGAGAACTGGGCCACGGCTTCATGCCTGACCTTCCTCCTGCCCCTCTCTTCCTCCTCTTAAAGCGAGTCTTCACACAGACTTAGAGAACACACTTGTGGTTGCCAAGGCAGAGAGGCTGGAGAAGGGGTGGATTGGGAGATTGGGATTAGCAGATTCAAACTATCATACAGAGAAAGGATAAACAGCAAGGTCCTACTGTACAGCACAGGGAACTACAGTCAATATCCCGTGATTAAAACATAGTGGAAAAGAATATGCAAATGAATATATATATATATATGTATAACTGAATCACTTTGCCGTACAGCAGAAATTAACACAACATTGGAAATCAACTATACTTGAAAAAATTAAATAAATAAGCTATAAGGATATATTGTACAGCACAGGGAATATAGTCAATATTTTATAATAATTTTAAATGAAGTATAGTCTATAAAAATATTGAATCATTATGTTGTATACCTGAAACTAATATAATATTGTAAATCAACAAAAAAGAGACAAAAAATTAAATAAAGTGAGTCTTCAATACTGCTTTCCCTGGAGTCCTACCATAGCCTGAAATTCAGCCATAAGCAAACACCTCCTAGAAGCTTTCACTTTATTCCATTTTTCTTTTCCCCATATTTCTCTAAAATAAAATCAACATAATAAGGTAGCAACAAACACAATGTCATCACTCCACATTCTTTGCTCTTGTGAGTCACATGTAGAAAAGAAAGTCCTTCAATGTCTTTTGACTTATCTCACTGTCCTTAGTAAAAACTACACTCAGAAAGACAATAATTAATAGATATTAAACAATATGAACGAAAAGTATACAGGTGTTTTTTAAGCTTCACAGAAAAACAAAATTTAAAGGCATCAATTTACAGGAAAATTATTCTTGTAACCAGTCCAAAAAGTGTTTTTTTTTTCCCATCAAAAGAACAAACTAAAAAAAGTGCAAATGCCAAATCAAACAAAACCCTTAGCAGTAGATATATTCTGGAACTTGTGAAAGTAAATTAGCATTTTTCAATGAATCCAAATGCCCCTTTAAAAATGTAACCCCCTTTTGCCCAAATTTCTTTTCCTACAATGACAACCAGTAATTATTTTCCCTTTTTCACTGCATACTCATATTTAAGAAAATATATTATTTTAAGAGAAATTTACTTTTATCAAAATCATTGTTTAAAGAGGGAGACTTGAATTACTTGTAGGTAGGCAGCAGATGAGAGTAACAAAAATAATCCTTGTATCAAATCTTTTCTCACGAAAGGAAGGGGACATGAAGAAATGGAGGCAGTCAGAGAACGTTTCTAAAACTCCATATGAAGATTTTCCCCCTCTTGCAAATGACTGAATCTAAAAAGGCGATTTGCAAAATATGGGAATAATTTTAACTCATTTAATATTTTCTAATACAAATAAAATCCAGACCTTCTAATGGTGACATAGTCCATACAATGAACTGTCAAAATCATTTCAGCTTATTCACTAGGAAGGAGTTCTTCATGGTTTCCGTGGCTTTTCCTTTTTGTGCCCCATGTCCATCCTTAGGATTTCAGAGTGTGAGAACTACAGACCTTGTACGTTATGCTGGCACATTACAGAGATATTAGAAATATTAACCATATATGTCACCTATACACTCTTTCTCTCTTTCATCATCATCAGCCATCTGGTCCCAGTGAAACTGTCAATCCAATAACCAAACCATCTTGCTGACATTCCCTGCCCCTTCTTAGCCTCTTTGCCACAGCTCCTAACTCCTCTCATCTTTGAAGATCTTTCCTGCTATCTTTTAAAACATTCATTCAGCCTCTTTCATTCCGTGATTACTCCTTGAATCATTCAGTACCTAGTATCATCACATCCCTTGCTTTCTTGTAGGTACCTTAGCTTTCCCACCTCAATGATTGTCCTTTTTCCTCCCTGGTGTTGCTTTTCCCCTGGTGGCTTTTATTAATCCTATGTCAGTCTGTTGACTGATGAATATGAAGTCATCGAACTTGGAAACCACAAAGTGCCTAGAACTGCTTTTAGCACCCGTGGGGACTCAATGAACATATGTGCGCGTGAAATTGAATACTGGAAGCTTTCCGATTTCTAATATAAAAATGAATTTCGAATGAATCATTTTCTTGCTACTTTCCTAGGGTAGCTTTGTAAATGTCAGCAGGATACCAAAGGAGTTTTATTACACCAAAGCTGGGAAAGAGCTAAGACCTCTGGCGTATGTTTTGTCATTATATATGAGGTGCGAAAGAAAATTTTTTTTTCAGATTTATAGGGACATAGTTGACATATAACGTAAGTTTAAGGTGTACAAGGTGTTGATTTGATACACTTACATATTGCAAATTATTACCACTGTAGCTTTAGCTAACACCTTCATCATAATTACCATTTGATGGTAACACGTCACATAATTACCATTCTTTTTTGTGGTGAGAACATTTGAGATCTACCCTCTTAGCAACTTTCAAGCATATAATACAGTATTGCTAACTATAATCACCATGCTGCACCTTACATCCCCAGATCTTATTCATCTTGTACGTTTGTATTCTTTGACCAACATCACCCTCCATTTCCCTCACCTACCTCACCTCCATCCATGATAACCACCATTCTACAGGAAGCTTTTAAAAACCAAAAAAGACATGCATAATTTGAAATGAAATGGTGTCATGAAAAGGGTTCTGACAACAGCGGACTTAACCACAGTCACCGCCCTGAATGTCACACACATGCAGTTTGCTTAAGAAAACATGAAGGTAGCCATCTTATTTATATGGCACCTGCCTTCCAGAATTATTTCCTTTTACTATCCCATTCAAACATGTGGAAGGAAAGCTTGTCTAGAATGACTACATAAATTAGGTTTAATGAAATCACTTGACTCTATTCCACTCACCTCCAAGTAGTCTTATTTTTTAACTGCTGCATCAGAATCTTTTCAGTTCCAACATATCATGAATGACATAGAATTAAAATTAAAGAGAAAAACATGAGGAGGCAGCTACTGGCTGCCGCATTTTTCTGGTCTCCCTGATGTGTGAAATATTACAACTACTATCTCATTTCAATCTATAGGCTCACATGTGGGGGGTGTGTGTGTGTGTAAACACTCAGAGAGGATATTTAAATTTGGGATACAGGATCAAAATAAGATAAAAGGCAACTACCAAAACATTGAAGTGATAAACCAAGGGGAAGTATGAACTAGGAACTTTTTGGATGTGGACTCCTTGTTTTTCTAGATTCTGAATGCCAGAACTTCTGTTTCTTTGGAATGCATCCATATGAGAGGGTTTTCTTTTTTTTGCGGTACGCGGGCCTCTCACTGTTGTGGCCTCTCCCGTTGCGGAGCACAGGTTCCAGATGCGCAGGCACGGCGGCCATGGCTCACGGGCCCAGCTGCTCCGCGGCATGTGGGATCTTCCCGGACCGGGGCACGAACCCGTGTCGCCTGCATCGGCAGGTGGACTCTCAACCACTGCGCCACCAGGGAAGCCCCATATGAGAGTTTTGACGTAGAATATTTGGAGATTATCTTGAAAGTAGAGGTCAGAGAGGGGAATTAAACCAGGGCTTAATTCTTAACATAATAAGACATAAGACATCAGATTGGAAGGAATGGTGTTCCCCAGGAGTGGTAAGCATGCTGGTGTTGGTATATCAGGTGACAGTACATGGCAGAACACTTTTTATTTCTAATAGCTTAAGGAGCACACAATAATGATGTTTATTCTAACATGTATTAAACCATGATTTCAGGTGCCTTATTTAACCATATAAAATGTATATTATTTAACCATACAGACCATGATTCCATATATATAACTGCTTAGGATAGAAGCAATAGAAAGTTTCCTTAAAACTATTCAAGTAAAAGAAGTAAGTCAGTTGAAAGAAAAATATTCAGTAAAAATATATGGGTGGCACACCAATATGGCAAAAGTTGTGAAAGAGGTTTATGAATGACTGAGGTTTGGGAAACGCTGGGTTAGAGAATTGGACATATTCTTTTAAGCTAAACAGCTGCTATCTGTCATCGTCTTATGGATGAAAGTGTTGGGGAAGCAAAGTTGCATATTTTTTTCTTTTTTATTGAAGTGTAATTGACTTACAATATTATATTAGCTTCAGGCGTACAACATAGTGATTTGATAATTTTATACATTACAAAATGAGTATCGTGATGGGCCTAGTGATAATCTGTCAGCATACAAAGTTATCACAAAAGTTATTATTACTTATGTTCCCTACGCTGTACGTTACCTCCCCATGACTTATTTATTTCATAACTGGAAGCTTGTATCTCTTCATCTCCCTCACCTATTTCACTTGGTCCCCTACCCTCTCCCCTCTGGCAACTACCAGTTTGAACTCTGCATCTACAAGTCTGTTTTTGTTTTGTTATTTTTGTTGGTTTGTTTCGGGTTTTTTTGATTTCACATATAAGTGAAATCATATGGTATTTTCTTTCTCTGTTTGACTTATTTCACTTAGCACGATACCCTCTAGGTCCATCCACGTTTTCGTTTATGGCTGAGAAGTATTCCATGTGGTGTACATACATACACCACATTTTCTATCGACGAACTCTTAAGTTCTATGCGTTTAGATACACGGGATGAATCTCTGCGGAGCAACGCCCTGTTTCCTGTGCTAAATACCACTCGATTTTGGACACAGGGAGAAGCTGTGTTTGTTCATGACTCCTGGAGGTGTGTAATATGTCATGGGGTAATGTCCGTATTACACAGTCTTTCACAACAGTGCTGTGCAAAGTAGGAATGTAAAATAGTCAACAATATATGATCGAGCTAGTGGCCTGGACAGCTTCACTGAGCCCACACTAAGCCAGCTCTCTATGCTTCGTGCTCTCTCTCATCAAGCAACCTAACGGCTGTTCTTTTTGCTGAGCTCATTGCCACATCTCGCCCCAGATTTATTGGCTGGGCAAAGTTGCAAATTGTTTTACGCAGAAGTTGAGAAACAGCAAAGCTGAGGAGTGCTAAAAACAGTACAGTTTGCTACTGTGTAGTATCTGTACTTGGGGCCCAGGGTGTTTTATTTATAGCTATCTATTAATACACAGCAAGAGATGATACAGAAAGAAACACATAAAAAATACTTTATCAAACAGTTTCCAGTATTCAAGTGTAACATTAAAAGCAAGAACAGCAACAGAAGACTGTTCTATTGGGGGAAAAGGCCATCTTCTTTACCTCTTCTCTCCCTTCCCTTCCCTTCCCTTTCCTCTCTGAGGCGGACTGTGCCTGCAGAGAGCCTTTCACCTGCTAGGTCCTGGAGGGCTGGGCTGGGGGTTGGTGATGGAGGTGGGACCTCCACTTCTTTTTTTTTTTGCTGTACGCGGGCCTCTCACCGCCATGGCCTCTCCCGTTGCGGAGCACAGGCTCCGGACGCGCAGGCTCGGCGGCCATGGCTCACGGGCCCAGCCGCTCCGCGGCATGTGGGATCTTCCCGGACCGGGGCACGAACCCACGTCCCCTGCATCGGCAGGCGGACTCTCAACCACTGCGCCACCAGGGAAGCCTGGGGTCTCCACTTTTATTACTTTGTCCAGCAACTTTAACCTTCTCATCTCCTCCACGCTCCCCAGCAAGGCTTCGGGCAGAGCAGCAGCGGCAGCATCTAACTTGTAAAACTGGTCTGTTGGGGTTCTTCCTCCCTCCCGCTCTTGCTTCTTGGCAAAATGTTTTGTTGGGCAGCTGGCAGGAGGATAGGTGCCTTCTCTGCAGAGAAAGCCCCCCCCCCCCAACGCTTTTCCTCCTCTAGGAAGAAAAGAGGCTGCTGCAAGAGCTGGAAGTGGAGAGATGGACAGACAGGGAAGGCAGATACCACCATTGCCCCAAGTCACACAAAGAAAAACGGAAACGCGCACATGCACACCCACGTGAGGGTGCGTCTTGGAAACTCACGATTCAAAGAGATGGGGGCAAGATGGGCCTTGGAACAATGCGACCCTCCCGGATGTGAAATCCTGCGCATTGACTTGAGCAGAAGGCCGGGGGTGACGGTTTCGGGGCGGATCACTGCTGCCCACGTTTTGTATTTATTTGTCATTCAAATAGTTCACAGGAGAGGAGGGCGGGCGGGCTGTGTGAAGGCTTGTGGGCAGTTTCATTTTGCTTCACTTCTCCACCTGAGCGCTGGGCGCCGCTGGCACCTGTCTGGGCAACCTCAGCGAGGTGGGTGTGGCGTCGAGAGATGGGCTTCCCTGCCTGCCGGAGGGTGGCCCAGGCTGGACCTGGAGGGACTGGGAGGGACCGGGCGGTAGTTTCCAGGGAGGAGCTGAGGACAGGTTGGTCCTGACTGTGGCCAGTGTTTTGTTAAAGTTTCCAGGAGGTTAAAAAAAAAAAGAGTTGGGGGCGTCGGGGTGGGACCCCTGCCAAGACATATTTCCCAGGCCACCTCTCCCTCCCTGGGGGAAGCTTGGATCCTGTGAATGTGATGTCAGCTCTCTTCTGCTCTCCTGTGTTCTGCGGATGGGAAGAAGTCGGAACGCACTGGCCAGGGCTGAGGCCAGCAGAGCTGGCTCCTTGCTGGCTGCCACTGAGTCCAGGGGGAGCTGTGCCCTCCCCGGCCCCTGGGGCTGGACTGAGGCAAGCATATAGAGGAGGGGCCGAGGGCCCAAGCAGAGACCCCTGGGGACACGGGGGAGGCCTCTCTGGGTGTGGATGTGGGGGGGAGGGTCCCTTCCTCCCCCCACCTCCACTCTGGCTGCAGTGGCTGCTTTAGGGGACAGATCTCATTACGGATCTGCTACCGCTACTGTCCCCCCAGCTGTGACTTTGAGGCATGTCCAGGCAGACCAAGTGTGCCCAGGTCCACGGCTTAGGTGTTGGGATAAAATCTGTCCTTTTGATTCTAGGGGTGAAGAATAAACAGAGAGGAGGAGGAAATGGTTCTGTGGGACCCTCTTGAGAACGGCAAACGAGTCTGCATTTGAACCCCTGCGTGTGCGTGTTTGTGTGGGTGGGTGTGGGTGGGTGGATTAGAGTAAAACAAGGTGAGGAAATGGAAGCAGCATCTATTTGATGGTGTCCCTAGGAGCTAGACGTAGACACGTCTTTTTCGTGTGCAGGGAAGGTGCTCTACCTTTATCCTATGGGCCTTCCTCAGGCACACCGAGAACTTTGATGGAGCAGGGAAATTCTGAGGACCGCAGCTTTCTCACTTGACAAATGAGGCTAATTGAAAAAGCCAGATGTCTTACATTCACGTTCTGCTGTACACATTGCAGCATGCTGTTTCCTCCGCAGTGACTGCCCTGTGAGGACCTCAAGGAGTATTTCGTGCTTACATAGACAGGAAATTGCTTTGAAAACATAAGCACATTATTAAAGGCGAGGTATCGTCTGCTCCCTTATTCAGGGCGGGCATTTCCTCCTTCCCAATACTTAACCCTCTGCAAGAACACCCCTTCGACTTACAAGAAAAAGCCAAAGGAAAACAAAGACCCAGAAAAGCTGTCCCGATGTAGGGAGTAAATGGAATATTCCGAGGGGCAACCGCGCTTTCCGCGTCAGGTGTCATTCCTCCCTTTCTAGGCTCCCACCTCAGGTGGCTGCGTTTCCTTCTGTTATTTGGAAGCCAAGGCTGTGGCTTTTTTTCCTCAAACATCAGCCCCGGTAGCTCTTCGTCTCCCTCTGGCGTTCCTCTCTCGCTATTTCTTTAGATTGGTGCCCCGGCAGGTGGGGGGATCCGGGGACGGGAAGGGGGTGGGCGCAAAAAGAAAAGCTGATGGGGGCTTCTGATCAGCAATCCTGAAAGGACTGGGTATGTGCCTACAAGGATCCTTTTTTTTAAAAAAAAAAAACTTCCTTTTCTTGCCAACCCCTCTCCTATCTTTCCCACTGTGGACGCAAAGAACTTGAGCCGAACAGCCTTGGTGGGCGGGGGCTGGAAGAAAGAGCAAAGTGCGTCCATCTATCTGCCAAAATGATCTGACCCCGAGTCGGGGGCGGGGGGAGGCGTAAGTAAACAGCGAGAGCGTCCCCTGGACTGATCAGCACTAAGAAATCGGAGAGACATAAAAGGCAAATGAAGCGAACAACAATTAAAAAAAAAATTCCCCCGCACACAACAATACAATCTATTTAAACTGTAGCTCATACTTTTCATACCAATGGTATGACTTTTCTGGAGTCCCTCTTCTGATGCTTGAACTCCGGGGCTGGCAGCTTGCAAAGGGGAAGCAGACGGCAGCGCTGCACGGGCAGGTTTACCAAAGGTCTCCAATGGGTATTTTCTTTTTCTTAGCCCTGCCCCGAATTGTCAGACGGCGGGCGTCTGCCTCTGAAGTTAGCAGTGATTTCCTTTAGAGCCCGGCCTTATCTCCGGCTGCACGTTGCCTGGCGGTGACTAATGACACAATAACATTGTCTGGGGCTGGAATAAAATTGGAGCTGTTTACCCCCGCTCTATAGGGGTTCAGTATAAAAAGCCGGCCGAGAGCTGTCCAGGTCAGACGCGCTTCTGCCTCTGCGCTGGGACCAGCGCCGCCAGGGTCCCCGGGTCCCCGTGCGCCACGGCCGCCACCGCGTGCGTCCTCGGACCGCTCCCACTGCCTTCTCTCCTGGCAGACGCTTCTTTTTTCTCCCCATTAAAGAGCATTCGGGCTGAAGGATCACTTTGAGATCCGAAGAACCCGAAGCGCTCGGAAGGAACTGAAGCTGTTTTTTTCTGCGTTTTCCCCCCACACCTTCGGGTTTAGTTCGCAGTGGGGAAGGATTTTGATCCCTTTTTTTCCAGAATGGATTATTTCCCCGTGATTTTCGCTCTGCTGTTTGTGGCTTTCCAAGGAGCTCCAGAAGCAGGTAGGCACGTTGACTTGTAAATCCCTGAATGCTGCCGTCTTCTTTTCCACCTTAATGCTTTTCTTGCTTCTGTGTTTTCCCCCATTTCTTTTTATGACTGCCGCTCAGAAATCAAGTGTAGGGGAATTATTGCCCAAAGGTGCTTATATTTTCTAGTGGAAAAAAAAATCCTCTGTTGAAGACCATTGCTCCTCTAGCATTAAAATAACATTATTATTATTGCCTTGGCTTTTAAAAATATGACTCAATTAAAGCGAGATGTAATCTAGCTAAATGTATGTTTGCAATATATGTGTTCATACAGGTAATAGGACATATAGGAATTTATATCTTATTCAAATACTGCTTTAATAGTGTGTTAATGTGTGAAATATTTAAACGTTTCAGCTTGAAGCCAAGGAATTTTATTCAAGGCATTCAAGCAATGTATGAGCAGTAAAGTCACCTGCAGAACAGCCTGGTGAAAACCGCCCCCAGGCGGTTTCAGGGTGAAGCAGATGTTTTCTTGAAAATTGTCATTGTTGACTTTAGATTTCTTTCGGCAAGTTTTTGGCACTCAGAACAGTGTGGGCTCTATTTCCAGTTTTATTCACCTGTCTTGGGAGGGAAGCTAGGATAAATCTCGGCTGCTGAAGGATTTAGGTAGTATGTGTGCACCTGCCCGTTTCCCTCTTTTAGGGTCAGTGCACTTTTTTGTCTTTTCATGACCCTGACTGAAGAGAAAGGATGTCAAGGGAATGAAAATCCTGGAATGTGTCTGATCATTTGAGATGTACAAAATTAGGCAGATAAGCTGCGTGGCTAACTTGTCAGTAAGAGGAAGCATGCTGCCGTGGGGAAGGGGAGACGGCAAATCCCGCCCACACCATCCTGCTCCGGGGATTCAGAATTCAAAACCCACGGAACCTTGCCTGGGTCCCCAGAGCTGCTGCTCACTTTTCCCTTAGGTCAGTGGTTTTATTGTAGAGCTGATTTCTCTTCTCTCTCTCCAATCACCTCCCCGAAGCTCTGGACCTCCACCTAAGTTCAAGAGGTGTGTCTCATCTGGGCTACTCCCGGCCTTACACAAGGTGTGAAGTGGTGGGTGCTGCCCTAAACGGAAGGTCATCCCACATGAGGAAGTGGCTCTGAGTCTAGGAAAAGGCAGTATGATTTATTTAGTTTCAGGTTTTTGGTCATCAGCCAATTTTAAGCCACTGTAGGTTGTGCTAAGTTCCATGCAGAAGCCAACCCAAATGTCTAACAGGCAGTATTTCTAAGCATTTCCTTGAAGGCTGCTTCAAGGGGCTGGTAAGTCCCTTTTCAGGTGGTTGTTTCCCCTGCACTTGTATAATCTCTCTGAAGCTGGATAAGCCAGTGGCGATAAAGGTGAAGTCATGTTAAGGAGGGAAAATAATAGAGTCCTTTTTGCTCGGTGTTTCTTGCTGGAGGCCGGCTGGGTGCTTCATCTGCTTTTATCTGCTCTGCTAGATGTGGCATCGACGCTGTGACCAGTGTGCCTTTGGGCCTTGGGGGAGACGCCGCCCACTGACCTGCTCTTTGTCTCCCCAGCGGTCCTGGGTGCCGAGCTCAGCACAGGAGCCGAGAGCGGAGGGGAGAAGCCCTCTCCCAGTGCGCCCTGGAGGCCCCGCCGGACCAAGCGCTGTTCCTGCTCTTCCCTGATGGATAAAGAATGCGTCTACTTCTGCCACCTGGACATCATTTGGGTCAACACTCCAGAGTGAGTCTCTAGAGGGCATCGTTACTCTAGGCTTCCTCTCCTCCAGCTTCACGGGAGACTGGAGCCCAGTTACTCTCGTTACTTTTGGGTTTGGACTCTGAAGGTAGCATTTCTGACCACAGGAAAGTGCCCCAGTGGGGAAAATGCCCCTCAGGAGGCTACCACACGTCTCGGGGGAGAAACTTCGTGTTGGGCCTCCGGGGAGAATGTTCTCCTTTGGGATCTGCCTGGGTTTAGGGAAAACGTTGCCGAGGTCATATGTGGCTTGGTCCAACCTGTGCTTCTCATGGGAGGGTATAGACTGAAGAGGCAGAAAGGATTATAGAGAGTTATAGTCTAATGTCTTTATCTTATTTATAGAAAAACTAAGACCCGAAATGTTGAAGTCACTTGCCAGGATGAATTTATGGTAGAGCGAGACCTAGAACTTGGGTGTCCCAAGTCCCCGCTTTGGAAAAGCCTATTTCAACACAGCAGTAGAAACGCGGTCCTTAGAGTTCCCTTCTGCCTCCCGAGTGAAGAAAGCAGTTTCCCCCATCTCCCCCTGAAAAGTAGTTCACCCATCAGAAGGAATCCTAAACAAAAATGCATTGATTGTGCCTGTGGTGTCCCGTTATGGTGAGGGATGACTGAAGTGCAAACAAAATCAAATCAAACCAAACAAAAACCACAGCGAGCCTCATACTTAGTAAGGTGATACTTCCAAGGGGAGGACTTTATTCTTTAGGTGAGAATCACAGTGGACACAATGGAAATTACTGGACAGCCTTCTGATGAGGAGTCCCTCTACAGTTGTACGATAATCACCAAATCACGGGAGGTGTGCAAACCTGGCGTGAACCGTGCACACGGTAGTGTGTCCCCCCCCAGCCTCCTCAGGGGGCCCTTTTAGCGTTATCATGTATCACTTGAATTGAAAATCGGTTTTCGAAATCTTGTGAGTCATGGTTTTGCATGGAAGTCCCCCACCCCCACCCCCAAGACCTGTTAACTAAGTAGAGAGTCAGAAAAAGGAAGAAAATATGAAACAGATACCAAAGCAGAGATGTCATAATTTCGGCCAAAAGACAAGGCTGCTGTGTTGAGAGTTGACATGGAATTTCATTGACTTAGAAAAACTGATTTTCTCCTGGTTGGGTCCACACACTTGAGGCCATTGACCGGCATGCCATCCTGACTGTTAGCAACATTTGACTCTTCTGAGTCTCGCTGCCAAATCCTGTGGTGTGAGCTCCTCAGGAGCTTGCCCCAAAGAATGCAACCTCTGGAGACGATCGGTTATGCTCATAACTTTTGTTCCTCTCTTTCCATGATAGGCACATTGTTCCATATGGACTCGGAAGCCCCTCTAGGACCAAGCGATCCTTAAAGGATTTCTTTCCTACAAAGGCAACAGACCACAGGAAGAGATGCCAATGTGCTAGCCAAAAAGACAAGAAGTGCTGGAATTTTTGCCAAGCAGGAAAAGAACTCAGGTGAGTAGAAACACCCTTGTTTTCTTTCAGTTTTATGCCTTCCTGACCATCTTCCTCTTATGATGCTGTCTTCTTGTTTAAAAGAGAGTAACAGAGGCATTGAGAACAACTGAAGTTCCTATTGCTGAAACGTTCTCCCTGTGTGTATTTTAACAGGGACCAAGACACCATGGAGAAAGGCTGGAATAAACAAGAGAAAGGGAAAGACTGTTCCAAGCTTGGAGAGAAGGGTCTTCATCAGCAGCTGGTGGAGGGAAGGAAAATAAGAAGGTAAGAGGCTCCTAAGAACAGCTGGTCCCCGTCACCTACGAATGGTCTACTCTCCTAGTCATTCTTGCCTTGATGGGAGAAAGGCCCAGAGGACAGTAACAAAGAAAAGGGGAATCTTTGTGTTCTCTAGATTATAGAGAGCAAAGGAATCCCTCTCAAATGTTTTCTTGAAGGCCTTGAATGCAGACTGCTGCCCTCTGTACACTTTGGTGATTTTTAGCACACACACCACTCATCCTAAAGGTAGATTTTCCAGACAAAATCTATCTAGAGACACCTCTGTCATTTGGTCACATCTAGTTTTTGCCTCTCTGAGTCAATATATTTACAGCTTTCCCTGAGAAATTAGAAATCCTTTCAGGGAGAGTTTTGGGTTTTTTTTAAATTAAAGTGTCACATATAATCAAATTCTTCAAAACACAGCAGTTATTCAAATGGCCAAAGGGAAAATAAAGCCATTAGGCAGGGTTGGTGAGAGTTAGAACATGCCATTTTTTCAGGTTTATTTATTTACTTTTTAAATAGGGAAATGCATTTGGTGGAGACCCAATGTCATTCCCAAAAGCTTTCTCATTTTTTAATCATGAGCTGGGATCTGGATTAGTAATACCATAGGATTGCTCTGAGCAGTTTTTTGTTTTGTTTTGTTTTGTTTTTGCGGTACGCGGGCCTCTCACTGTTGTGGCCTCTCCCGTTGCGGAGCACAGGCTCCGGACGCGCAGGCTCAGCGGCCACGGCTCACGGGCCCAGCCGCTCCGCGGCATGTGGGATCTTCCCGGACCGGGGCACGAACCCGCGTCCCCTGCATCGGCAGGCGGACTCTCAACCACTGCGCCACCAGGGAAGCCCCCTGAGCAGTTTTAGAGTGAGAAGTCTCCCAAATCCTAAACATTTTGGAATTCACAAGCTGCAGGGAGGAATCCTGCTTTCAGATCCGCCCCATATTCTACGTCTCCCTATCATGGTCAGTGGCAGCTTTTCCCGGAAATCCAGTGGCAAGAAGTCCTAGGATCCAAGTATTATAAGCACAGGCCTGGCGGTCATGCATGACTTCCGAGTTGTTTACTACTGATGTGGGGCCATCCTCAGCACTGCCCACGTGCTGTTGAAGTTTCCACATTTATAACCTCAGGCCACTAGTGCGCCTTCAGATCGCAAGATTACGTAAATCACCGTTTCTGGACTGACTTGGAAATCTTCTTTTTTTTTCTATTAGCTTCCATTACATCAACTATTAAATCAATGTTACAGTCCTTCCCTTTTTCTTTCTCCTAGAAACAGAAAACATGAAACCTGCAAAAACAATTTTTTTTTTAATGGCTGTAGAATATTGTTTTGGGCCTGCCTGTAGGCCTCCTCTTTTTGAATCTCTTTCCCACGAAGCCCCCTTCAGTTTCTTATGTGATTAAGAAGACACTCCTGGCTATTTGAAACCTCTGCTGAGTGAGTCTCTCCATACAATCCCACAGGATAGGGCTAAAGAAGAAAAGAGAATATCTCTAGTTGACCTTAAAAATTGTACTTTAAAATTGTATTTAATACCCAATTCCCTTTAGATATGACCATATCACCCTTATTCTCCCTGCTCACCGCCCCGCCCACCGCCATTCTAGGCATAAGAGGTAGTTTATTTTCACTTGAGGTTAGCAGAGTAACATGGGGTTTTGGTTGGGGGTGAAAGTTCAGGATCCAGATTTAGATTTGTTTTTGCCAGATTCTAATTTTAGATGTTTCTTTTGCCTAGGAATGATTTTTGTAGAAAAAAAAAATAATAACATTTGTTTTCTCTTGTCTTGTTTTAATAGGTTGGAAGCCATCAGCAACAGCATCAAAACGTCTTTTCTTGTTGCCAAGCTGAAAGCCAAGCTCTACAGAGATAAGAAAGTGACCTACAACCGAACACACTGATGGCAGGTTGTCGGGGCCTGTCTGAAGCCTTCTCATCCACCAAGAGCCCTGGGCCTGACTCTGCGCTCTCTCCACATGGCTGGGATCAGAGCAAATGCATCCTCCCCGCTTAGACCACTTCTCGTTCGTTCCAGACTAGCACAGGACCAGCGCCCTGGGTGCAAACATTCCAGGAAAGGTTAAGGAGTCCCCCCAGCCCGTCTTCATTTGCCTCCATCAGTGGGAACTGCTTTCGTTTCTCTCCTCCTTTGGGGTGACAGCGGGCTATGCAAAGAAGGCAGAGAGATGCAGTGACCTGCAAATTAGGGTGGCCTCCTCCTAGGGGGAGGAGGAGAGGAGATTCCACTTGTGGGCGGCGTCCCCGAAGAGGTTCCGAAGGGAGTGTTTGTGTCTCACTCAGGCGCCTGGCACATTTCAGGGAGAAACTCCAAAGTCCCTGCAAAGATTTTTCTAGGGAATGCACAAATTGAAAACACTCTAAGGACAAACACTCGAGTTAAAAAAAAAAGAGAGAGAGAGACTTTTTTTTTTTTTAATTCATAAAATGCAAAATTGAAAGAAACTGTTACTACTGTAAATCAGGAAGAGTTTCATGCATATGAGTCTACCTCACCTATGTTGCACTCTGGCAAAGTATTTCCCCACCTCTAATTATTGCTTCCCCAAACTCTGCCCTCTCTAAAATCCCCACACTAAGCCCTAGCCTCATGGAAGTCTGTCTAATGTGTCAATAGTAGATATAACATTTTCAGGGTAATCTACTAGCTCTGTTCCATAAGAAAAGAAAGATCAGTTGAACCAGGAGATTCCCTTACCTTGATTTTTGGAAACACAATGGTATAGGATTGTTTAGGAGAGACACTGAAGGGTAAACATTGTGGTGATTTAAAGCAGTCAAATTGTCTTCCTTTATGTAACTGGCTCATGGAAGAGGTTGGATTACATTTTGATGTACTTATTTTTTTATAGATATTTATATTCAAACAATTTATTCCTTATATTTACCATGTTAAATATATGTTTGGGCAGGCCATATTGGTCTATGTATTTTTTTTTAATGTATTTCTGAATGAAATTGAGAAAATGCTTTGTTTTGCCTGTCAAGGTAATGACTTTAGAAAGTAAATATTTTTTTTCCCTACTGTATTGACTTTGAATCATTTCTGATATTTCTGAGAAGTGGGCCAAAGTGGTAAGAATTAGGTAGGGGGATGATTAAAGATGGTTTCTTGGAAAGGTGACAATTAGAAGGAAAAGAATCATGGCTAATGAAAACAAGAATTTGATTTATATCTTAAAAGTTGCCTTTAGATTGCATTAAGCTAAAAACAAAACAAAAACCCAGCTTTCACACCTCTGTCTTTCCCTGCATAGCCGCCTCTGCTTCCCCTTCACCTGCAAACTCTCCAGGGACTTGATCCATTAGCTATGCTTTGGCTATTAGACGGGATCCAACAGTTTAAGCTGATGATGTGGTGAGAGGTGCTTTCTCCATGTTAATAGACTGAAGGAAGCAATGGCAAGGCGACCTCCCCAAAGGTACCTAATTATACACATTCCACACCAGAGTTGCTTTGAGAAAATGGCCTTTTCAGAGCAAGTGAGGGCTCCCACTGGCTTTTTATTTGCTCAGATTAAGAAGTGTGTTTATCGGGCTTCCCTGGTGGCGCAGTGGTTGAGAGTCCGCCTGCCGATGCAGGGGACGCGGGTTCGTGCCCCGGTCCGGGAAGATCCCACATGCCGCGGAGCAGCTGGGCCCGTGAGCCATGGCCGCCGAGCCTGCGCGTCCGGAGCCTGTGCTCCGCAACGGGAGAGACCACAGCAGTGAGAGGCCGGCGTACCGCAGGAAAAAAAAAAAAAAGAAGTGTGTTTATTGAGGAACACCAAGCACCTTCTCTCTTTCATGGTAGCGTAGGACTGGACACGTGCCCTTGGAGCCAGAGATACCAAATGCTGCTTCTGGGCCTCCTGCATCTCGGCACCTCCCTCCTCCCCACTTGGCCTTGGCTGACCTGCCAACCCGTTGGGGAGAATAGTGCTGCAAACGGTTGTTACCAACAGAAGCCCATAAGAGTTTGATCAGCTTCTGAGAATCTTCACCGCCTTTCTCTTACAGTGTTTGAAAGAATGCCTGGCATTCCTCAAATAGTAGCTCACAGGGATCGCTGTTGTCCAAACAGTGACACATCTGAAGGATGTTAAGTAACAGTCTTCAGGTGCGCACAGCCAGTGTCCTGGGCAGAGTTTCTATCTTTACCGGCATTGCTTTTCATCTTTCACTTTTTTGTTTTTAGGAGACAGTCCAGTGTCTTTGGGGAATTGCTTATAAAACTCATTTCATCTAGCAAACTGTTTCTCGGTGTGCGGTTCTCAAGAGGAGGGTGAAGTTTTGTCCACATTGACAAGGGACTTGGCCTGAACTTAGCCCCCGTTAATCGTGAGCAACCATTCCATCCCCTGGCATCATGAATTTCCTCATCCATTAAATGAAAAAGGGGAGGAATGTCCCTCAAACTCCAAGAGCTAGCCTGAGATGGCAGGAAGAAGTGGAGGTGACAGCAAAGAATGAAGATCTGAGCTTGGAGGACATGAATCTAGTATATTTAAGAGGGAGTTGGCATGGGAAGAAGCCACTGAGAAAAAGTAAAACGGGGCAAGCACCGGTGATGAGATTTTCCTTTTCTTTTCTTTTTTAAGAATATTTTTTATTATTCAGACATTTAAATCCTCTTCCCCGGTGCTTTCTGCCTCAGTAACCGGCAAGAAAAGTAAAAAGTGTGAAGCAGTGCTCCTAGGGCATGAGGGTCAGTAGTAAAATACGTTGGAAGCTTCATAGGAAATAAATATTTTTGGAGTATGTAGGAAAGATTGACTATTACTCAAGGATCATGCCAGCGCGAGGGGTGAATTGATGGCCCGGTCTGTCATGCTTTCTGCTGCTCTTCCAGTAAAAGCATGGTTTCTGGAAGCCCACTTAGAACAGATTTCTCTCTACACACTAACGAACAGGCAGAGCTCTGATCTCAGGGATCCAAGGACCCGAGGCTCCTGGATGGGGAGAGGTGAACTTTGGTGAAGGGAGAGGTACCCACTCCAGGGCTAGGTCATTTTCACTCCAGGGATTGGCTTCTTTTGTGATGGAAACGATTGGCTTTTATCCTGCCTGTGCTTCCCTGAAATACTCAGGGTATTAGACAAAGAAACTAAGTAGAGTTCTCACAACTCCAGGTATTACATTAAGCAGGGGTTCCCTCAGGAAAGAAAGAGCAATCTTTGGTCTTTCCAGGGGAGAAAGCCAAGGCCCAGAGAGGGAAGTGACTTACCTAAGGTCACACAGCAAGCTGTAGCATCTCTGGAGCCTGAACCCTTGAGCATGGCTGTTTCACTCAGAGGCACCTAGAGGTCAGTGGAAACAGACACCCAAGCCAACCTCATTAGAGGGTTCTAGGCGGTAAAGCAAAATCGCTCTTCACAAAAGCTTTGCCTTCCAGCCTCACAGATGACGGTTGCCAGATCCATCCTTTTTATTACTCTCTCAGGACTATCAATGTGCCCCTGAACCCCAGTCACAAACATTTTAGTTGTAAAATATTTGTTTATTACATCATCCTCATGATGCCAATACACAGCTGGCAGAAAAATTACTATAATTTACAATGCCAGCCTCCAAATCCGGTGCCATGAGTGCTTCATTGACAACTTCTTCTGGAAACAGATCTAACACACGGGAAGAAATTGCAGTGATGAATGCGATGGCAGAGGCGATAGCGTTTCCTCAAATCCCGGGTGGTAACCAGAGAAAGATCTAGGACTGGTGCCATCGGATAATGAAGAGAGAAGGGCCTCAGCCTTGGGGGTCACTGACTGATGGAAGTGACGTATGCCGAGCCCGACAGGCAGCGTGCTCTTGAGAGGCAGCACATCGGGAATCTGACGTGCAGTTTTGCTGGTTCAGAGTCTTCTGTGTTTCTGCAGCTTATTTTTCTCTTTCATATTCTGAATCACTCCAGGCCTCCACCCTAAACTGCTGTGGAAATATCCAGGGATGAAATTAACAACAGCCATCACTGGCATGGCGTGGGCACGGATAGGGACAGAGCCAGGGGGTGGTTCTGTGGTCCCCAGGCCACCAGGTTCCTGGTGGTTCCCAACTAGACCAGATGTTAAACCTCCAGGTGTTCGATTGTGGGAAGGTCCAGCCGTCTGAGAAGGCATGGGCAGCCAGGATGGAATTTCCAGATTTCTTGCTTCTACGGCTAGTCATCAGCCATTATGAAAGTATTTCAACAATAGCCAAGACATGGAAGCAACCTAAACGTCCATCAACAGATGAATGGATAAAGAAGTGTTACATATATATAATGGAATATTACTCAGCCATTAAAAAGAACGAAATAAAGCTATTTGCAGCAACATGGTTGGACCTGGAGATGGTCACACTAAGTGAAGTAAGTCAGACAGAGAAACACAAATATCATATGTAGAATCTTAAAAAAATGATACAAATGAATTTATTTACAAAACAGAAACATACAGAGAATGAACTTCTGGTTACCATGGGTAAGGGTGTGGGGGGAGGGATAGATTGGGAGTTTGGGATTGACATGTACACGCTGCTATATGTAAAATAGATAACCAAACAAGCACCTGCTATATAACACGGGGAAGTCTGCTCAGTATTCTGTAATAACCTAAATGGGAAAAGAATTTGAAAAAGAAGAGACACATTTATATGTATAACTGAATCACCTTGCTGTACACCTGAAACTAACACAACATTGTAAATCAGCTCTACTCCAATATAAAATAAAATTTTAAAAAAACTAATATAGTCTCACTGGTACATGAACCTGTGCATATCAGACTTGGGAGTATCAAAACTCTTGGTCAATTATCTTCCTGACATTCACTGAGTGGGCCCGCAGGTCTTCACACCTGCTTAAGTTTAGCCCCACATCTTTCTGTCCTTGGACCTTTGTTGTCTTGCTGCATTTTCATCCCTCTGTATCATCCTCTCACTCTCCACGCCCCCCTCACTCATACACTGACCTCCTTTGGTAGAAGTGGAAATACTCTAAGGTATTCTTCGTCTCCTTGGAGGTTTTTAGAAGGACAATTTTACGGTGGCCTACACTGGGGTCTGCCTCAGACCAGAACTTGCTAGGGTCTTAGATCTGCTCTAGGATTCACATGAAGGAGCTACTTGTAAGGCTGAGTCTTTGCCTCTTAGATTAACTTTGGACCCTGAAAGGGTGGCCAGATAATTTCTCATTAAAATGGGGACACTTTGGATAGTGATTGGTGATGCTCTTAACAACGACCACAGACTGTCATGGGCAAACTGGGACATATGGTCACCCTAGAACAGGAGAAGCCTTGAAGGAGGTCAGAATTTCAGACCCACTTTGATCTCTTAGAGGTGACCTGGACCTTGGCTCTGTTTAAGCAGACTCAACGTCTATATCTCTTTATCTGCAGACCAGGCGAGGACAGAGGACTTTCACCTTTTCTAGGGCCTCCAGCCTTGAGTACGGAATTTCAGGCATAATATAGCAATGAATTAATAAATGTACAGATGGGTTACAGGGTTCAGTAAGAGAGGGGCAAAGGTGATAATGAGACTAGACTACAGAAGATTTATAAGACCCATTTACAGGGATCTCTTTAGAGAGTTTGCATAGGTAAAATATTCCTTTATTCAAGCTCCACTTTAGTGGTAATTGTCCCAACGGGGTGAGTCTTTCTATTTCTTTGTACTCCAGTTCACCCTGCATACCACCATCATCATAATAACCTTCCCCAAGTGCTTCAATCATAATTTCCGTAAATGCACAGCTAGAAAGAACTTAAAAATAAATGATGTTATATATTCCCTTCTCAAAAAGTCTCCCATTGCCATTCTCAGCTTATAGAACAAAAAATGTTACCTACTGACAGTGAGCAAGGAGAAGGACCAGATTGAAAGAAAGGTTAGAAAGAGGTACGATGATTTCTAAGTTCTTAATTCTTTATTACGAATATCTTCAAACATAGCCAACATTTGAGAGAATAGAATAATAAACCCAGTATACCCATCATACAGGGTTAACAGTTGTCAAGATTTGACTGATACAGTTTCACCTCTACCGACACTCTGTCCTCCCTTCCTGGATGACTTTGAAGCAACCCCAGGTGTCATTGTCCCATCTTCTGTCAATATTTCAATATGGATATAATGCATTTGATATGCTGTGTTCAACCAAGTAAAATGTGAAATAGCCAATTGGATATGGGGGTCTGGAGCTTAGAGGGATTGAACAATAAATGTCCCCGGACCTCATGGGACCCATCATAACACAGGAAACAAATATGTTACCAGCTAACATTTATGCAGTGCTTACTGTATGCCAGATACTCTTTTGAGAGGTTTGCAGGGACCAACTCATTTCCTCCTTAACTATCACCCTGTGAGGTAGGTACTTTTATTTGCCCTGTCTTATGGATGAGGAAACTCAGGGACAGATTAAGTAGTAACTTTCCCAAGGTCAGGCAGCTAATTAAGAGACAGAGCTTCGTATGACCCAGATAAACTCGTTCACTATGCCTTGTGCCTAAGAAGAATACAGTGATAAAGGCTACACTGTGGGGTAGGAACAAGTCCTATGATGGTGTAAAAGTGACAGTGATCTATTCTGCGTGGGGGTGAAGACAGGAAGTGTGATGGGTTCTTGGGAAGATACTGTGAGGATGGGCCTTGACCCTTACCTAAGCAAGAAAGCGCCCGAGAGATTTATAACTCAATCAAAAGTATAGAAGAGTCTCAATAAAATGCTTCATCTACAGAGGACTTGATCAGAAGAATGTCGCCTAACATGCTATCTATCTCATCAACAGGTAATTTATCTGACTACAATTCAGAAAGGATAATTAATTCAATGATACTGAAAACCGTCAAGCATCACAACCACAAGAAAGAGAAAAAAAATTTCATTTTCCTAAGTGTCATTGATATTTTCTGCTAAATTATCCTGCTAAAACCCAGAAAGGGTAATTAACTCAATGATATTGAAAATCCTTAAAGAGCATAACAACAGCAAATGGGACTAACATCTCTTAATCTCAAGTGGCATCAACTGGATTGAAATTTGGGGACTTGCCTTTAAAAATAAAAAGAAATCAATTTGAATAGATTTCAACTAAATTTAGAAAATTTATCGAAACTTGTGGCTAATAAGAGGAAATGATTCCACTAGAAGTCTCTGTATTTAACCAAATGTAGAATTTATTGTATAGTTCAAGTGCTCCGCTATTCTCTTACTGTTTGTCACATGGTCATAAATGTCCTTTCACATGTTGAGAATTCCCACTTGATATATAGGTAGGGATTGCTGTCAACTTAAATGTCTTCTTCAGGCTTGAAGAATTTGCTAAGATGCCATTAGCAATCACCTTGCTATGGACTTTGCTCACCGGTTTGCTTCCCCCCATAACTAGTTCATTTTGCTCTGATCAATGGCCATCAGTGGTACCCGTCAGTTTGGTGAAAGACAAGATGCACAGGGCAATTAAGATGATTCCGTGCAGCCTACTACAATAAAGACAATACTCATTAAGAAAGAATATGTCAAGAGAAGGAAGGGGGCTTGGGATTTTATAGAAGCAGGTAAACAAGGAAGCTGTCCTTGAGTCTTATGGGAGTCATGAGAGGGATGGAGATGGTCTTCTCTGAATCGTTGAGAACGGATGGAGGGGAATATGAGAGAGGCAGGGTCCTTCGAGTTTAGCTATTTCTCAGAACACTGGAGGG
Organism: Neophocaena asiaeorientalis asiaeorientalis; assembly: GCF_003031525.2. Lineage (NCBI taxonomy): Eukaryota > Metazoa > Chordata > Mammalia > Artiodactyla > Phocoenidae > Neophocaena > Neophocaena asiaeorientalis. The sequence goes on from NW_020172280.1 coordinate 1,107,304, forward strand.
GGACTTCTTGACTTTTGCTTTGGGGAACACAGGGCTCAGGCAAAGTTCAACATTGTTCATTTCCTCTTTTTGTTCAAGATGAACATACATCATCACTCAACAACTAGGCAATAATCCTAAACCTTCTGAGCGAGACGAAGCAAAGTCCCAGAAATAGTTTCTCAAGGAGTCTTCACGTTGCTACTGTAAAAGCACCTGAACTACCTGTACAGAAGTGATGGTTAAGGTCTGCGGTTTTAGGGCCCTAGAGATCAGACCCCTTAAAAGAAGGATGCCTAAAATGAAGAAGAGAAATGTTAAAGATTGTATTAAAATAAAAAGCCAAGAATTGAACCTGAAGGGTAACCGGCCCAGTGGATTCCAGGAGGTCAGTGGAGGAACATCTTCCAGTTATGCAGTACTGCTAAGTGAGTTTCTTGGAGCTCTTGAGATAGGATGTCGGTGGTTTTGGGCATGTTGTCTACAGGGTATACCTGACCCTAGAATTCCACTAGGCTTGCCGAATGGTCCAGTCAGTGCCTTTTCCAGGGAGAAATCAGACCCATGAATGGTCTTCTATGGTGGTCAGTCCTTCAAAGTACATATCAAGCCATTGGGCTTTAGCTCACAGGGCTTCTGCAAATCCTAGGGAAAAGGGCCAGGCAACCAGGAGTCCCATAGGGACCTAGGGTAATCTGGTTTCAGTTCTCAGTGACACAGAGACAGGCAGCAGGGAGAAAAATTGAAAACATGAGTTTGAAAGATTATAGTTAGACCTTGAAGGAAACTGGAAGGATTGAAAATCTGATAAGGATTGACAATTTGGGAAAGTAACAAGAGTCAGTCCCATTTACAAATGGATACCCAAACCGATTTTTCCAGAGTTGGGGAGCAAGTCCATTATCTATCCAACAGACAAGATAGAGACAATTTGAAAAGAGATCCAAACTAGTTCAAAGACAATGAGCAGGGCTAGAATCTGATAACCTGGAAGGTTGTGCTATATAACAGTTTTCTATTGAAACAAATAATTTCCCTCTACAGTCACCATACTTTTTTTTTTTTTTTTTTTTTTTTTGCGGACAGGCCCAGCCGCTCCGCGGCATGTGGGATCTTCCCGGACCGGGTTACGAACCCGTGTCCCCTGCATCGGCAGGCGGACTCTCAACCACTGCGCCACCAGGGAAGCCCCACCATACTTTTGATGAAAGATAATCTCAAAGAAACATTATTCTTGGTGGCAAAGTAAGGCTAGTCTCATTAAATCTGGCACAGTTATTTAGACAGGTACGGCAAGAATGGTGATGTACCATATAGACAATATTAAGTTTGCTTTCTGGAATGTTTCATAAGAATTTCAGATTGAACTTTTATAAAAGCCTTTAGAAGCTAAGGAGTCAAGCCAAGAACTTGCTACCAGATTTTACCTGGAATAGCTATAAATTTGGGCAAATTTGTCTCTTGTTGAAGTCTCCCAAATACCCTAAGTTTACTGGGTCTGCCAGGAAGAGACCTTTCTTACTCACCTGTGAGGCTGGAAATCTATAAGCCATCAGACCTATTCTCCCATGAGGACCTTGTGAATGCCAGCTTCATAAAGCCAGCCTTAATTCCTTAAAAGTATCTGGTCATATCTGATTAAATGAGCATCATTCTCAAATATGACACTGCAGGCAAGGTCTTGGTTGCATACTTCATGATTTAAATTATGTCATAATAACAAGAAGGAGAGATTCTTATTGACTCTATGCACGTACATTGCCATGGGAATAAAAATACTAACAAGATTTTCTGAACTCTGGAGGAGTCAGGCAAGGAAAATAAGATATCATTTATAAATGTTTCATTTCAGTTTACAAAAGCCATCTCTACTCGATTACCATGAGCTATATAGATAGCTTAAGAGGAAAAAGAAAAGGCTTCCTTATATACCCAAAAAGTAGAGTATTAGAACAGCCGTATTCCAAACAAACAACACCATCTTTCCTCATCAGCTCATTCAGTGTTATGTAATTAAATCTTATTCTGCTCAATCTGGAGTTAGCAGTGTCATAACCCATCTGTTTCTCAACTAGAGTCTAGAAATCCTGACTCACTCCACTGGTATGATCTCAAAGCTGTTTAAGCAGTGTCATCGGAACTCTGTGCCCAAAAGTACTTGACATAGTCCTTTTCTATGAGACTAAATAATAAAACAAACAAACAATAAAACAAATAATTATTTATAGACTAAATAATAAAACAAACAAACAAACAAAAACCTACCTGAAGATGACAACAGACTTTAAATGGCTGTGGTTAACTTATTACTGCTCATTTTAATAGTGAAAGATCTGATGATGGTTCATTACAAAATAATGCAACCGACAAAGACATTTGGTTGTTAATGTGGCATAAAAAACAAGGTAATAAAGTCAGCCCAAAAAGATCTGGACAAAATAATTATAAACATACTGATTACCCCTATTTTCAAAGAAGAGTGGATATTACATCTAATTTTTAAAAATAGATGAATATTATCTTTACAGAGAAAAAAATTCTTCAGATGTAATTGTAATGATCCTGACACAATAAATCATGAATATAGTATATCCAGCATACAGTTAGAATATACAAGGATATATCAAGAATATCAAGTAAAGAGATTCTGCAAGTCCTAAACATCTATACGTTAATAGAACTCCATAGGTAAGTGATGGGAATCCCAAATGAAAATCACTGGCCTGGAAGATGCCACATGCAAATTAAATAAGTAAAACTGTGACAACTTAATATTTTAAAAAACTGAAATTATGACCAATAGCACTATATGCTGTTAAATAATATTAGACAGAGCAGCACTAGGACTCATAAACAGAAACATATCACAGTCTTCCCTGGTGGCGCAGTGGTTGAGAGTCCGCCTGCCGATGCAGGGGACGCCGGTTCGTGCCCCGGTCCAGGAAGATCCTACATGCCGCGGAGCGGCTGGGCCCGTGAGCCACGGCTGCTGAGCCTGCGCGTCCGGAGCCTGTGCTCTGCAACGGGAGAGGCCACGACAGTGAGAGGCCCGCGTACCAAAAAAAAAAAAAGAAACATATCATGGACAATTATGGAACTGACAGTTCTCTAGGAACTTCTCACATTGCACACAATTTCTCAAATGTTTGTAACATTTCATCCATGCACATTTTATCCAGGGACAACTAAGCGTCTCTTCTGATGTGCTAACTCATCGATAGTAACATATGAAATATATCTAATTATTTCTAGCACCTTTCCTTTTACAAAGATGAAAGCAAATCTTGGTGTATTTCCAGAAGCCCTCTGGGAATACATACGTACATATATACATATGACCATCTTTGTACCACATACAAATAAGAGGCAAAATTATAATGATCCAGACATCTAATGAAGATCCACTCATTAACTCAATTTAGCATCAGTTAAAGGTTTAAATTTACTAAATATCTTGCAAATTATCTTCAAGCTGACATAATGTAAAACATAAAAAAATTTCAAAGTAATGATTCAAGTGGGTTAACCACAAATTTACATTTGTCATGGTCTTAAACATATACTAGAAGTTATGCTAGCTTATTCATTGAGTAAATCTGTATAAGTTTAGGAATAATATATACAAGTAGAATAAAAATCTATGCTTATTTAACACTGATATTTAACACGGATAAATCAGAGAAAACATAGCTGTTTTTATTAAACCAAAATTATTAAACTAGTATTGTTTACCTAAATTATGTTAACTTATATTCTTAAATTATTTCTGAGTTAGTTTCTATAAAAATACCACTGTTTTTCACATGGAAAGTATTAGAGATTCGATTTTCTTAATTTCTGAGAATTTAAGGAATATTCAGTTTATAGAAGTACTTATTTATCTCTAAGCCAATCAGACTAGAGCTCTTTTAATTTAAAAGATTTTCTAATCAGTTTATTAATATCACCAGGAGATAAGAAGATATTATATACTCACACAATAAAAGGCAAAAGCCTTTCTAATTTACAGACATATAAACGTACAGACACACACAGAGAAAGCTTATAGTTTCAATTCTAAAATTTCAGCCATAGGTCAAGCATAAACCCAGAATAAAAAACTCCCTAGTCCGGATATTTACTTCCTGGTTGGCTTGAAATTCTTAGTTGATCTGAGCTCAAATTAGATAATAAGAAGAGACTAACAAGTCAAATTCCCCGTTACCGTTCACCCAGCAGAGACAAGATCTCTATAAAGCATCAACTGTTTACAGAGGCCATCAAATGATTAGACCACGAAACCAAAAGAAGATGGATGGCATCAGAAATCGAGTGCTCAAAAACAATCAAAATCAGATCTTTACTGTGCTCCCTATGGACAAGGGTCTGCAGCAGGGGAGTCAGATTCCCCACTGGGTCCCCGAATTGCCAGTCAGGGACACAAAGGGCTCCAGATGGCTCATGCCCTGCGTGGAACCGGGATCTGACGGTGAGATCCAGCTCTATCCAAGTCATTGCATCCAAATGAGAGAGTCCTTGTTTCCCAGGAGAATGTGGGAAGAAAGAGGGGAGCCAGGTCAGCACAAATGTATGAAGGAAAGTAGCCCAAATGCAGTTAAATGGCTAAAAGCATGGTCATTGGGTTCAGATATACCATTGGTCCAGACCACTTCTATGATGGTTGGGAAGCTTTTTTACTGTCCTGACTCTCCATCTATTCATACATAACATGGAGATGATAACACCTATCGCACAGTGTGATTGTAAAGGTTGACATTCCACATAAAAGAAAACTCCAGATACCAGCCCTCAATACATGATATCAACCCTTTGCTGTGTACCTTCAACTGATTTTTCCTCTTTTATCTTCAACCTTCACCTCTGCCTTCTATTTCAGGTACTATTTTAGGGCAACATTTCTCAAATTTTGTGTGAAATACAATTACTTGTAAAGTTTGCCAAAGTGAAGATTCCCAGATCACAAACCCCAGAAATTATAATCTGGTACACGGTAAGATCCAGAAAACTTTGCTTTAGCTACCATCCAGGTGGTTCCAATGTAGACGGTCTTCAGATTACAATTGAAAAAAATATTACGTAAGCTGTTCGTGGCCATGGACTTTGTCTCCACCCTGCGTTTTCATATGCTGCTTTCTCAGAGCAGAATGCTCTTTCTTCAGGGTTCTGCTGGTGAAATCTTATTTATTCTTCAAGGCTCCTTTCAAATGTTTTCTCTTGTATGAGGTCTTCTTGGACTCCCCAAGGCAAAAGGGCTTTGTCATCTCTCCTCTGGTACTTGTTTACATGTCTAATTCCTCACTGACAATGAACTCTTGTAGAGGAAGGGCTGGGTCTTAACTTATCTCTGTGTCCTCAGCATCAAGAGGAGGTAGGCTTTGAACGTCTGCTAAATGAAGTGACAATCTCAACACTAAATTTCGAGGAGAATGATTGGAATGTCTCCTGTCCTTGGCTTTAAATTCATCTAAAATCCTGAACTGAGAGTCTTACAAAGGTTCAGGCCCGAAGGCAGTGAGGTCTGTCAAGCCACAGACTGGAAAAAAACACTTGCAATGCATGTATCGGATAAAAGACGGGACATCTCTCTGGGGTACCAGTCTCTAAGAAAGGATGCTAACACATGACAGTAGTAAGTTCGAAGAATGGTGCCTATTGATTCAGGTTTCCACGTGCAACTCATTCCATTGCTGGTAAAATAGACATTTATTCTGCTTCTGCCAAAGTGGACAGTAAAAACATTTGAGTAGAAGTAAAAACATTCTTAGCATCAACCTATCTCTGCCACTTTTGTGCGTGAATAATATGTTACTAGGGCCATGACAGGGTGCTACCATCTCTGAGTGCACCCATCTGACAGTCACCCAGAGTCAGTGGTAACAAGCAGCCGCCATTCTGAAACCAAATAAAGCATGATGAGGTGCTCGTTCTAGGGAGCAATGTTTTGTAATTATTTGCTGACCTGCACTTAAGAGTGTAAATAAACATTACTCGCTAGCTATGGACAACAAAATAAGCCATGAAATGGAAGATAATTCCCAATAAGTTCAAATGATAAATATCACGTGAACACAAAGAGCTTCACAACCTCGTGAAAAGGAAAGCTGTTTCAACGTTAGGAGTGAAGAGAGTCCCTCCCTTTGAGGGGTGGCCATGACTAGCGGAGAGCACAAGGGACTTGTGATGTTCTATCTCTTGTTCTGGGCGCTGAAAACACGGTTGTGTTGACTTTGGGGGAATTCTTTGAGCTATACATTATGACATATGCTCTTCTCTGAGTGTGTCATATTTCAAGAACGCTTACTTCTCCCTCCCTTAAAGCATTTTTTCCCCCTTTCTTCAGTAAATAAATGCTGAACAAATATATACAGAATAATAGTTTGAAGTGGTGCCAGAAGTGTGGCACGCTTCACGGGGCGTATATGTTTGGGTCTGTCTGGGCATCAGATGTGCATTTCACTTGATGCAACTCATTTCATTGTTCCACAACCTGGTTTTCCTCTTCGGAGTAAAGGCCTCCTTAGCATTTTTTTTCCTGAATAAGGTCCCCATCTTGGCTGCGTACAAAAAGCTCCATGAGCACCACTGCCCTGTCTCAGATTAGTTTCCTTGTACGTGTTGCCTGGCTTTGTCAGGTCCTGACACCGTCCCGAAGATGGTAAAATGAGCCAGGTGATTTCACCTCTCGTGGCACACCTGGAGGACATTGCTTGGGCACAAGCCAGTTTATTGCTCACAGCCTGAGACATATTTTCCCATGAGCTAGCTCAATCCCCAACCCCCATCCCAGAGGACTTCCTGGGTGGGGACGGACACATCAGAGAATACGGAGCACTGTAACTAGTGGGAAATCCGCTTGACATTGGAGATGCTGTTCCCACTCCTTCCTTCCCCATCCACTCCACACTGATGTGTCAACTGTGATTTCTTTTCTTTTTTTTGCGGTACACGGGCCCCTCACCACTGCAGCCTCTCCCGCCGCAGAGCACAGGCTCAGCAGCCATGGCTCACGGGCCCAGCCGCTCCGCGGCATGTGGGATCTTCCCGGACCGGGGCACGAACCCGCGTCCCCTGCATTGGCAGGCAGACTCCCAACCACTGCGCCACCAGGGAAGCCCCAACTGTGATTTCTTACTAGTACTTGGGTTTCGCTCTAAGCTGTCTTTGTTGCCCATGCCCATCAACGCATACATCCAGAAAAATAAGGGGCATCAGGAAGGTCTGCCCTGTGTGTATGCAGTTCTTTGCTGTCGCTGACTGCCTGGAGCAGCTTAGAGAATTTGACTCCTGGAATTCACAGACAGAAGTAGGCTCCCTGAGAACATCTTTCTCTCCACCTGTGACCTGAAACCAGGGATGAGGGTGCTCATCATTTGGCAGTAAGTGTTTGTCAGTTGACACATGACTTCAAAATCAAACCAACCATTTGCTTTCTTCCAGTCAATTCCTTCGGTCCTCCCACTTGGTCAGTTCCATGACTATCTGACCCAGGGGCCAGAGAACTTAGCACCTCTACTAAGCTAGACACCACTGCAACGCCAGAAAGGCTTGTGCTGAAGTGCACAGGAAGTAGATGCGAAGAGTTATCTTTGCTGTCAAGTTGCAGTAGTGTTGCAGCCAACTGGATTCAAGATGCTTTTGTTTTGTTTTACTCCAATAAGTGTTTTCAGAGGGCTTGCCTTTGGTTTCTCAAGCAGTTTGGCAAATTATGAATCTTTTTTATTTAAAATAATTGTATGATTTATATGCAGTAAAATGCCCAGACCTTATTTATTCAGTTTAGTGAGATCTGACAATCCCATACACCCATTCAAACCAAGATATAGAACATGACCATCATCTAGAAAAACCAATCATGTTTGGATTTCTCTTATCATATTCTGATTTCTCTTATCATAAATTAGATTCGCCTATATAAAATGCAGTCATACAATATGTATTCTTTTGGGTTTAGCTAATTTTGCTTAATATAATGTTTTGGGGATTTGGCCATGTTAGAACTATTATGAGGGGACATTCTTGTCTTACTCCCAACCTTAGAGGGAAAGCATTCAGTGCTACTAGTTTGAACAATAGTTTGTAATTAGATGGAGAAAATGTTCTCCTATTTCTAGTTTGCTGATGGGTTTTAGGATGAGGGGGTGTCTGATTTTGCTGAGTGTAGTTTTTGCATATATTGAGATTTTTTTTCTTTATTCTCCTAATATGGCAAATAACATTGATTTTTAACTTTCATGTGTTAAAGCCATCTATCTTGCACTTCTGGATAAACCCTACTTGTTGTGACTTATTATTTGTTAATTATGGCTTTTTGTATGTTGCTAGATTTTATTTGCTAATATTTCATTAAGGCTTATATATATATTTATATAATGTTAAAGTTTCTCTTTGAAAATACCAATATTTTTTGAGGTCTAGTTATATTGACTTTTTTTCTTTTGACAATGATTTTGGTTTTTTAAATTTTTTGCTTGTTTTTGTTGCTTTTTCATACTTTTATTTTTTTTGCGGTACGCGGGCCTCTCACCGCTGTGGCCTCTCCCGTTGCGGAGCACAGGCTCCGGACGCGCAGGCTCAGCGGCCATGGCCCACGGGCCCAGCCGCTCCGCGGCACGTGGGATCTTCCCGGACCGGGGCACGAACCCGTGTCCCCTGCATCGGCAGGCGGACTCTCAACCACTGCGCCACCAGGGCAACCCCATACTTTTCTTAATTTTAGATTTACTGCAAACATTGTGCATTAAGAAGAACAGTAGAGACCAAGACAAATTTATTTACATCCAGGAAAGGGCATGTCTCATCTTCTGTCAAACTTTTAGTAGAGTGGTTTGGTCAGTAGCGATTGCAGTTGGGTTGGGCTGAGCTCCATGTTGTTTTAGTTATGCCGGTTCACCACACATTTCCCAGCAACGCCCTTCTGCAGCCTCCTATTTATTATAAGCACAGGGGTCCCAGAAGGTGTCCCTCAGTTCCCCTGTTCTGCCCTCAGACTTCAGGAGTCCCTGTGCCCTGCACAGCAGGAGGGGGTCTCTCTTAGTATTTCTCCCTTACCCCTGTGGTAGGTGGCACTTGGTGTAAAGCCAGGAGATCGGGTTTCTCTGAGTTCTTCTGACCCACCTCTACTCTCACAAGCCTCCCGCACCTGTGCTTTCTCAGCTACCCTGCCCCTCCTCCACAGGCAGACGATGGTGCCTCATACTTAGCATCTGGTCTAGAGTCCAAGAAGGATTCTCTTGGTTTTCAGCCTCTGCCCTCAGACTTCCGCAGGCCATGAGAACCTGTGCTTCAGGGAGGTCCCTTTCCATGCTCTGACCCCCCTGGTGGCAGGTTGCTCCTGCCTGATACTCAGTGTGGGTTCTGGAGTGTGGACAGATTGGGCAGATTTCTTCACTCTCCCGCTCCGCCTTCACACAGGCACATGGCATTCTCTTGCGTTCCTCAGAATTCCCAGCCCTTTCCCTGTTGTCGATGGTCACTCCCTGGGGATTGGTGTAAGGCCTGGGGGAGGGAGCAATTTCTCGATTCTTCTGCTCTCCCTTCAGGTTTGGGTAGTTGGCGTGCCTTGTTAGTTTCCGTTCACCATTGGCTCGAATCTTTTATTTTTTTTTTTTTTTTTGCTCCATGGTTCTTTGACGGGTTTCTTAAAACTATCATTACGTAGCTTGTCTGGATGTGTTTTGCTGTAAAGGTAGAAGCAATCATCTCTTGCTACTTTTTATATCCTAGCAGGAAGCAAATGTCTAAAAATGATATTAAAAAATCATTTGGCAACTCTATTTCTATACCACCCATTAAAGAAAAGAACAAAGCCACTCCCTATTTCCTAATTTCTCTTAAGACTTTCCCCACTCAGCCATCCACATCACTTTCTATGCCCACCTCTTCTAAGTCAATGGTTCTCAACTGGGGATGCTTTTGACCCCCAGGGGATATTTTTGTTTGATGGTTGTGGATGGGGAGAGAGTGCTATTGGCATCTGGTGGGTAAAAACCAGGGATGCTGCCAAACATCCTACAAGGAGTAGGACAGATGGTTCTCAACTGGGGATGCTTTTGACCCCCAGGGGATATTTTTGTTTGATGGTTGTGGATGGGGAGAGAGTGCTATTGGCATCTGGTGGGTAAAAACCAGGGATGCTGCCAAACATCCTACAGGGAGTAGGACAGTTCCCAGCAGCAAAGTCATCTGATCCAAAATGTTAATGGTGCTGATGTTGAGAAACCTTGTTTGAAAGGATCATGAACAAATGCCCACAGCAGATTCAGTCATTGTTTTCCCATCAACAAGTTCTGGTGGCTACCAAGAAAATCAAAAAGGAATGGGAAGGAAAGGAAGAGCAGATGTATCATCTACCTTATCCTGGGAAGGCAGTGAGTGGATTTACACACGGCCACACCCCTGGTCACAATGACTTGCCGTGGTAAGGTTGGTAGTAAATGCTGACTGAATGAACGCATGGATGAGTGAGTGAATGACTCAGGGAATGAAGTTTAGATGCCACCTGTCAGCTGGTAGGTCGCTTCTATGAAGCCTTTCCCCAAGCATTCCAGTGCTTGCATTCCAGTACTTGTCAAAGGACTAGGGCATTTGAAATACATGTCCCAAGAGTTAATACAGTTACATTCTGTAGTTTGAAGTTAACTAGGTCAAGTATCTCCTCACTTCATTTTGTTGTTCTTGCAAAACCATCCCTTCGTTTCCACAGTTGTGATTGGCTACTACTCTGAAGCACTGGGTTGGACCCTGAGATAATATATTGTGACTACTGAGACTTTGCCTTTGGAGGAAGGAAATATGTGCTCAACAGAAAAGCGTGTCAGTGAAGCCATGTTCGTGATCATGGCTATTCTGAAAGCGTCGCCTCAAATACTGTTTAAATTGTGAAAAGATAAACAACTGAGTAGGCTGTAGTCTTGAGTTATAAATTTAACTCACTTGTTGAAACTCAGCATTTTTTTTAAAATGCATTTTTTCAATTACCAGTAGAAATTTGTGTTTTCCAAAATCAATTTGGGGACAAGATAAGTCTTACAACCAATTTACCCAGACAGAGAAGTACTTTGAGTTAGACTTATGTGGGTTGCTGGCTTTTATTTTTGTTATTTTTCTCTAGTTATCTGACGTAAATATTTGAATGGATGATTTATTATTACGCTTGAGTTCTGAGGCTTTCTCACTGAGGCTTGAAGAGTTAGTGGGGAAATGTTTTTCAAATATATTTCAATTCAAACCATTTAAGTAAATGGTGTGTGTATGTGTGGGCATGTATATTTTTGTTCTGTATTGTCATACAACTTTCTCACAGAAAGTTCCAGCCGTTTTCCTTTTCCTTTAAAAAGCTTCTCAGACTAATAAATAATGAAAATCTCATCAATGGATGAAATACAATTTCTTCATCTTTTCGTTAATTCTTTCAATTACTGTCCCCTTATTTACCTATTCGATTTTTAAAATAGATCTCCTGGGTCCATGAGATTTAGAACTCTTTCTTAAAATTGCTGTGGTTTTAAGAGTTCTGGTTGAGGACTGAGGACATGTCGTTGCCAGGTGGCAGGTACAGGTGAGTATTTGGACCACACACCTGTCCCCATCAAACCCATCCTGACATAGGACCCCAGCCAGCTCCATCTGCTCGTGGTTGCGCTCTACATATTCGCCTCCCAGATACGTTACTGTGAATGGGGGCCTCTTAAATGACTGTGTAAGTCAAAGAGGAGAAAGCCCATCTCAAAGGAAGGGGTCAGTCTATGGAAGAAATACAAGAAGGTGAAAGGCATACAGTGCCTAGCGATTCATTTCTACGGGCCTCTGGGGACAAGGCGTGTCCCAGGTGTGATTCAGGAGCATGGAATTTGTTAACTCAGCCTAAGGAGGCCACAGGCAGTATTTGCTATCCTTGTAGCACTCTTTATTCAGCCAAGATCCTGGCTTGCCAAACAGGACTGCATGATTCTGAATTAGAAAGGGAGGATCTGTAATCCCAAAGGCTGGATCTCTGTTGGTCTTGGTGCACCGACCCTGTCTTAGGTCGTGGGGGAATCATTTCCTTCTTATTTCTCAGAAGGTCTGGACTCAGGAATGCTGATCTCGTCAATGGAGAATGGAGCCCAAATCAATATGTCTCCTATTTCCCGCCATGTAGTGGTAGAAGCCCCAGCTCATGGTGGGAGATTGGGCTGAGGAAGGACCTTGTCAATATCCCAAGGGTTGTTACAAGAGCTCACTCATTAAGTTTTTGTTTCAGGATCCAAGTATCTAATTAGAATTTTTCTGGTGGAATTAGAGGTATTTCTTTTTTTAAGTGGTTTAAGAAAAAGGAACAGGGGCTTCCCTGGTGGCGCAGTGGTTGAGAGTCCACCTGCCGATGCAGGGGACGTGGGTTCGTGCCCCGGTCCGGGAAGATCCCACATGCTGCGGAGCGGCTGGGCCCGTGAGCCATGGCCGTTGAACCCGTGCATTCAGAGCCTGTGCTCCGCAACGGGAGAGGGAGGCCACAGGGCCACAGCAGTGAGAGGCCCGTGTAATGCAAAAAAAAAAAAAAAAAAAAAGAAACAGGAATGGGGTGACAATATGACAATCTTTAAACATACAGTAACTGCTGAGACTTGGAAGAGAGTAATAAAGACTCCCGGCAGGAAGAGTGACTAGGCACTTGATGTTGACTAAAGAATATTGTGAGATTTTTCTTCCCCAAACTATCTTAAAGAACATGATGAAGCATAATTTCTCTACAATTAGCAAGATAAAGCCAACCTGGAGGAAGAACACAGAGGGTGATTATTCATTCACTCAGAAAAGTTAACTCAAGCACCTGCCAAGAGACAGAGAGTGTGCGAGATTATCCTGGGGAATAATAAGTTAGTTGCACCCACCCTTTAACCCTCATGTAACTCATAATCGACCCACCATAGACTGCAATGACTCATTAAGGTGGCTTGTTGTTTTTTATTTAGTATAAAATACATAGTAATATTGACAAACTAGATTTTTTTTTTTTTTTTTTTTTTTTTGAGGGGGTATGCGGGCCTCTCACTGTTGTGGCCTCTCCCGTTGCGGAGCACAGGCTCCGGACGCGCAGGCTCAGTGGCCATGGCTCACGGGCCTAGCTGCTCCGCGACATGTGGGATTCTTCCCAGACCGGGGCATGAACCTGTGTCCCCTGCATCGGCAGGCAGACTCTCAACCTCTGCGCCACCAGGGAAGCCCGACAAACTAGATTTTAAAGCCTGGCATTATATATAGATCAGGCTAGATGCTAGAGATCCTCTATACATCACAGTTTGCTTTTTTAAAGATCGGTCTCACGGATGAGCTTGTGTGTTGGTCACAGCTCACCTCTTTGGCTTCTTATACTGCTGCCTTGTGGCTGCCTTCCACCCTCAACTCTCCATTCAAAGAGCTGTTGAGGGAGAGGCGGTGAAAGTAGAATACATGGCAGCCGATCCACAGTAGTTACTGGGCACCCTTCATACAAAGTTCTGTAACCGGATGCACATAGGTTGCAGGGACTTACCGAATGAATCCACGCATATTCTGCTCAGTGTAATTAGACAAATTTCCGGGAAAGTGTGTATCCTGGTGCAGTGGTAAGAGAAACACGTCCCAGGTACTGAACGGAAGAACATGGAGCCAGTAGGTCCCCACCCCTGAGAAGTTTCCATTTTCCACGGAACACTGATATTCCTTCCCCTTCCCCCAAGAATACTGCAGGCGCTTGAACTGGCAAAGCAAGAGGAAGGCTTAGGAACCTGTGCACACACTCCAGGAATGAAGGGAAGAAGGAAGAGAAGAAGTGAGGATTTTATTACTGTCTCAGACAAGAACAGTTGATACTTAAACTTCCACACTCCACTTTGAAATCCCGGGTTCTTAGTTCACATGCAGTGTACAAGACTCGGAAAAACATCAACCCATCAGCTCCAAATCTATATAGTGTGGTTCATAAAAAGATAACAAGATAAAGACTTCAGTCCATTTGGTTCTATTCCACTGATGTTTGCTAAGTGACAGGCATGTGCTAGTAATGCCGGAGGTGTGGGGTGAGATGGGATTCCATGTTCTCAGGAAGTTTTAGTCTACTGAAGCACGTTGTCATAAAGAGTTTCATAAGACTGAAAGAAATATATACTAAATATAGGTGTGGCCAGATGTAGAAAATCTCAATTAGCCAAATTCTTTTTGGAGAAAATTCTTTGTTTGGAGCAACTATTTGGGGCAGGGAGTAAAATTGCAAAAATATACTGACATAACCATGGATGGTTTCTGCATTGCCTTGAGGGAAGAGTAGACCTTGTTAACTGATGGGGGGCTTTATTTTCCAAACTCTGTGGGAGATTTTATTATGTGCTTTTTGAGCGCAGAAACTGCGGCAGAGATGGATATCTTGGCACAGTTGGGAGGAAGGAAATCTTAAGTCTATGGGGAATGGGGATCCAGGAGGGAGAAGAGAGCTATGTACCATTGAGGAGCACAGGGGAGCATAACGGTCAAAGCTTTCCATATGGCTTCCTGTGGTGTTTGTGAGATAACTATTCCCCCTCTTCAGGCCTCTCCAAGGAATCTTCAGTAAAATAGACAAAGGTTTATATAGCTTTTTTGTGTGTGAAGAATTTGAGACCCCTCGTGAAGTTCTGTCTGGATTGCTGGAAGAAGGGGTGAGTACCACAGCTGGTATGGACTCCATTACCACCAAGGATGAACAACACCATCCACTGTTTGCTGAATAGTCTCCTCTCTTTTGCCCTTGCTCTCCAATGTTTTGTTCCACCAAGCAGCCCAAATGATTGTATTAAAACATGTCAGATTGTATTCTGTTCAGAACTCTCCGATTGCAGCCGTTTCATTTCAAATGAAATCCACTTCCGTAACCTTACCCAACAAGTTCCTACTGGATGGGTCCCTGGCTTCGTTCCTGAGCTCATCTCCCGCCGCTCCCCTAATTCTTACTCTATCGTCATCTCATTTTCTTCTCCTCGTTGCTCAAACACTTGAAGCACTGTTTCAGGCTGTACATTTGCATTCATTGTTTGCTCGGCGGGGATGCTCTTCCTTCAGAAGTCCGCCTGCCTCCTCTTTCCTTTCTTTGACCTCTTTTCTCAAATGCCATCTCCTTGCTGCCGACATCCCTGTTTCCCCTTTCCGGCTGAGCTTTCCTGCACTCTCACTTCCCACCCCTGACCTGACTCTCTTTAATTTACAGAGTTTATATGTTTGTTTACTATCTGCCAACTCCCCTCCCCTGACCCCATTAGAATGTAAATCTGTAGGAGTAGGGGTTTTGTTGCGGTTGTTATATCTCCAAAGCTTACAGTGGTCCCCGGTACAAGGTAGGTAATTAATAAATAAATGTTGAATGAATGGATGAATGAATGAGGTTGTATAGGGAGAGACCATAGAGTAGAAGAGAGACTTGAAATAGAGTGAAAACCTAGCCAGCACCTAAGGATTCCCTTGAGGACTCATAACAACAGTGGTGGGGAATTGTTTTCAAATAATCTTATTCATTTTATTTTTGGCTTGGAACAAGGCACATTGGTGATGCACTTTGTTTTATTAAACAAGCCTTCCTGAGGGAGACAGAGGGGCAAGGGTTGGTCTGGCCCCCCTCCCTGGGGATGGGATGCAAAAGTGGCCTCTGGACAATGGAATTCCAAGCCAGGCAGCCCTGGGTGGGGTGGGCAGGGGGGAAGTTAAGCAAGTGTGTGCTGTCATCCATCAATCGGCCTGTCTGTCCTTCCACGTCTTGTGAGACTCAGGTCACTTCCTGTTCAGGTGACTAAGGTCTCTTTAGGCTGGGAGCATAAAGAAGAAACTGTAGTTGTGACAACTCAATGAGCAAAACAGAGCATGAAGGAGAGTAAGAGGAAAGAAGAAAAGCAAGTAGTGGAGCTAAGAAAGGATTTCGGTGTAAGTATGCTATAAAAAACCAGCCAGGTGGAATAGGGATGAGGGTGTGAGAATTCGCTCGCTTTTTCTCCATTAGGGATTGCTTCTCTCCTGTCCCTTCTACTGTGTATCACCAACCGGGAGAAGAAACACAGCAGTTGCTTGGATCTTTTTCTTGCTGGATCACAGATACTTGCACCACAGCTTAAATCTCAGAAAATAAGGCACTACAATGTTATACATGATAATGATAATACAGCCGACCCTTGAACAATGTGGGGCTTAAGAACTGACCACGTACACAGTTAAAAATATAACTTTTGACTCCCCCCAAACTTAACTACTAATAGTCTAATTTTTGTTGAGTGGAAACCTTACCAGTAATCTAGACGGTCAAGTTACACATATTTTGTATGTTATATGTATTCGATACTGCATTCTTACAATAAAGTAAGCTAGAGAAAAGAAAACTTTATTAAGAACATCATAAGGAAGAGAAAATACATTTACAGCACTGCATTGTATTTATCGATACCATAACTGTACATCATCTGTTTACAAGATGAATTGTCTGTCAGTACCTGCATTAGTATTGTCTTACATGATACAAACCATTGTAATGTGATACATATTACTAATGCTAGACATTAAAAATGAAAAGATAATGTGAAAAGAAACTCGTATTTTATTACAGGTATAATGATTCATGCATCGATAACGGAGCGGCAGCAATCCGACTGCTTCCATGGTAGTCTAGTCTAGTCTAGTCTAATCAACGGGGTCATGTACAGTCTGTAAGTGTGTGTACAAGTTTTGATAAATTTAAACTTTTTATAATAGGTTTGTGCATATTTTATGGTAGCAAATGATAAAATAAGCTAGTATCTACATATAATGTATGCATTCAAGACATACCTAACTTTTTCTTAATTTTTTTTGATATTTCTAGTCCACATGATTTGTCTGCAAGTCTTTTTCAAACTGCTGCAAATCTCAAAAAAACTGTCCGATATATTTATTGAAAAAATCCACGTGTAAGTGGACTCGTGTAGTCCAAACCTATGTTGTTCAGTGGTCAGCTGTAATGTCCACTGATTGTTGAGTGCCTCCCCTCACTAAGCTCAGTAGAAGGCCCTTTCCATGTGTTCTCCCCGCTTCTCACAGTAGCATTCTAAGGTGGGGATTCTCTCTATTTTATATGTGAAGAAATCGAGGCTTGGGAAACACTAAATGAATCTAGAAATTTTGTTGCTTGGAAACCTTTCTCTCTGCGATTTTTCTCTCTCACAGAAGCCCACGTATAGCCTTGAGTAGAGCTGAGAGTTACTCTAAGCAGTAATGAATTGAAGGAAAAAAAGAAAAGCTCCAAAAACTAGATTCTAATTATCTTTGACAGTGTAGTAGCGTCTGACACTGTACCTTAATATACACCTGGCAGACTGGAGCTCAGGGAATGACTAAAAATATCCAAGAGGAATGAGAGCAGACGGTAGCAACAGGAGGGGGTCACTTGCATATATACCTCCCCACCTTACCCCAACCGCCATGTTGGAATGACAATACTGTGTGGTTAAAAGCGTGAATTATCAATGTTAAACATAAGCAGACTTATTTCTTTGGGGAAGGAGGTTCAAGTGTTAGAACTTCAAAGGAGACTGCAAGAAGATTTGAAGTAGTTGCTGGGGAAAAAAAAAAAAAAGAGGATGTAAGAGAATATTTCAAGGGGATGATAAGGAAGCTCATTAAGGGTCCCAGGAAGAAGGGAGGGACATAAAAATAAAAAACAAAATGAAACAATAGCAAAACCTCATTTTAATTTCCTTCAACCAACCTGCTTGAAAGACTGCTAAAAAGTAGCTAAATTCATAACTTACATTTTACTTTCCTTCTATGTCTTTTCTCTTCCTTTCCTAATAGGAAAACGGGCAGACAAAGGGAGCTCAGATTATTCCAAGATTTTATCATAGAATGATCAAGATTTGGTTGCTTAAAGTTTGGGGGTTTTAAAATAAAGCTGATTCTCCAGATTTTTGTGTGTGGCTGAAAGTTGTTTGACATATCAGGTGACCACATAAGAAGTTTGCTAATTCGTCCATTAAAAGATTTGTCAGCTAAACAGCCAACCACACAAGAGCTGCCCCAGGCTTCAGAGCAAAGAACCCAAAACAAACATCAGTGGGGCCCATGGATTTGGGTCACTGGGATAAAAGGAAAAGACATTTATAACCTGCCTGGGTTGTGTTATCTCTTCCCAGGCTGCTGCTCTTGGCGTTGACTGCTCTGAGGCCAAGTAGCCAATGAAATTCCTGGTTGAGAGGACTAAATCATTCCCTCATTCCTTACTTCTCGTAATCCTTTGAGTCAGTTTTTCATCCATCCATTCACCCACCTTAGCAGTGTTCCTCTGTAACTCTAACAGTTGGGTCTGAAGGGAGTGAGCTAGAGTACAATGAAGTTTCTGTTGCTTTGAATACAAAAGAAATGCTTTGGTTAACATAGCTGATAAGTCCTTGGCAGGCGAGAAAGAATAACCCAGAAACCCATAACATCTGAGGCCTGAGCTTTCACCCACTTTAGCTCTGTCGCACTGTAGTGGAACCACCTATTTATTTATCTGTTTTTCGCTGGGCAGTCAGCTCCTTGAGGTCTTGTAGCCCAGCACCCAGCACGGTTCTTGGCAAACAGTAGGAGGTTAACAAATATTTGTTGAGTCAATTGAATGAGATTGGGGAGATTCCCATGATCTCAGCCCATGAGGTAGCTCAGCTCGGCAGCTCCTCTGGAACATTCTAGAAGGCGAGTGAGGACCTTGGGGGCAGGGACAGCCGCTCATGCATCCCTGTATCTGGCGCACAATGTTTGCTTAGGGAACGAGTGGAGGTCTGTATTGCTCAAGGGGTGGATGTGAGATAACCTTTGGGGATAGTCTCACCCCATCCTCAGCTTGGAAGTTCCCCAGATAAGCACAGGAATATGTCACACAGATACCTGACTATTGCTACAAATCTTCCCAAGGAACCCAAATGGGGGCCCCTTTGACAGGCCCTGCTTTCAGTTTCTAAGCTGCTAGCAAAGGCTCCATGAGTCAAGGAGGTGGCCAGTGGGGCAAAAGGCCAAGTTTGGGGACAGAAATAACAAGAGCAGAAGGATTGGCTTTAGCAATGGTACTTTATTATGAATGCAAGAAAACTACCCAGGAAATGCATGTCCTACTGTTGATAACTACAAAAACAGGAAATGGCCAAAACTAATGACATGATGAAAAAATAAACAAACAGTTTAATGGGAAAAAAGAGGTCCAAGGCTCATAAATGTACCATGACTTTACCTTACCTAAGATCATTCATAAAAATAAATTCAATCTGGACTTCAGCATTAAACATGAAAACTAAAAACATAAAAGAGGGCTTCCCTGGTGGCGCAGCGGTTGAGGTCCGCCTGCCGATGCAGGGGACGCGGGTTTGTGCCCCGGTCCGGGAAGATCCCACATGCCGCGGAGCGGCTGGGCCCGTGAGCCATGGCCGCTGAGCCTGCGCGTCCGGAGCCTGTGCTCCGCGACGGGAAAGACCACAACAGTGAGAGGCCCGCGTACCGAAAAAATAAAATAAAAGAATTGTAAGAAAATAGAAGAGGATCACTTTTATCTGATCTCTTGAAAGGGAAACCATTTCTAAGCACAAAAGCCCAAGTAGAAAGTCGATAACGAAAGAGCACCTCACATGTATTATATCAGAATCCACATAGAAAGCTTTATTTCCTTCTTCAAGCCTTCATTTTCATATTTTAAACACTAACATATATGACTCTTAAATTGAAAGTATAAAATTTCTTGAATTAGAAAATATAAAAACTTGTGTTTAATAATTAAAACAAATGAAATATGCACTCGTTCCATAACATCTCACACCAGGCAAAATATAATCCCCTTCCCCACCTTAGGTTGACTTTTTTTGCACCTGCTATTAAATCTCCAACCTACCTTCAAAAACTTGCATAAACACATATATGGAGGACCAGGGAAGGCTGAGAAATCACACAGCACAATTCATCTCTGGTCCTGGGGTTCATCAAGGAATGATTCATGGTCTGAGATGCCCCTCTCCTAATTCTACCAATGTCTGAGTATTTTTGTCTTGAGAGAAAGTCCTCCTTTCCCTGGACCTAACTCCTCTCTTCCATTTTACACGTGTTTCTTCTTCTTTCTCGCTTAGGATGGCATTCTAAACTTCTCACAGTGAATTCCAGCTACCCATATTCCCAGTCCCATGTCCCACTTGGCACAAATCCACATAATGCTGTACCTGGAACATCTATTGTGGTTTATACCTTTGGACGGTTCTGTCTGCCTGGATTTCCATGTTTCCTCTTTTCTACCTAACAAACCCCACTTATTCTTTAAGAACCAACTCAAAAGCGATTTCATGAATTCTCAAGACTTTCCTAATGCCTCTATTCGAGGGCACCTCCCCTCAGCTGCCACAGCAGCGTACCCCATACCCATTGTCCTGCTTTGTCACATTAAGCCCTTTAACTCTGTGGGCTTCTACTCCTGACTCATGCACAGGCGCCTTGAGGGCAGAAACCATGTCTAGTTCCTGTCCAGTTCAGGTCTGTATCTCCAACATCTTGCATGGTGCCTGAAATAGAGTAGATAAATGCTCTTTTTTTTCCGTACTACTGATGTTTAATATAAGGAAATAATATATGTAACATTTCAATTTGATAAACGCTCTTTTTATGATGAATGGAATGCATGAACGAATGAATGAATGACATTGTGAATGGTAAACTAAAAACTGGTTGTTATATTCCTCCAGGAAATAGTCTTTAATCCCTTAAGGCAGAGTATCAAACGCTTCCTTAGCAATTTGGCCTCTGAGAGAAATAATTCCCACTTCAAGACACATTTTTCAACTTGTGTATTGGAATCTGATACATCTAGAATCTGAAGCACAGGATTTACCCTAAAGTATCCCTAAAAAAGCTCAGGGAAAATCCCAGCCTTTTGATTCCACTTCTTGTTACTCTATGTTTAAAGATTCAGGCACTTCTAATTACTTGGAATTGAATAATAAAACCCTAGAGGTTTCACTTATTTGTCTGGATTAGTATGTTTATTCTTTCTTTAAAAAAATAAATTTATTTATATTTTATTTATTTATTTTTGGCTGTGTTGGATCTTCGTTGCTGCCCATGGGCTTTCTCTACTTGCGGTGAGCAGGGGCTACTCTTCATTGCGGTGCGTGGGCTTCTCATTGTGGTGGCTTCTCTTGTTGCGGAGCACGGGCTCTAGGTGCGCGGGCTTCAGTTGTTGTGGCTCGCAGGCTCTAGAGCGCAGGCTCAGTACTTGTGGCGCACGGGCTTAGTTGCTCCCCGGCATGTGAGATCTTCCTAGACCAGGGCTGGAACCTGTGTCCCCTGCATTGGCAGGCGGGTTCTTAACCAGTGCGCCACCAGGGAAGTCCCAGTATGTTTATTCTTATGACAATTATTATATTACTCCTGTAATTCCAAATAACAACCAGAATGCTCCCAGAGTAGCTTTCATGTTTTTAGTGAGTAACTTATTTACTTAACCACAGAAATTGGCCCACTATACGCTAATAGGCTGCTAGGTTTGCTTCCTTTCTGGAAGGTCACATGTGAAGTCCAACCAAAAAGTTCTTGCAAGCCTAGGAGCATTCAATGTGAAGGGCCAGTCTAAAAGGGCCAGTTTATTAAATGGTGTTCAATAAATAACTTTGATTGAGGGTTGCCCTGGGCCAGACACTGTGCCAAGTACAAGTCATCTCTTATCTCAGATTTAATGTTCAATAGCCCTGTAATACATATCTTCTTCTTCTTCTTTTAATTTATTATTATTATTATTTATAGGTAATGAAAGAGAGCCTAAGAGAAGTTAAATCATTTGCCATAGCTCACATAACTAGTAAACAGAGAGAGTTGTAGCCAAGACTCCAAAGCCCTTGTTCTGTTCACTAGAACCTGTTATCTCATAGGAGACATTTTTTGTTGTTGTTCTCACACAAGATTTATTCCCCAGCGCCCCCTCGCTCCCTCATCCCCATCCCAATCCACAGTGGAGGAGATTCAGAGCACAATCTGCAGGTACAAGAAATACCTTCCAAAGATTTTGCTCTCCTTCCTTCCCCCCATCTTGCCAATTCCCAAGGCCCGAAGCTAAACGCACTCATGCAAACACACACAGTCCCACTCCTTTCCCACACCTCCTGTTGTTTCCACATCAGAGCTCACCTGTAAGACATCTGGGCTCTGGGAAGAGAGAAGGTATCCAAAGTCTGCTTGAGAACACTAAAGTGGGGAGAGGCCATTACCCTAACCTTCACACGAAGGGAAGTGGTTATGAATCAGACACCTAGTTCTTCTCCCTTCTCACCGTTGACTGTTTTCACTCCCTGGCCTCTACCTTAGGTGGATTGATTAACTGAGCCTCTCAAGGGTTGCTCCCTCAGCCCTGGAGAGAGGTCAGAGAAGAAAATGTGAGCCGATGCCAATCCCACCCTAGGTTTCCTCCCCGCAGAAGCGGATGGAGATCTGTCCTCTTCTGCGATTAACTCAGGGATTTTGCCTTTTCTCAACAGCCCAGGTTTTCCAACTGCCCTATTTTCTCAGGCCAATCTTTCGATCTTCCCTGCTTTCAAAAGTTCCTTATTTGTATGTTTCTTCCCTTTTTGCTTCTTTGGGCTGGAATGAGGAAAGACCACATCCAGACTTTCCCGGTGGGTCCCTGGTGGTAAAGTGAACCCTTTCCCAGCCGAGTCCTTCAGGGCAGAGCCTGGCTGAGAGCTGACCTAATCTCACATACCTACTGACAAACAAATAAACAAAGGAGGAGTTTTTACTAGTAGCCATAACACAAGAGCAAACAGAGAAACAGCTGGAAGTCAAGAAATCACTTGAAATTGCTTCTGCAGTCACGCAGCCCTGGCCTTAAACCTGAAAGAACCTAGAAACAGTCCTTGAAGCTCTTACAAGCAACTACATTTCACCTGCTTGGCACAAGGCCACAGAGATGCCCTAAGCACGCCAGGGAAAGAATGAAGGGTTTGTCTCTGGGTCTTCATCCCACACCCCTCACCTAGGCAGTGTTGTGGTATCGGTTGCCAGCTGATACCACAGTTTCCTTGTCACTTTCCTACAGGGAAAATTTACCTTTTGACAGGTGAAGTGGGGACTCATCCAGTACTAATTTAGTGTTGAATGTTTATTTCCTCCTGTGTAGTTCTCTTTCCAATTAGAATTGATGGACTACTTAATCAAGCGCCCGCTTAATGAGACCTCTTCCATTCCAGACACTGTCATATGTAAATTCTGGCTACCCATACTCACTTTACTTACCATCTTCACCTAGGTAGCTCCTAGTTTGAGTCAGACAACACCTAGAGATCCATGGGCCATTCAAGCTCAAAGCAACATTGGAGACTCACGACATTAACAGTAATCATAGTATTAATAATAACAGCTTTCTATGGACCAAGACTTTTGCTAAATGTTTATATTTTATTATTTGATTGAAACCTCACGATAGCTCTAAGTGTCTCCACTTAATGCAGGAACGGTCTGAAACTAAGCGTTAAAAACGTTCCCAAGCCCGTTCTTGCAGCCCGTTCTGGTGGAATCGTGTGTCGTCATCCTTCCTCACCCAATCCTGTGCTTTCAATTTAACAGAACCCTGGAGACGCTGGGTAACTGTCTAGGGTCCCCGGAAAGTTACTGGTCACATTGCTTCCTTTGTTATTTGACCGATGGAAGCCCAGAAGCCTCTGAGACTTAAGGCAATGAAGGTGTGTATTTAGAATAATAGATCTTACAGTTGACAGAGGCTGGGAAAACTTTCTGACTCTTTTGGACATCAGAGCACCTAGGTAGCTCCTTCAAAACTGTTGACGTGTGGGCAACAGATCTACAAAACTGATGATGTCGACAGCCCGGTATCTGTCCACTGACACTGACACTCACTCAATAAGAGAGAAAAAAGTTAATAACTAGGGCATCCTAATCTTTCCTCTTATACTTCTCTCCAGCCCTTCCCTCAGCCCTGGTCTCCTAGAAACAATTTTTCCTTTGCTCTCCCGGTTCTTACCCCCCAAAGTAGGCAAAGGAAATGTGGTCTTTGCTTGCATCTGACTTTTACAGTGTAAGAGGTTCATGAGTAGCAGGTGTGGAAGGGAGCTGGCGAGAAACAGACAGGAGTTTTTTTGTTTTTTTGGCGGTACACGGGCCTCTCACTGCTGCGGCCCCTCCCATTGTGGAGCACAGGCTCCAGACGGAGCACAGCTCCCGTTGCGGAGCACGGTTTTAGGAAGGATTTCTGAGGGCTGTGAATTAGACTTCCTCCCTAAAACTTCCTCAAGGGACATATTAATGATTGTCATTACTTTTACATTTTTATTGGTGGCTACACATGGTTCCTTTGAATAGACTAGCAGGTCAGGAATAGGCCATGTTTTTCAGATGAGTTGCACAAGCATTTATTGAACACCTGTTTTGTCCCAATGATGCAAAGATAAACAAGGTAAGGGCTTTACCATTAAGAATCTTATAAACAGGTTTCTACCCTCCTGCCTGGAATGATTGCTAGAACTTTGCCCTTCTTGGATCTGCACCCAGTAGGAAACAACAAAAAAAAACAAATTCAAGGTCTCTGACATGGGAGGGGCGGACTTGTAACCTACAAAGCTGGAAGTGAACTGAAAGGCTCCCAAACCCTTTGATTTACAAATAAGGAAACAGAAGCCCAGAGGATGAAGGGCTTGCCCAGGGTCGTTGTGCAGCAGGACCCCAACAGGCATGAGAAATACCTCACCGTCTGCTTCCTCTCACAGTGAGCCTCTAAGGCTAGGAGAGGCTCTTGGAGTGAAGCTGGGGACCCCTGCATCCCCAACACCCCATCTCTCTGATCCATACTGGGAGTAGACGAGAGTTGTCAGGGACTTCAAGGGGACTGAGTGGAATTGGAGGTGGGAGCCCTTGTGTGTTGCCATGGTAAAGATGTGTGATGCAGGACACAGACTCCCCTGGAGGGCTGGCTCAAGTCCTGTCTCCCCTGGGATTCTGGTCTTGGGGCCAGAGGCCGGAGGACTCTGGTCACTCAGTGTCACCTTTTGTTGAGGGGTGAGGGGCGGGGGCTGCAGAGACTCTGCTCTGTTCTGGGGAGAATTGACATCCCTTCTCTCTGCAGCCTCATCCATGGGAGGTCCACTCATTGGTGATAAATGGACTCTTGGGAAGATCAAAGTTCATCAGGACGGCGGCAACTCGCTCCGGTGATTTATCAGCTGTTTGGGTCTGTCGAGGTGGAGAAAGAAAGTTCTGCTTGAGGTGCCACCAAAATGCCGCCTGCCTGGAAGTGGAGCCGGAGGCTGGGCGCCTGGCTGTGTCCCCACCTGGGCCATTTGTCAGCTGATTCACTTGTTCATTTGACACGTGGGGAAGAGGCATTCCACTGGGTAACAATGTGCAGGTGACATTTCTCTGTCAGCCCAGCAGTGAGCTCGACATCCCCTGTGGAGCAGCTCAGTGGCTGGAATGAACTGTCCAGTCAGGAGGAAAATGAGGGTGGGAGCTGACTTGGGGTCACCAGTGAGTCCTCAGGGCCGTGGGTCTGCTGAGGCCTGGCCGCTGCAGAGAGACAGCAGGTGCTTTCCCTCCCTCACTTTCTCTCGGACACCAGGGGCCCCATCCTGTTAATCAGGGTGTTGTCCTGGAGGCACGGCAGCCTGGGGCTGGCCCTGGGCCTGGGACACCCCACCATGGGCCAGCATGAATGACTGTGACCCCAGCCTTCCCCACTCCTCTCTCAGAAATGCAGGCCACGCCATGACTTTACCGTGTGGTCTTGAATAAGTCACTAACCTTCTCTGGCACTCGGTTTCCCTGTCCATCAGTAATTATCTCCGTCTGGCCGTAATAGACCATATGCCTTCCAAAGTGTGGTTTGTGCTACCCTCAGCTCCTCTCCATAACAGAATTCCTCAGGGCTTCCCTGGTGGCGCAGTGGTTGAGAGTCCGCCTGCCGTTGCAGGGGACGCGGGTTCGTGCCCCGGTCCGGGAAGACCCCACATGCCGCGGAGCGGCTGGGCCCGTGAGCCATGGCCACTGAGCCTGCGCGTCCGGAGCCTGGGCTCCGCAACGGGAGAGGCCACAACCGTGAGAGGCCCGCAAAAAAAAAAAAAAAAAAAAGAATTCCTGGGAACACTTATTGAAAATATGTAGAAAGCCAACTTATAGTTACCAGGGGATAAGGGGCTGGGAGGGATAAACTGGGAGATTGGGATTGACGTATACACATTACTATGTATAAAACAGATAACTCATAAGAGCCTGCTGTATAGCACAGGGAACTCTACTCAGTACTCTGTAATGGCCTATATGGGAAAAGAATCTAAAAAAGAGTGGGTATATGTATAACGGATTCACTTTGCTGTACACCTGAAACTAATACAACATTGTAAATCAACTATATTCCAATAAAAATTTAAAAAATATAGAGACACAAATATAAAAATAAATAAATAAAATATGTGTTCCTAGATTCCCTTTGGTGTAGGGGCACTGGGGTGGGCCCAGGGGTCTAAACAGTTAACAGACTCCCAAGGGGACGTCTTAATGCATTTCGCTTCCCTTGTGCTGCTTTCGGGAATAAAAATGTCCATTCATCCACTCATTCATTCCACACTAATAAAGCACCTGTGTGGCAGGCCCGGGGCTGGGTGCCGCCGTTACTGAAGTGGATGTTTCCGTCCTCAAAGCCTCACAGTCAAGGGGGCCAGCCGGTAAAAGTGCAATTTTAGGACAGGATGTGAGCCATGGGTCACAGGTCCAGTGAGCCTGTGACCTTAGAGAAGGGACACATCACTGCGGGGTGGGGGAAATGGCACCTGAGGCCTGAGGAAGGCGCTGCTGCTGAGGTCAGAGGAGAGGGTGTTCTGGGAAGAGGGGACAGCGTCATCTCCGTTGGGGCAAGTGGTGAAAAGGGAGACTTAGAGATGAGCGGCACCATGAATTGTCTAAGGAATTTGCACTTACCCTGAAGCTGCAAGTCCTGTTTTTTAAAGTAACAGGAGTGACAAGCTTTGTATTTCACTTCTCCCCTCACCTTTTTTTTTTTGTTTGTTTTTGCGGTACGTGGGCCTCTCACTGTTGTGGCCTCTCCCGTGCGGAGCACAGGCTCCGGACGCGCAGGCTCAGCGGCCGTGGCTCACGGGCCCAGCCGCTCCACGGCATGTGGGATCTTCCCGGACCGGGGCACGAACCCGCGTCCCCTGCATCGGCAGGCGGACTCTCAACCACTGCGCCACCAGGGAAGCCCTATCTATTTTATTTATAGTAGTTTGTATCTGCTAATCCCAAACTCCTAATTTATCTCTCCCCCACCTTTCCCCTTCGGTAACCATAAGTTTGTTTTCTATGTTTGTGAGTCTGTTTCTGTTTTGTAAATAAGTTCATTTGTGTCATATACAAAATGCTTTCAAATATACTACCTCACTCCCTAAAAACCTTCACCTTCTTCTTACTTTGGAACCTTACTTAAAAAAAAACACACAATCAAGGAACAGCAAGTCTGTGTTTCTGTTAATCGAAGAAATGAAAAGGAACCCCCTTCGTTGCATAATTTGTGTTGTTTCTTTTTTCTGAAGTCTCCTTCTGCTAAAAAATTAGGAAAATCAAAAGGGGAAAATGAAAGTATTATTTCTTTTCCATGTTTACCAGCGTCTTTTAGGTCCTTCAGTGTTGTTTCTGACAAATGATTGACTTGCTGAGGCCCAAGCTCTCGTACTGGCTCAGGTCAGGGTTTTGGATTAGTTTTGTTCAATGACGCTCCCTGTTTTTCCAGCCTGGCTTTGAATTGAGTCATAGCAGTCCATAGAGGAGAAGCACCAGGACAGGGATCAAAAGAGCCAAGCTCAGACCACTTAGCATCTTTTCTTCCTTCACCACGACGTGACTCCCTCTCAAGGTGGTGTGTGGCCACTGGGAGACCACACAGGAAAGCAGTTTTTAAAAGCGTGAATAAAGGTTTTATTATCTGGGCTTGTAATGAATTGCAATTCACAGGAGTAGAATGTGCCTTTCCTACTCCTTGAGGACTTGCTACAATTAACATCCAACCCAGAAAACTTGCAGAGGTCCTCTGTGCATCTTTTGGATATAATACTGAGTTCCATGCTTCTTCTCACTTGCTACAAAATTAGCTCTCTGGAGAAACGGGCGGCATGATAGTCTTTGGATATATTGCCTTAGACATTTACCCCTGGGTGTTGTCAGAAGCAAGTGTAAGGAGAGTGTCAGGAAAGTCCATCTGCAGTTGCTTGACACCTGCAAGATTTTCTAGGTGCACATATTCTGATTTCGTTGTATTTGCAAAAGGGTTGAGAGACAGCCAGCTGCTTCTGGTGGGGATTCGGCGGGCATTGTTGGAATCAGTCCCATTGTGCGGAAAGATACGGTCGGTCACGGTTCTTGTCTGTGCAAAATTTTAGCTACTAACGCATTTCTGATGGGAGAGAGAGACTGCATGAGTCTGTGAGATGAGTTCCACCCTCCTGGCCTACACAACCTCGAGTCTGTGGATTTGGGTGCATCTTTCCTTTGCCCTTATCTGTCTGTCTTTCATCTGCTTTGCCAGGGTCCCAGCCGGCTGGTATTTCTACTGCCTCCCTTTTGTTGACTGGAGCCGGGGATGTGTTTGGCTTTTCACGGCTTGTAACTAATTATTAACTTTGCCGAATAGGACAGGTTATCATTGTATGTTAGTAGCGCTGCAGGGGGCTTTGAGATGCCGAGGCTTGATAAGACCTTCTGAGGCTGTGCTCCTGGGGGCTCCCAGGAGCCTGACATGGAACCGTGGCCCTACAGGGGGCCTGACCCATTTTCCTGCAGAGGGGATGCTCTGCCCGGGAGCAGTGGGGGGAGGGGGGCAGGGAGAGTGCCCTTCTGCGACACCAGGAACCTTGCACAGCCAAAAGCCTTGCGGCAACAAGGTTCGGGTTTCAGGTAGAGCTCTCCTATTGGGTGAAAATAAGCAGGCCGCTCACGTCGATTGTGGCCCACTTCTCCGGGCTGCCCGAGGACACTCTGATGCGTGTTGTGCGATCTGCTCCTTGCGGAGAGTAAGGGAAGGACGATTCTGGAGATGCATCCCGAGTCAGGCCTCTGGGACTGTGCACTGAGAGTTCTTGTGGGGCAGACGCGACGTGGACTCTGGGAGGCAAGGAGAAGGGTTAGGGGGTCAAAGGGAGAGAGACGTGGACAAGCAGAAGGACCACTGCCCCCGCTTTTGCCCGTGAGTCGTGAGGACTCCACAGTGCGCACGTCCATGGAGCACGGCTACAGGTCTGAGGAACCTGCTTCAGCCCTAACTTGCTGTCACAAACAGCCTGAATGAGGCAAACAGGACTAGACCCTTTTCTAGGAAGCTTGATGCCTTGAATATATATACACTGCAAGAGCTTTGTCTAGTTACTTTCAACTTGCTCCAAATTTCTAAGCATTCAGTATACAAATTAATATGAAGGCCATCGGACTGATGATAAACACTAGTGTGAAACTGGTCCCCCCTCCAATGGCCTAGGCCCCATATCTTGTGCATTTCTCTACCCGCCGGGCCAGCTCTCCATCCCCTCTCTCTAGTTGCTCAGAGGTGGTCTCTTCATCTCTTTGAACAACACCCACCCCCAGTCAAAACCTGTTCACAGGAAAAGAGCCGAAACCAAGTCCATTCACACTAAAAAGTTCAATATATTACCTCTTCCAATAATATTGGCATGTTATCTTTATCAAGGGAAAGAAGATTTAAGTCAAAGGAAAACATATCTAACTGCAAAGTTTCAAGGGTAGCAGAACAAGCAATTATTGAGTGCTTACTATGTCCTAGGTATCATGCTGTGCACATGGTCTGATTTGATCTTCAGAACAATTCTGGGCGGAGGCAGTTTTATATTCATTTATCCAAGGAGGAAAACGAGAGTAACCTCTCTTGAGGTACATAATGATTTCAGCCTGAAATAGCTTCTGGACTTACTTGTTAGACCCCTGGTTCATCAGAATCCAGGATTACATGGAGGTCTCTCAGGGCTTCACCAGGAAACAGAGGAAGCTGGGTGAGTGAGGATACAGAATCTAGGCTTTTCTCCTCTCCAGAGCAGTGCCACTTGCATACATTTTAAATATTAGATTTCAGGAAAGCTTCTGTATTAAGAGTTCAACTAGAAAAACTTCTAAAATAGCTTCTTTGGCAAAGGGGGTCATTTGAAGGGATTTAAGCAGAGTTATAACATCATTATTTTAAAAAATATATATCACTCTGGGCTGTGCGGGCCATCAATTGGCCCAGAAATAATTCTCCAGGAGACAGGCAGAGAGGGAGGGCCTGAACTAAGGCAGTAACAGAGGGCACGGTTACAAGAGAACAGATGTGGGTGATGCTAGGGAGGTCAGCCTGCTAGACCCTGGTGACTCCAAGCATGGTCTTGGGACCAGCAGTCTCAGCATCACTTGGGAGATTGTGAGAAAGGTAAATTCTCAGACCCCACCCTAGTTCTACTGAATCGGACTCTGCATTTTGACAGGACCCCCAAGTGACCCACGTGCTCCCTTTGAAATTCCGAAAGCACTGCTTTAAGGCTGCCTGCCTGGCAGGGTGAAATGAGAGAAGACCTTGACCCTGTGTTCAGCATCACAACAGCTCAGTGACTATGGCCAGTGCTTTCTGGTGCCACGACATCTATCTAAATGAGCTGGCAATAACGACATTGCTTGTTTCTAAGGTCTTATTTGCTTTCTTCTTACACTCTCCTTTTCTCTGTTGCTACAGTTTCTTCGAGCATCCAGGACCACTTTCCCTGACTTTGGGTGTCCTACTGAATTGGTCCATTGTAAACCTTTTATGCCTAGACTAATCCTGTCTTTCTTTTTATCTCCCCCATGACACTTTCTTATCTAATGTTTCATTCTCTCAAGGCTTGTTAATTTAAGCTAAAATGCTGGTGGCAAACAATACTCAGATATTTTACTCATTCAAGGAAATATTTCCATATGAACAGAACCTTCATTTATAGTCATCAGAGACGAGAGCATTTCAAGCATCGAGTTAATGAGGAAACACTTTGAGGCGCAGCGGTCTTTAACATGCCCTAAACTAGACAACATCATCTCCTGTCGCTCTTTTACACACACCTCGTGCTCCTGAAGTTCTTGATCTCGAGGGACTGTGTTCATTCACACCTGGAATGCGATCCCCCTCAGCTTCCCTGCCACCTCCTGGGCTGAGCTAGGTGCCACCACCTGTGTGGTCTCCTTGGGCCATACCTCCGTCACAGCCCGCCAGCACCGTACAATCTCATTGCTGATTTACACACCCCTCCCACACTTGATTCTGTGTCTTTTCATCTTTTCACCCTCAAAGCATTAACAGAGTACCTTGCTCCTACCAAAGGTACAATAAATATTTGTTAAATGAGTCAATGAAAGAATGTGTGACCATGGCTGGTTTTGGGTGTTGGGTGGCTTCTGGGAGTCGAACCGTAGTGCGTTCAGCAATCTGGGATTAGAACCCCTGAACTTCTAGACTTATGCTCAGGCCAGGAGCTACTCTGTATTCTGAATGAGTTTTGAATGGGTTTTGAGTTTCTCTGAATCACTCTTAATACCCTAATGGGATGTTCTGGCTAAGGGTAAGATAGAATATTCCTCCCCACCTTAACTTTATGGGCAAGCATCGAAGCTTACTGCTTAGTGTTATTTGCAAGAAACTTGAATAAACCGGATTTGGTCACTCATTTTCACTTTTATGGGTGTTTTATTCTTAGTCGCAGAGGTATTTTTACTATGCTTTTACTTGCTGAACACTTAGAGCCCAAGGAACAATAGACTTGTTCTTAGCATAAGCCAATTCTACCGCCTCTGTTTACACCGGGATTCCTGGACTTAAGAACTGATGCACACTTTAGCTCCCACCAAACAAATTCCATGACAAGACAAGGAATGTTAAAAATACCAAAGTGAGAAAATACTTTTGTTGTAGCTTCAGCTTGGAGGACACATTTCTCCCCACCTTAACTTAAATAATCTTTCTATTACAAAAGGACGAAATGAAGACAGATCCCTGGGAACAAAGGGTAATGGAGTCTGGGTGCACATGAACAGACACGTGCTTTTGTTGTTGTTGCAAACAGAGACTATACTTTATCCTGATTGGCAAGTGAGCCCTTTGATTTATCTTTTAATTCTCCTCCACCAACCATCCTCTGAACATAGTCTACTGGTCACTTTTCCTTGCCCTTCATCCTCCATAAAAAGACCTCTGAAGTTGAGGCATCAGAGACCCATTTTGCCTCTTTCACAATGTTACCTACAGCCAATCCCAACTTCAGTTATAACTTAAGAGGCTTCACAGAATTTCCTCTGGTGTCTGCTATAGTTTTGCCAATTCCCACAACAACATTGTTTCAGCTGTAACAGAATTTTTTTTTAACACCTTTATTGGAGTGTAATTGCTTTACAATGGTGTGTTAGTTTCTGCTGTATACCAAAGTGAATTAGCTATACATATACGTACATCCCCATTTCTCCTTCCTCTTGCGTCTCCCTCCCTCCCACCCCCCCATCCCACCCCTCTAGGTAGACACAGAGCAACGAGCTGATCTCCCTGTGCTATGCGGCTGCTTCCCACTAGCTATCTATTTTAGATTTGGTAGTGTATATATGTCCATGTCACTCTCTTACTTCATCCCAGCTTACCCTTCTCACTCCCCATGTCCTCAAGTCCATTCTCTACGTCTGCATCTTTATTCCTGTCCTGCCCCTAGGTTCTTCAGAACCTTTTTTTTTTTCTTAGATTCCACATACATGTGTTAGCATATGATATTTGCTTTTCTCTTTCTGACTTACTTCACTCTGTATGACGGACTCTAGGTCCATCCACCTCACTACAAATAACTCAATTTCGTTTCTTTTTATGGCTGAGTAATATTCTATTGTATATATGTACCACATCTTCTTTATCCAGTCATCTGTCGATGGACACTTAGGTTGCTTCCATGTCCTGGCTATTGTGAATAGAGCTGCAATGAACATTGTGGTACATGACTCTTTTTGAATTATGGTTTTCTCAGGGTATATGCCCAGTAGTGGGATTTCTGGGTCATATGGTAGTTCTCTTTTTAGTTTTTTAAGGAACGTCCATACTGTGTAACAGAATTTTTGACCAAGTGGAATCTGACATTGACTTGTACAAGGCAAAGTATGCCTGAAATGATGAATATTTTCCACATTTCTATGGTGCATATCTTGAGTTAAAATGCTAGGTTCATAACCTATCATGAACTTGGGCTACCATTGCCATTTAGTCACTTTAGTTGATCAAAGTAGCTTGCAACAGAAAAGTGGGTGTCTGGCTATGGTGTAATCATGGCAAAGCAACAAATTTTAGCTTAATTCGGTGAACCATTTATATAGAGTAGCAAAAAAAAAAAAAAAAAGAGAGAGAGAGAAATGCTATGCCCAAATTAAAAATGCATTCATCCCATCTTAGTGACAATAAAATATTTTTTTAACACTGTGCCAGAACAGGAACAAGTATGTTGGGAGCCCTTCATTTCATTAAGAAAAAAAAAAAAAGATCATAGGGGCAAACCGCATTTAAAATCCTACATTGCAAAGAATATTATTCTGTGCTCTATTTTGATTCTTTGCTTTGTTTCTTTGCTGTCTGGAAGATGACAATTTGTATAGTTCAGTGACATAAATTACCTGAACAATTTTCTGGAGGAGTTCCTGGTAAAAAGGTCACCTAGCCCCTATGTTCCCTTCTTTGCTGCCACAAGGACACTGTGTATCCTCCAGAGCCTGGAGGGTATTACTGTTGCTATTTTCATATCCACAGTCAGCAGCTTAGAGACCCGAGAGGTAAAATATACTCTCCCACTTTCTCTGTCTAAGAATGGTCATGTCAGACTTTGTTATTGCCTCTTCAGTTCTGCTGCTTTGCTTCTAGTATTTGACAATTTAGGGAAAAGAGACCAGCAGTGATGCACCTGGGCAATTATGAAATAAATGCTCTCCATGGCATGCGAGGATTTTATGGATTCCATGGTGTATCAGTTCTCACCCTGAAGAATCTGTTCTGACTGTGTCTATCTTTGCTGGCATATCTACAGTAAGATATAAACACAGTTATTAATCATAAGGCACCTTTTAAAGGGATACGATCATCTCACTGTCTAGCTTTTGCTGCTATTAAGTTCTGATGTGCAGTTGTGGGAGGTTCTTGGGCTCTCGTTTATTGGCTCCAAATCAGGGATGTTCAAATGTTTGCAGACAAGGGCTCAGTCAGACCTGTAAGCTGCAAAGGCCCCTTTTACCTGGCCAGAAAGTGGTGGCCCCATCAGTTTCTCCAGGTTTGTCTTAATTGTCTCTCTTATATTTCTCCTGGAGGGCATATGTATACATTAAATGTGTCTAGAGGATAGCAAGTGTGGGTGAAATAGTCTCAACTTTATGCAGTCGTTAGCCTTACTGATACAAAATATCCCAGAGGAAGGAAAGGAGTGGGATTATCCTCCTTTTTCCTTCTCTGTGGTCCAGTTGTTGCAAAGGTGAGTTGGTGTTGCCCAAATACCAGGCCTAAAACTTGTTGAATGTCAAACGGAACAAGTTAAAACCATCAGTTTCTCCAACAGGTGGTCACCCAGTCTCAGATTTCTCATCTGTGCGACTAACACCTGTATCCTCAGTACGACTCTGAACACCTGACCCCCTTCACCTTCTAAAGTTGTACACCATCTCATGCTCCTAATCGTTACTACTAACCACCTCAAACCAGGTTCACATCTGGATGGTGGAAGCAGCTTCTAATCAGTTCACCACATAATTGCCAAAACACGATTCTACAAAGGCTGTTTGCGTGCATCTAATGACACAAGAAAAATTCAGCATATCACTTTAGACCTCCATCAATTGGCTTCATTTTAACGTCTCTCCTTCTTCTCTTACTTCTCTTCAATGTGGTCTTTCTGTTTTCAACTCAGGTAATGTGCTTGTACCTCCTTCACAAGACCGGCTAGAGGTTTGCCCTTAAGGCTTGTTCAAGTCTTTCCACTGATCTAGAATTCTCTCTTCTCTCCTGTCTCTTCAGCTCTCAAGACCTAAACTCCTCATGCAGGAAGCTACTTCCTTTAATTAGGCTCCCACTTTGATTACCTCTTCCTCTGTCCCCTGTAAGTTTTTAATCTATTGAAGTTTGGGTCAATATTAGAAAAATTTGCACTGATGATATTTTGTTTTATAAGTGCTCACAAAGTACTCCTAATGCATTTGGAATGTACCTCAACCAAACTTCCCCCAATTCATCAACATGATAGAAAATTTTTTGAAAGCAGGAGCATGTCTCCTATTGTTCTTTATGCCTCCTTCCAAATGTTATGCATCTATTTAGCATTCATTCAACAAATGTCCATAAACACAAAGAGCTGCAGATACATGAGTGAGGAAGACCAACTCTGTCCTTGCCCTCAAGGGCCAGTGGGCTTGGGCTTATAGAGCTAATATTCCTGGAACATAAAGGGAACATTAGGCACATATTGTCCAAAGAATTAAGGAAGCATGTGCTCTTTGAGGCTTGAATTGGAGGAGGAGCCCACGAAGGGATATTCTCTGTTGAGAAGCTCACTGGCTCGAGGAGAGTTTCTTTGGGGATGACTTGAATAATATACATACCTCTGGCAGTTTTCTGTTCCCCCTTAGCGATGGTTTGGAGACTAGTAGAAAAACTTTTCCTTTGGACTGGACAGTACAGTAGATCCAAACACCTGAGCCCTAGTTTTACAGAGGGAATCCAGAATTTAATGAACTAAGAGGAAGAAACTGTCATGCTAACTGGCACCATATAATACAAAGAGAACCTGCTTCATCAGGTCTGGGTGAATAAAGTTTGAAAGGCACCAGTGGAAAAGATGATAAGCAAAGAGGTCAGCCTACCAAATGAAATATAAGTTGCTCAAACTAGGACACTTAACCCTTCATATTTCTCCCCAGTCTACCACCTGCCATTTCCCCATATAGACTCTTAGCAAGGAAAAATTAAAAGGACAACGTATAAAACTGGTAGGCTTCGGCACGTCCAAAGGGTTGCCTCCGGAGTGTGGAGTTCCAGAGTTTGGAGCTGTGTGGCTGACAGGGTCCTGGTGCTCGGCCTGATGTCAGGCCTGAACCTCTGAGGTGGGAGGGCTGAGTTCAGGACATTGGACCACCAGAGACCTCCCGGCCCCACGTAATATCAATCGGTGAGAGGTCTCCCAGAGATCTCCATCTCAATGCTAAGACCCAGCTCCACCCAACGGCCAGCAAACTCCTATGCTGGGCGCCCCATGCCAAACAACTAGCAAGACAGGAACACAACCCCACCCATTAGCAGATCTCTCTAAATAACCAAGAGATCACTAAAGAAATCAAAGAGGAAATCAAAAAATACCTAGAAACAATTAACAATGAAAACACGATGACCAAAAACCTACGGGATGCAGCAAAAGCAGTTCTAACAGGGAAGTTTATATCTCAAGAAACAAGAAAAATCTCAAAAAAACCCACACCTAACCTTACACCTAAAGCAATTAGAGAAAGAAGAACAAAACCCCCCCAAAGTTAGCAAAAGGAAAGAAATCGTAAAGATCAGATCAGAAATAAATGAAAAAGAAATAAAGGAAACAACAGCAAAAATCAATACAACTAAAAGCTGGTTCTTTGAGAAGATAAACAAAATTGATAAACCAATAGCCAGACTCATCAAGAAAAAAAGGGAGAAGATTCTAATCAACAGAATTAGGAATGAAAAAGGAGAAGTAACAACTGACACTGCAGAAATACAAAGGATCATGAGAGATTACTACAAGCAACTATATGCCAATAAAATGGACAACCTGGAAGAAATGGACAGATTCTTAGAAAAGCACAACTTTCCGAGACTGAACAGGGAAGAAATAGAAAATATAAACAGACCAATCACAAGCACTGAAGTTGAAACTGTGATTAAAAATATTCTAACAAAAAAAAGCCCAGGACCAGAAGGCTTCACAGGCGAATTCTATCAAACATTTAGAGGAGAGCTAACACCTATCCTTCTCAAACTCTTCCAAAATATAGCAGAGGGAGGAACCCTCCCAAATTCATTCTAAGAGACCACCATCACCCTGATACCAAAATCAGACAAAGATGTCACAATGAAAGAAAACTACAGGCCAATATCACTGATGAACATAGATGCAAAAATCCTCAACAAAACACTAGCAAACAGAATCCAACAGCACATTAAAAGGATCATACACCATGACCGAGTGGGGTTTATCCCAGGAATGCAAGGACTCTTCTGTATATGCAAATCAATCAATGTGATACATCATATTAACAAATTGAAGGATAAACACCATATGATCATCTGAATAGATGCAGAAAAAGCTTTTGACAAAATTCAACACCCATTTATGATAAAACCTCTCCAGAAAGTAGGCATAGAGGGAACTTACCTCAAAATAATAAAGGCCATATATGACAAACCCACAGCCAACATTGTTCTCAATGGTGAAAAACTGAAACTATTTGATCTAAGATCAGGAAGAAGACAAGGTTGCTCACTCTCATCACTATTATTCAACATAGATTTGGAAGTTTGGGCCACAGCAATCAGAGAAGAAAAATAAATAAAAGGAATCCAAATTGGAAAAGAAGAATAAAACTGTCACTGTTTGCAGATGACATGATACTATACTAGAGAATCCTAAAGATGCTACCAGAAAACTACTAGAGCTAATCAATGAATTTGGTAGAGTAGCAGGATACGATATTAATGCACAGAAATCTCTTGCATTCCTATACACTAATGATGAAAAACCTGAAAAAGAAATTAAGGAAACACTCCCATTTACCATTGCAACAAAAAGAATAAAAACCTAGGAATAAACCTACCTAAGGAGACAAGAGACCTGTATGCAGAAAACTATAAGACACTGATGAAAGAAATTAAAGATGATACAAACAGATGGAGAGATATTCCGTGTTCTTGGATTGGAAGAATCAACATTGTGAAAATGACTATACTACCCAAAGCAATCTACAGATTCAATGCAATCCCTATCAAACTATCAGTGGCATTTTTCACAGAACTAGAACAAAAAAGTTTACAATTCGTATGGAAACACAAAAGACCCTGAATAGCCAAAGCAATCTTGAGAAAGAAAAAACGGAGTTAGAGGAATCAAGCGCCCCAACTTCAAACTATACCACAAAGCTACAGTAATCAAGACAGTGTGGTACTGGCACAAAAACAGAAATATAGATCAATGGTACAAGATAGAATGCCCAGAGATAAACCCATGCACATATGGGCACCTAATTTACAACAAAAGAGGCAAGAACATACAATGAAGAAAAGACAGTCTCTTCAATAAGTGGTGCTGGGAAAAATGGACAGGTACATGTAAAAGAATGAAATTAGAACACAACCTAACACTATACACAAAAATAAACTCAAAATGGATTAAAGACCTAAATGTAAGGCCAGACACTATAAAACTCTTAGAGAAAAACATAGGCAGAACTTCTATAACATAAATCACAACAAGATCCTTTTTGACCCACCTCCTAGAGAAATGGAAATAAAAACAAAAATAAACAAATGGACCTAATAAAACTTAAAAGCTTTTGCACAGCAAAGGAAACCATAAACAAGACAAAAAGAGAATGTGCAAAATGGGAGAAAATACTTGCAAATGAAGCAACTGACAAAGGATTAATCTCCAAAATTTATAAGCAGCTCATGCAGCTCGATATGAAAAAACAAGCAACACAATCCAAAAATGTGCAAAAGACCTAAATAGACATTTCTCCAAAGAAGATATACAGGTTACCAACAAACACATGAAAGGATGCTCAACACCATTTATCATTAGAGAAATGAAAATCAAAACTACAATGAGGTATCACCTCACACTGGTCAGAATGGCCATCATCAAAAAATCTACAAACAATAAATGCTGGAGAGGGTGTGGAGAAAAGGGAACCCTCTTCCACTGTTGGTGGGAATGTAAATTGATACATCCACTATGGAGAATAGTATTGAGGTTCCCTAAAAAAACTAAAAATAGAACTACCAAACAACACAGCAGTCTCATTACTGGGCATACACCCTGAGAAAACCATAATTCAAAAAGAAGCATGTACCACAATGTTCATTGCAGCTCTATTTACAATAGCCAGGACATGGAAGCAACCTAAGTGACCACTGGCAGGTGAATGGATAAAGAAGATGTGGCACATATATACAATGGAATATTACTCAGCCATAAAAAGAAATGAAATTGAGTTATTTGTAGTGAGGTGGATGGACCTAGAGTCTGTCATACGGAGTGAAGTAAGTCAGAAAGAGAAAAACGAATACCATATGCTAACACATATTTAGGGAATCTTAAAAAAAAATGGCTATGAAGAACCTAGGGGCAGGACAGGAATAAAGATGCAGATGTAGAGAATGGACTTGAGGCCGGGGGAGGGGGCAGGGTAAGCTGGGATGAAGTGAGAGAGTGGCGAGGACTTATATATACTACTAAATGTAAAATAGCTAGCTAGTGGGAAGCAGCCACATAGCACAGGGAGATCAGCTCGGTGCTTTGTGACCACCTAGCGGGGTGGGATAGGGAGGGTGGGAGGGAGACGCAAGAGGGAGGAGATATGGGGATATATGTATATGTATAGCTGATTCACTTTGTTATAAAGCAGAAACTAACACACCATTGTAAAGCAATTATACTCCAATAAAGATATTTTAAAAATGGATTAAAGACCTAAATGTAAGGCCAGATGCTATAAAACTCTTAGCAGAAAACATAGACAGAACACTCTATGACATAAATCACAGCAAGATCCTTTTTGACCCACCTCCTAGAGAAATGGAAATAAAAACAAAAATAAACAAATGGGACCGAATGAAACTTAAAAAAGCTTTTGCACAGCAGAAGGAAACCATCAACAAGATGAAAAGACAGCCCTCAGAATGGGAGAAAATATTTGCAAACGAAGCAACTGACAAAGGATTAATCTCCAAAAATATACAAGCAGCTCATGCAGCTCAATATCACAAAAACAAAAGCCGAATCCAAAAATGGGCAGAAGACCTAAATAGACATTTCTCCAAGGAAGACATACAGATGGCCAACAAATGCATGAAAAGATGCTCAACATCACTAATCATTAGAGAAATGCAAATCAAAAGTACAATGAGGTATCACCTCACACCGGTCAGAATGTCCATCATCAAACAAGTCTACAAACAATAAATGCTAGAGAGGGTGTGGAGAAAAGGGAAACCCACTTGCACTGTTGGTGGGAACGTACATTGATACAGCCACTATGGAGAAGAGTATGGAGGTTCCTTAAGAAACTAAAAATAGAACTACCATATGATCCAGCAATCCCACTACTGGGCTTACACCCTGAGAAAACCATAATTCAAAAAGAAGCATGTACCAAAATATTAATTGCAGCACTACTTACAATAGCCTGGACGTGGAAGCAACCTAAGTGTCCATCGACAGATGAATAGATAAAGAAGATGTGGTACATATGTACAATGGAATGCTCAACCATAAAAAGAAACAAAATTGAGTTATTTGTAGTGAGGTGGATGGACCTAGAGTCTGTCATACAGAGTGAAGTAAGTCAGAAAGAGAAAAAAAATACCGTATGCTGACACATATATATGGAATCTAAAAAAAAAAAAAAGTGGCTCTGATGAACCTAGGGGCAGGACAGGAATAAAGACACAGATGTAGAGAATGGACTTGAGGACACCGGGAGTGGGAAGGGTAAGCTGGCATGAAGTGAGAGAGTGGCATGGACATATATACACTACCAAATGTAAAACACAGCTAGTGGGAATCAGCTGCATAGCACAGGGAGATCAGCTTGGTGTTTTGTGACCACCTAGAGGGGTAGGATAGGGAGGGTGGGAGCCAGACGCAAGAGGGCGGGGACATGGGAATATATGTATATGTATAGCTGATTCACTTTGTTATACAGCAGAAACTAACACAACGTTGTAAAGTGATTATACTCCAATTAAGATGCTAAAAGAAGAAAGAAAGCATGTGAGATAGCTTCACATATAGTGGCAAAAGAATTGGGAGAATTACATCCAATTATTTATTTCATGATGCAACAATACAATTAGAAAACAACATGGGTGCCATGGAGACAGATCATCTGCCAAATTCTGTAGACCTACTATGTCCTCTCAAAACAGTAGGACCAGTATTCTGGGGGGGCTGGAAATATTCTACAGCTTGATCTGGGTAATGGCTACACAGGTGTATACATACATAAAAATGTATCAAGTTGTACACGTGTTATACCTCAATTTTTTTTTAATGTGGGTTTTTTTAATTGGAAAACAAAAATGGTAAGCAAAGTAAAACCTTGGCTCTGGGCATGTCCTCTTATTCCCATAGAAATCCCCAGGAATCTGCCATGCACAGGTCGCTAGAACCCAGGCTGGATACCTTTATTATGGGCGTAAAGTGAGCATAAAGCCATCTGAATGGATTCTTGTCTTCTCTTGGGCATGGGAGCCTTGGAGTAAGTGATTCTTAGAAAGCTGAAGTATTGGTTAAATGTCTAAAGATCAGGGCAGTGGTTCTGGGCTTTGGCTGCACAGTAGAACCGCCTGAGGCATTCTTAAAGAAACACCCGTCCATGGACCGCACCCTTAGAGATTCTGGTACAGTTGGTCTGGGATGGGACCCTGTATTGTAATTTATTTTAAGTGCCCCAGGTGTTTTATAATGTGCAGCAAGAATTCAGAATCCCTAGTGAGCCCCAGGCCCTCCTTATAGAGTTAATGAAATGGAATTTCACAAAGTTTAAATGATTTGCCTAAGGCAGTGCTTCTGGCTGCACTTCTCAAGTACTGGGGGAGCCTGTGGTGTGTACTCTTGCCTGGGAAGAGCCAGTGGCTCAACGTTACAAAGGAGTGCGTGGTCAGAGCCAGGAATAAAATCCAAGTGTTTTGATTCCTAACCTCTAGTTTGTTCCACTTCACCTCCCCCAAATGGAGACATCATTACTGGCAAGAGCTTTTGAAATCAAAATTGCAGCAGTTGCTTTAATCTAAATTTGAACTCATTAGAACAACCCCACTGACTGGAAACATTAGAAAGAATCTGGGAGGGTGGAATTTACTCTTTCAAATTTTTCTTGATATGAGTAAACAATAAAGCCCTCCCAGGTCTTTTTCTCCGTTTCCCTCCTCACCAGCCTGTCCCCAACCTCCCAGTGATAAAATCTGTCGGTTGGGTTAATACTTTTAACTTAAACTTTGTGGTATCACTCTGGCACACTACCACATTAAAATATAGTAGAGAAACCAGAAAAGTGAGGAAAAAGAAAAATACTAATTGAGAAACTGATGTATATTGAAACATCTATTTGAGAAAGGGCATTAATGGAAATTTGCAAGCTAGTTTAAGACTTCCAGCAGTATATGAACAGCCCAACTAAAATGACTGCAAGACACTCTATAATGGTAACTTGAAATCTACATGAAGATATTTAAGACATTGAATAAAACATCTGTTTTTAATAACCCACAGGAAATTCATTAGTAAGATGACAATTTAGAAGCAAATGTGCAGGACTTGCTCAGAAATCCACCACCCAGGTGGACCAAAGGTAGTCCATTTTCCTACTGCTTTTTACCATTTCTTTCCTTTGATGTAATCAGGGCAATTTCAGCATTCATATGTGATGACTGATTTTTTTCTTTATTTTATCACTTTCGTCTGGGTAGTCATGAAAGTTTTAGCTGGATGATCCTTATATTTTTAACAAGGGTACACAGCATATTCAAATACAAAAGAAAGATATATCCATTAGGCTCTGTGTCAATATGGTTGGATAAGTGCATGTAAATGAGGAGTGGGTTTACATCAGATCTAACCTTCTTTCAGGGTTGGCAAATGTGGGAATTCAGTTACAGTGGATCTCTGATACCGAATAACACTCTGAATACAGCTTTGGTCTGACGTGGAGAAGGACAGATGCTCTCATCCTTCCTTTCTAACTTAGAGGAAGCATTGCTTCATCTTCCATTTCAAAACTAAACTCCTCATTTTTATTCTCTGCCCCATCCTTCCTCCCCTGAAACTTGCTAACTCAGTCATCTCTTTTTTCATTCTCTTCAATTTCTTACCTCCATAGAGGTTTTACATGAAAACATGAATAGTTTAGTTTCCTTAAAAGAAAAAGAAAGTAAACACAAAGAGACCAAACCAAACCAATAAGCTGATGCTCGACCATGCGGACTCTTCAAGCTCATTTATTTAAACTCTTTCATGTGCTCCCAAATCTCTAAACCGTATTGTCCACGCTCTGAGTTCTCTGCATTATTTGCCATCATTGACCACTCTCTTTGTGAAATTCTCTTTTCTCTTGGTCTCTGGATCACCTCACTATTTTGGTTCTCATCCTTTCCATGTCTTCTCCTTTTACAGTTTAGGTTTTGTTTTGTTTTTTTTTTTTCATTTGTCATCTCCAAAATGCAGGCATCACACTCGGTTTTAATTTTGCTTTTTAATACTCTCCATCCTAGAACTCATTTACTCTTATAATTTCTACTGTCTTCTCTGAGTGGAATGCCTTTCAACACTGTCTCTGGCTCTGACAGCCCTTCCTGAGGTTAATCTCACTTCT
This sequence comes from Neophocaena asiaeorientalis asiaeorientalis, assembly GCF_003031525.2. Lineage (NCBI taxonomy): Eukaryota > Metazoa > Chordata > Mammalia > Artiodactyla > Phocoenidae > Neophocaena > Neophocaena asiaeorientalis. Next base: position 1,150,918 of record NW_020172280.1, read on the forward strand.
TTAATCATCTTTTAAACGATTCCTATTAAATGGTCTTCCCATTCCCTAACAGAATTCATAAACTCTTGCCTAACAGACTAGCTCCTTTTTTTAAAATCCTCATTTTGGCAAATGATACTGGTTTTCGTCCAGTCATCCAGGCTCAAAACCTTTGAGTCATCTTGCTCCTTAATCTTGCTTGACTTCTGTGACCAATTAATGGCCTGCTGATCATTCTTTTCTTTTAAATCTAGCTCTTATTTTCCTTTTAATTCTTTTCTCATTGTGTGACCAAGTTCAGCCCCTTATTATATCATGTCAGTGTTATTGTGATAATCTCCTTGCTGATCCCATTGTCACCAGGCTCTTATCTATTAGCACATTTTAGGCAACACAATTGAGTCATTCTTGTACATTGTCATTTGTATAACATTTCTTCAGCTAGATTGTATACACAGTGAAACCTTTAACCAAAGGCACACATTTTACACATTCAATAAATGTACGTTCATCCATTTATTCATTCATTCAACCAATGTTGTAAAGTTGCCAACTGTTTGATAAGCTCTGCTAGGTGTTAGAGTATAAAGGTGAATAAAATACAGTCCATGACCATAAAGGTTCTGCGGATTCCTTACTGAATGAATGAATGTAAGGAGGGAAGCAAAATAAGTTTCTAGGGGAATAGTGATATTAGGGCAATGCTGAGAAAGTATGAGTTTTTGAGTCAGGTCCACTTTGGTTCAAATCTAAAAATCACTTCTTACCAGCTCTGTGACTGCAGTCAAGGATTCAGACTAACACAAGCATTGGGTCAAGGATACTTATGTTCTTTGTGGTCCTCTGAGAAGCAGAAGGCAAAACAAGACTAGACATGGCAGAGATTTTTTTGTAGAAAATACCCATGAAGGATAAAAGAGAAGGGAGAAGAGTATGTAGGGAGAGCCCTCAGACCATGATGTAGTCTGACCCCTGGGAAGGAGGGAAGGAAGGAGGTCTGGTTAGGGAGAGTCTTTGATTCCTGAACAGTTGCAAGAAAGTTTTGGCCAAGCTGATGGGAGTCTTTGAGCCAAAGTCACTTGTTGGAAGATCCATGAATCTCACAGAAATGGCATCTGTGCTTAGTCATTGGGTAAAAGCAGTTTGCCTGAAGCGTGGATGCCAAGAATGTGGTCATGGATCCAGATGGCAGCAGCTGGGGTTGTCATTCAATTATGTTCCCCATAGCAGGACATCTGAATAGCCCACGGCCACCACAATACTTTTGACTGAAAATAAAACTCTACTAACCCTAGCTTAAATCAAGAGTTGAAAAACTTTTTCTGCAAAGGGGCAGAGAGTGAATCTTTTAGGCTTTGTGAGCCGTACAACTCTGTTGTAGGATGAGAGCTGCCATAGACATTATGTAAATATATAGGTGTGATGGTATTCCAATAAAACTTTATTTACAAAATCAGGCTGGAGACCAAAGTTGGCCTGTGGGGCTTAGTTTTCTGGTACCCGGTTTACATGAATAAGGTGATATTTTCCTCACATGATGAGATGTTTAGAGCTAAGAGTTGCAGGAGATGCTTCAGTGGCTCAACATGGTCTAACACTTTTCCATTTATTCTCAGCACTTTAAAAGATAGCGATGGGCTTCCCTGGTGGCGCAGTGGTTGAGAGTCCGCCTGCTGATGCATGGGACACGGGTTCGTGCCCCGGTCCGGGAAGATCCCACGGCGGCTGGGCCCCTGAGCCATGGCCGCTGAGCCTGCGCGTCCGGAGCCTGTGCTCCGCAACGGGAGAGGCCACAAGAGTGAGAGGCCTGTGTACCGTAAAACAAACAAACAAACAAACAAAAAACAGACAGCGATGACTTCTCTGTTGCCTATCCTTTACATAAAGGAGAAAATTATTTTACCCAAATCCCCTAGGATTAATGAACTAAATAATCAATCATATATCTAACTATGATATATGAGTAGCTATTCAGGTAAGGTATTATTCTAGGAGATCCTATAGTTAGTAAAACAGAACGAATCTTTGTTTAAATGAAGCTGACATTTTACTGGGGAGAGACAGACAGTAAGCAAGATAAATAAGTAAAATATATAGTATTTGATGATGATAAATGCTATAGACAAAATAAAGCCAGGAAGAGGGTAGAATGTTCCAGGTGGTGGTGGTGGGGAGAGGTTGCACTTTAAATGGAGTGGCTCAGAAAAGGTGCCACAGAAGGTGACATTTTAATAAAGACAAGAAGGTGTTAAATGAGTAAGCCATACAACTAGATTGTGGAAAATATTTCCAGAGAAGGGATTTACCAAGTGCAAATTTCTGATGCAAGATCAATGTGGCTGGATCAGAGCCAAGGGGAGAAGGTGAGACAAGAGATCAAGTAGGTAAGCCAGGTTACATAGAGACTTCTGGGCTTCTGTGATGACTTTGGCTTCTACTCTGAGTGAGACAAGAAACCATGGAATCATTGTGAGCAGAGGAAGGATGTGGTCTGATTTACATTCTAACAGACTCATTCTGGGTACTGTATAGAGACCACACTTAAGGTGGCGGCAGGATGGAAATATATAGACCCAGTAGGAGGCTCCTGAGCAGGAGATGCTGGCGATTGGGAGCAGAACAGCAGCACTGGGGGCAAGGAGAAGCAATAGAGCTGCAGGGTTGATTGGATATGGGTGGAGTGTGAAAGAAAGGGGGACGAAGATGAGCACGTTGATAGGCCTGTGCACATGGGACAACAGAGTTGGCATTTACTTAGATGGCAAAGACCGGCAGAGGACAGACACAGTCAGGCAGCTCAGGAGAGACTGGACCCGTTAGGCTGAGATTCTGATTAGCTACACAAGGATGTTGAGCAAGTAGTTGGATACATGAGTCTGGATTTAGACTAGAAGTCTAGACTATCGATTTCAATTTGGGAATCTTCTGCATATGCTTACATATCATTAACTAGAACTTTGTCTTATAGTCAGGCTATCCCTAAGCTGCAATAAGGCAGAGAAAACAAATGTTTACCTTTTCCGTTTTCCATGGTGAAGGGCAGCAAGAGAGAAAAGGCTAATGTCTGTTGAGTCATTCGACTGGCAATGTCCATACTTAATTTCTCCTTGGTTCTTCACGAACAAATTGAGAATAATGAAACCTACTCCATGAGATTATGATGAAAATTACATGAAGCAAGCTACAGAAAGCCCTGGTTTATATAACATGTTCTTTAAATACCTGAATTCCCTTTCGTTCCCCTTCAGTGACCTGAGATCTCATAGTAAGTTGTGAACTCAGTCTAAAATACTTATTTTTGGACTTCCTCATTTAACGAAATAGTGACACTGCAATTTTTACAATCACTACTGTGACAGAAAAGAATAATTTTTTTCCTTTCCCTCTAAAGCTACATATTTTCCAGAGCCAGACTGGTCAAGCTGGGTTATTCTCCTTTCAGTCATCTTTCTTCTCGTTTCTGGGGTTTTGTTTTCACTTTGACATTTCAGTTTCTATATGTAATGACGGTCAAAGTATTTACAAATTCTTGGAAAAGATCAACCATCCTCAAACGGGGATAACTCTCCCCCAAGCTGAGGCTTCACTGGAGGGTGTCTGGGAAGGACGTTCACAAAGTACAAAGAAGTCCAAGGAGAGGAGGATGTCTAGTTAAAGTGGAGGCATGTGTTTGGGCCACTTTATGGAATAAAGTCAAGGAGAACCCAACAGCCAGCAGGAAAAATAGTTCCAAAGAAGTTGTTCTCCAGAAAAAAGAACACTCCCTCCCACTCCCAAATCTGGCAGGAAGTTATGTGGTTGCATTCCTAAGTCCTTTCCCAGCCTCATCAGTTGGCTTTATGTTTACTTTTCACTCCTTTCTCTCTCCTAGGGCATGGACAAGGGGAGATGTTTGTGTGTGTTTATACCTATAGAGGGTGGTCATAAAGTCTTGACTCTTAGGTAATATTATTTTATCATTTACTGTAATGTTATGGCAATAAATCTTTAAAAAATCTCTTTTTCCAGACTTTGTGGTCACCGTGTGTGTGTGTGTGTGTGTGTGTGTGTGTGTGTGTGTGTAATGGTTTGCTTGGGCTGCCATAACAAAATACCACAGATTAGGGGGCTTACATAACAGAAGTATACTTTTTCACAATTCTGGAGGCTGGAAGTCCAGGCTGGCTTCTTCTGAGATCTCTCTCCTTGGCTTGTAGATGGCAGTCTTCCCCCTTTGTCCTCATATGGTTTTTCCTCTGTGCAGTGTCTATGTCTTAATCTCCTCTTCTTATAAGGACATCTATCATATTGGATTAGGGCCTATCCTGATGACCTCATTTTAATTTAATTACCTCTTTAAAAACCCTGTCTCCAAATACAGTCATATTCTAAGGTACTTAGGGTTAGGGCTTCAATATATGAATATCAGAGTGACACAATTCAGCCCATAGTAGTATGTATGTTTGTGTGTATATATACATATATACACATATACATATGATAAATTACATATAAAAATGTGTCAAATAAAATATATTGTTTTAAAAATTATATTAAATGTAACATATTACATGTAATATATTATATTTGTATCCTTATACATATGCATACACACAGGCACTACACACACACGATTCTGAGACGCTGTTCAATTTGTGCTTGAAACTTCCTTCTCTCTGTAGAAACCCCAGCCCCCTTACTGCTTGGGGCAGCTTTCCCCGTAAACTGTAGATCTCATGTTCCTCTGCTCTGCCAGCGGCTCTCTGTTGTCTGGATCAGTTAATCTTTGCGAAATGCTTTGAAGGGCAGCCTACCTTCAACTTCTAACCTCGCCATGCCTGTTTAAGTAGGAAGGGAGGCGCTCTGCTCCCAGGGCAACTACACCCGTGGAGCCTCTCAGTAGAATCTCAAATCCAAAAGACCTCCTGGTTGGGGGATGGAGGCTCTATGCTTTTGTTTCCCTAAAATTCCTTTAGCGGCCAGCAGCAAAAGTGACCACAGCAGGGTAGACTTCTGTTTAGGCTGAGGAAGCAGGGAGCCAGCCAAAGACCAGGAAAAGACCCATGCTTCTGGGTTAAAGATAAACTGAAAAGGTATTTTAAAAGCTAGCTGTGGGTCCAGTGCGAACAATAGATAAGTTAAAGGTCTGGGGATTAAGCCAATTTCATCTCTGAGTAATTTTTTTTTTAAGAAACTATAGATGACATAAAAACTGGCAACAACTGTTCACTTGAAAAGAGATTTTTCAAGAAATCTTGACCTTTCCCTTGATATACAGTCATAATGGGCAGAGGGAGCTTATCTTTCACTATAACCCATATTTACTCATTTGAGGTGACTTCCCTACTTGTCAGTCACAGATGGGTCAATTAAAAAAGATTGTATATAAGTACTAATTAGTCTAAGTAGTAAGCACTTAGATGTGTGGACCATCAGACTCCACATCTCCTTTCAGTCTGTGAGAAATACAGAACCTCAGGCCCCACCCAAACGTGCTAAATTAGAATCTATATTTTAACCAGATCCCCAGTTGATCTCTATTTATGTTAAAGTTTGAGAAGCAGTGGGTCTAAGGCCCTGACATCCCATTAGTGACTCTTCTGGAAGGTAGAGTCCACATACAAAAGTATGATACTGTATTAGGGATTGTTTTCATGTGGTACCTGGTGTTGAGTAGTTGATGAACAAACAGGTGTGTTTTGATGAACAAACAGGTGTGTTTTGATGACTGATAGGTCTAGCTTCTTCCTGCTTTTTAGCCTATGCATTTCTACTTTATTATTTATCTAATTACATTATTTTTATGCTGTGCTATATTGAGTCAGTTTCTTGACCCTCTGTGACTCAGTTTTGTCTCCTGTAAAATGGGATTTTAATTAGTGTTTATCTCATAACACTCTTGTAAGCTTTAAATGAATTAATAAATGTGAAACACTCATATTGTCATACTGTGACTGGCATATTTCAAGAGCCCAATAAATGTTAGGTAAAAATACAACACAGCAGGGTCTCCACGAATACTTATGTTATTAAACTCTTGCCAGGTGAGGGTGAGAATTGCTATGATATTTTCCTTGAATGTATCATCTGGTTTGCATTTGCATACTGCCTTCTCTACCGATCTTTGGTTTTCTTGAAGGAAGAATGAAAAACAACTACTGTCTTCCCATAACATCATCTAACACAGTGCTCAGCACACAGTGAATTCTTAGTCAGTATTGTGGAATTATCTATGTTTATGTGCACAGCCATTCTGAGAGTTAAAATTGATTTGACTTGCTTGATATTCTTCCACTGCTGCAATGAATAAGTTGGCTGTAGTCATACACTCGCTCATTTTCTCATTTGCAAAGTTTTGCACACCTACTACGTTCCAGATTCTGTCCTAGGTGCTAAAGATGCAGCAGAAACAAATCTTTTGAAAATCCCTTAAGAAGTTTTGCTCTAAAGAGAAGCAGAGAAATTAGGTGGTCATGGAGGGAGATCGTGGGGTAGGGTGTCAAGAGAAGGTTAAAAAGCTGGAGGACATTACAGAATGTTTGCAAATTCATGGACATCCAGACAAGGTGCTAAGAGAGGTGGGTGGGGGGGCTCACTCCCTGAGATAACAAGAAAATATGGGATCTAATGCTGAAGTGTTGTGGTTTGTCTTGGTTGGCAGCAATGGCAGCTTATCCATAGAGAAAGGAGAGATGTCAGAATATATGGATGGGCACAGATGCCAGCAGCTGGGTAAACGTGATGGTGGGAGAATGGGGAGTTTCTCTTCTGAGTGTTACTTTTAAAAAATTGAAATAAGGGGGTTTCCCTGGTGGCGCAGTGGTTGAGAGTCCGCCTGCCGATGCAGGGGACGTGGGTTCGTGCCCCGGTCCAGGAGGATCCCACATGCCGCGAAGCGGCTGGGCCCGTGAGCCATGGCCGCTGAGCCTGCGCGTCCGGAGCCTGTGCTCCGCAACGGGAGAGGCCACAGCAGTGAGAGGCCCGCGTACCGCAAAAAAAAAAAAAAAATTGAAATAAGAAGCAAAGTAGGTATCTGCTTAGGGAGATGAATAAGGGAGAGAGCTGAAAGATTTGGGGGAGAGAAGGTGGGAAACAGCCACCAAGGAGAAGGGGAGAGGAAATGAGGTCTGAATGCCTACCTGGCAGCAGTAAGACCCATCTGAGGTTTGTGGTCATGATGGTAAAGTGGGACCAGGTAGCATATTAGAGGTTTTTTTCTTTGGTCTCTTAGCTACCCAGATGAAGATGCAGGTGTGGAATAGGCCAGGAGTTGTACCTCATGAGGCTGAACTTGTGGTTTGGTACCATGTGCACACAGCTACTGGAAAGACTAGATGTACCAGCTGCTTAGGAAACTCACAAAACAAGTTCACTGGATATGATTTATTTACATTATGGGAAATGATTTACTCTCAAAGAATATGCCTTTTCCTTGGTATTACCTGTTCATATTACATTTCTATTTTCAAAGACATTTATCTCTGAGGAAGTAACATATATTCACATATTCCTTTGCCCATGTAATTTCCAACTCCGCTTAGACCATTTCGACCCTGCTTAGAGCATTTTCCTGTCCCTTAAAGCATGGGGACCTTATCTAGTGCCTATGCTCTACAATGGGTGGCTCCCACAACTGGAAATCTTTTTATTCTGCTGACTCAGTAGTTTGTTGAAAAGGCTGAAAGGGTTAAAGCAGCTATTTCTGGGGCTTACGGCATCTCCTCTATGTCAGGATATTGCTTATTTTATATTCAGAATCAAAACCTTTTGTTTCTCCCACAAGATTGAGGAAGTCCTTAGAGACAGATTTGTGTCACCCAAATTTCCTTTCTGCTCCCTTCCTCCACAGTGTCAACTTACATTATTACCCAACTTGCCTGCCTGTCCTTTACCTGGAGCAGCAATGTTCAAACGAGACCTTAAAAGCTTAGGGCCCCAACGGGGAGGAAATGAATAAAGTTTATTCTCTTGAAAATCTTTTGCAACCTCCTGTGGCAAGTGCAGGGGTTGCCCTGTGCATTTTCAATTCTCCCTGGTGGCTGGGCCACTCTTGGGCAATGGGATGCTGACTGTGCCCCTGGTCACTAAATGGTCCTTGATACAGGGGCTGCATTGTGCTCTCCAACGTCACTAAATGGTCCTTGACACGGGGGTTGTGTCACGTTCACCAACGTACACGTGGTTGACTGCGTATTTCTTACCACCCACAGGTGCAGGGAGTACCCAGGGGGCTTCCCCACAGCTCTGTATCATGCACATCTTTGGCTTGATCACATCCTGTACCCTCTTCGCACGTCCCTCCCTCAAGTCTTCCCTGATCATGCCGGAGTAGGGACATTCTGTTCTGAGCTCATTAGTCAAGAATGTTACCATACTGTCCTGAAGAGGGTTTTCTCTGGCGTGGGCTCTCCCAGAGCTGTGCAGAGAATCTGAAAAATCAGGCTGCCTTTATACTGAGTTCAACTCAGGATTGCATTTCCTCACCTGTGTCACCCCACTAGATAGATGATCTCTTATGACTCTGGTGAATTCACAGACACGCCCAAATTAATAGCTATCTGGCATTTGGAAGAGTTTGATGGCTCTCTGGGATAGTTTTCCTTGAACTCATTCCTCCAATTGGTTTAGGGTTTGGCTTCATGTTTCCAGGGAGAGTGGCTCTTCTAAAGCACTAAGTCAGAGGAAGGTAACATTTCTGCTTACCTGCAGCCTCTTGTGGGAATCTCTGGGAAAACTAAAGGGTCAAGTATCTGATTCACAAATATTTATCTAGTGCCTACAGCGTGCCAGGCACTGTACTTTAGCCAAGTGATTCTCAAATTTTCCTGCATTTCAGAATGCCCTGGGGAACTTAAAAATAATCTTGAGGCCCATGTTACAGCCCATACCAAATTAATCTCTGGGGAAGAGAGACCCAGGCATTATCATTTTTAAAATTCCCCAGCAGATTCCAATGTGCAGTCAAGGTTGGAACCAGTGTTTTTGACAGTGTTCTTCAACTTTAATGAGAAAATGAGTCCCCTGATTGTTAAAAATGCAGATTTTGATTCAGTGAGTCTGGGGTGGGGTCTGGGATTCTACATCTTCCTAAAGTTCCCAGGGAATGTCAACACTGCTTGTCTGCAGACCACACTTGGAGCAGCAAGCAATAACATTCCTTTAGCCCCTGATGTGTCAAACTTTCCTGCCCCTGGGCCTTTGCACAGACTCTTTCTTTTTCCTTGGAATCAGCTCCCTGGAAATTCCCAGCAAAGATGGCTTCTCATCCTTTAGTCCTTCAAGTTTTCCCTGACCACCTAATACAGAGTAATCTCTACCCTCTTGCTCTATAATTCTTTAGCACTATATTCTGTCTGTTTACTTCTTAGAATTATCACAATTAATACTTATTTGTGTCCTTGTTTTCACAATGGTCCCTCCCAGTGGTGTAAGTGCCAAGAAGCCAGGAACAATGTCTATCTTGTTCCATATAAATTATATTCTTCATGTAGCACAGTGTCTAACACAGAGAAGGGAGCTGATAGATACTTGTTGAATGAAGGACAATAGGAAAGCCCGGACAGTTTGATCACTTTTTCTGCTTCAGGTGAGACAAGAAGCAGAAGTGAGAATTGCCCAGAGTTTTCCATGAGCAAGAAGAGTGTATCTTTTTTTTTCACGGTACATGGGCCTCTCACTGTTGTGGCCTCTCCCGTTGCGGAGCACAGGCTCTGGACGCACAGGCTCAGTGGCCATGGCTCACGGGCCCAGCCGCTCCGTGGCATGTGGGATCTTCCCAGACCGGGGCACGAACCCGTGTCCCCTGCATTGGCAGGCGGACTCTCAACCACTGTGCCACCAGGGAAGCCCAGAAGAGTGTATCTTTGAGCATGTCTTCTCTGGCTCTTTTTCTAAAATGTATTTTGACTGAAGAACTAGGGTCTCACTCAAGAAATTCAGACTCCTTCCTAAAAACAGAGCTTGAGGAAGAACACTAGGAAAATCTACCGCATTGCCTAGGGAAGTCACCTTATTCCTATGAAAGTCTGAATCACCAGTTTGCCAGTATTATCTTTTCAGGTCATTGCAGCTCACTGAGTTAGCACCCAAGGTAAATAATCAACAGAGAAATGCCATAAATGTCTCAGAAATTGAGGTGACCTTGGAGCTAGTTCATTACTAACCTGATACCATATCAGAGGCCTTAGCTCGCTAAGGGCAGCAGCATCTTGTCTTTTGCCAAATCTGAGACTTAGACAGCAAGCACACCAAGGATTCTGTTGAAGTCCTCGCTTTAAGTTTAATTCGTGGAAACACAGAAAGGCATATTGATTTCTTATGGGTGGTGCAGAGGTCAGAGATAATACCAGGGCTGTGTGTGCACCAGATAAAGGGCCCTGGAGAGCCCGACTAAAATGATTTGGTGGGATTAAGAGAAGAGATACAAAATTTATCCAGTCTCACAAAAGCCAAGAATGGGAGGAGAGGGATATTATTCTCTCTGTTATTCTTGAGAAAACTAAGGCAAAAGGGGACTAATTGGTTGCCTAAAGTCACTGAGCAACCTTGGGTTGGGAAGGTGGCCTAGAGGAATAGGACCAGAACATCTCTGTTCCCATCAGAGGCCTCAATCTACTCAGCGACATAGTTTCCCTCTTCCTAAATTCACTACGAGGGATTTATGTATTATGTTTTCTCTAATTTTTCTAAATGGGATGTGACAGAACCAGCAGTCTGTTTCAGGCATATATATTCTGAGGGTAATGAATTTTTGTGTTTGTCCTAAGTGCTTATTTAGTGTTTCATTTTGAAGAATCAGCAGTTACCACTGCCCTTCTCAGTGCTGAGAATGCCAACGAGCTGTGCTGCTGGGGAGTGTTAGTTAGTGACGCCACCTTTTCCACATTTCAGAACAATACACAGGGAGATGGCCAGAAGGCATTGAGGTAGTTTAGGGACAGGACACAGACCATCTATGAATTTGGTGACATTGCTTGAATCAGTACCACGGTATTATTTAATCTGGTCCACATGTGGAAAAGGAAACTTTTGGTAAGATTGTCCATCTCTCACTCATATTTCCAAGGTCTGGAAGTCTCTATAATGCATGGAGCTGAGATATTCTGTGTGATTAAAGTGTCTAGAAATCTGTACATCAAAAATATAAATAGGTTAAGAGTAGAAGTGTGCCACGAGAAGTTTCTCTATGTGTCCTTCAGCCATTTGGTTCTGAATCCTAGGAGAAGGAAATGGCATTCATTCCACTGCGGGCTCCAGGATAATCTTTGAAGAACAGGAGTTCGATCAGGATACAATGATACAAATGAACAGAACAGAAACAGACTCACAGACATAGAAAACAAACTTACGGTTACCAAGAGGGAAAGGTCGGGGCGGGGAGGGATAAATTCAGAATTTGGGAGTAACATATACACACCACTATATATAGATAAACAACAAGGACCTGCTGTATAGCACAGGGAGCTATACTCAATATTTTGTAATAACGTATATGGGAAAAGAATCTGCCCAATGGAGCCATCCATGCATGATCTTTGCAGCGATTGTACCATTTGTTCAGTTCTAGGCTTGGCTCTAAGAGCTTCAGGTGCATTTAATCTTGCTATTCTTCTAATAGTTTTAGCTCTTACATTTAGGTCTTTGATCCATTTTCAGTTAATTTTTGTATATGATGTAAGGTAAGGGTCCAACTTCATTCTTTTGCATGCGGACATCCAGTTTTCCCAACACCAGTTATTGAAGAGACTATCCTTTCCCCATTGAATAGTCTTGGCACCCTTGTCAAAAATCATTTGACCCTATATTCTAAGGTTTATTTCTAGGTTTTCTGTTCAATTTCATTTCTCTAAATGTCTGTCTTTATGCCACTACCACACTGTTTTGATTCCTATAGCTTTGTAGGAAGTTTTGAAATCAGGAAGTATGAGATCTCCAACTTTTTTCAAGATTGTTCTGGCTATTTGGGGGGTCCTTTGAGAGTCTAAATGAATTTTAGGGTACATTTTTCTATTTCTGCAAAATAAAAAGTCACTGGGAGTTTGATAGGAATTGCACTGAGTCTGTAGGTTACTTTGGGTAGTGTTGATATTGTAATGATATTGTTTTCCAAGCCATGACCACAAGATGTCTTTAATTTATTTTTGACTTTAATTTCTTTCAGCAATGTTTCATAGTTTTCAGTGTACAAGTCTTTGCCTCCTTGATTGAATTTATTCCTGCTATTTATTCTTTTTGATGCTATTGGAAATGGAATTGTTTTCTAATCTTGCTATTGATATGTCATTTTACAGATGAGGTTACTGAGGCACAGAGATGCTAAGTAACTTGCCCCATTAGTAGTACTAGTAGCAGTAGTAGTCGTAGTAGTTTGATGCTACCACCAAACTGTGAAGTCAGGATTTGAATTCAGGCAGCATGACTCCAGAGTTGTGTTCTTGAATGCCCCACTGCATTGTCACTGCAGGAAGTGGACTGCAGGACATTCAAGGGCCTTCAGGATGGTGAAGAATTCTAGCTGCTTTACAGTGGAAAATCAGGGTTTCTGTGGCTTCTGACCACCCCTCCCTGTCCTTCCTTCACCCTTCCGAATGACTTCTTTCCAACAGTTCATTATGAAAGGGAGACAAATTGTAAACAACAGACTTTCAGCTTTCAAACTTTAGAAGCTTGATGAAGATTTATAGCCCATTCTCTTTAGAGTGACCCTTTTCCTTCCTTTCGTAACTGGACTGTGAATCACTCTTATCTACTTTTGTTTATTTTTTAAATTAAAAAATTTTTTTTACGTTTTACTCCAATTTCCCAGAGTAATTTCAATAAATGATTAGAAACTGGTTTGTACACACAGCAATAAACTTTTTAAAACTGAACTTTGTAGTGGTGACTTTGGCATTTTCCTTATTATGGATATGTCTGGACTGTACAAGTATCCCTTTGTATAACCAACCTCAGTAAACCGACGGGCCAAATGGAGACTTCATTTATATCTGGCATGGTAGCATTAACCTACTTCAGGTGTCCAACAGGTATTAGTATGGTAATCTCTCTCATGAGCCCGGGTATCAGAGACTTGAAAATGCATGTGCAAATACCCTAATGTTTCACCTGTTTTATTAGGGCAGGGTTTGAGTAACTCAATGGGGAAATCCCCAAATGAGAGTACTGAAAAAAATGTTTGTTCTGTAACACTCTCTATGCAATCAAATGACAAATGACGGGATGATGGAGGAAAAAGGGAGTGGTTTTGCATTCCTTTCTCTCTCTCCATCTATCCAATTAACCACCAAATTCTACTCATTCTTATTCCTAAATATCCCTCAAGTTCATTCACTCTCTGTATCCTCTGCTACTATCTCCATTCAAGATACCATTATCATTTGCCTAAATGACTACTGCAGTCTGCTGACTGGACCCTGTCTACCAGTCTCCCCCTAGGGTGATCCTCCTGAAAAACAATCTCATCAATGGATCTTCTCACCTGAAAACACTTGACTTTGAATCATATCACTTCCCTTTTCTCTCCCCCGTCTCCATCCTATTTCTTTTTTCTATTCCTCTAGCTAGACTTACTTTTAGGACATGGTATATTCCCTCTGCAGCACTAGCCTTCTTTTTCTTGTATGCCAGTCAAGGTCCACTCAGGAAAATGAAAACCACTGTAGTTTCAGACAGAAAGAAATTTAATACAGGGAATTGGTCACAGAGATGACGGAAGAACTGAAGAAGCAAGCAGAGGTGGTGACACAACTCAGAGATTGCCAAGAACAATAAATAATTACCATCTTTATGCCTGGAGGGATCAAAGGAGGAGATGGTGTTCTTTGATCCCAGAAACCAGGTAGATGCTAAAATGTGAGCAGAAGCTGAGAGAGAGGAGATATGTTGTGAGACCTGGAGCCATGGAGGAGATGCTGCTCTTGCTTGGTACCATACTGAGAGAAAAAGGAGGCAGGGTCAAATCCCAATCTTTTTTCCTTCCCTCACCATCTGGTCTCCCACATTGCTTCTCATTGGTGAATTTACATTGAAGCCACAGGAGAAGAGGCCTGGGAGATATGAATCCCTCTGACACACAGCAAAGCAGAGAAGGACAGGGAAGTAATCTGTATATTCAACTAATTCCCTCTTTTCAGGATTCAACTTAAATACCATTTCTTCTGGAATACTTTTCCTGATACCCAACTATGGCCCTTTCATTAAATGTATCACTTTTTATTATAGGTACTCACTTAATTAGTGTTTTCTGAGCTAATCTGTAAGGTCTCTCAGAACATCCATGGTCCCAATAGCATAGTGGTATTAATAATAACTATTTGTTGAATGAGAAAATGATCTTCATAATTCCTCCCACAGAAGTTGTACCAGTTTACACTCACCAAAGCAATATAAGTGCTTATTTCTTGACATCTTCACCAGCTTGTGTGTAAGTAAACGAGTTGACCCTTGTAAATGTGAAAGTTGAAAATGGATGTCAATGAAGTTTATGTTTGCATTCTTTTTATTGCAAGTGAAGATGAGCATCTTTTCATATGTTTAAGAATCTGCAGTGACTGATTATAACTTTTTTGTACATTTTTCCATTTAGTTGTTGGTCTTTGTCATATTGATTTATGGGAATTTTTAATCACACATCAGGAGACTCAGCCCTTTGCTTCATATAAGTTAAAATATACTTTTTCTTAATTTAGTGCATTTTGAGACTTAGCTTATCATCATTTTACCAGGCAAAAATTTTCAAATTTATCAATATTTTCTTTTATAGTTTCTAATTTAATATGGATTTTGATGTATACTTAGGCTTTCTTTACTCTGGGGATTATATATTTTAAATCTCCTGTTTTCTTTCAGTATTATATGGTTTTATTTTTCTTTTATTTTTATGTTTAAATCTGTGATCAACCTGGAACTTATTTTGATATAAGGTAAAAGGTATGTATAAAATTTTACTTTTTTTCCCAAATATCTCTAGTTGTTCCAACATCATTACTTAACAATCTGTATTTTTTCTCATGAATTTAAAATGCTAATTTTATCACATAGGTAGATATCTCTTTGGGCTTATTTCTAGAACTTCTATTATGTTCTACTGATTTGTCTATTGACGCAGCAGTTCCATAATGATTTAATGACTATAACATTGAATTTTGATTGCAGCATTCAGATGTTCTGGTTTAATTCCTACTGAAATGGATGACAAATAATGAATCAGAAATAGTAGCAGTGACAAAGTTTATCATTAGTGATTCCAGATTAAATCATGAAGATATATATAAAGTTAAATGAGTAAGATTTCTGCTTTCAGCCTGGATATAGGCTAATGCTTTCACTGCAACAAAAATCTGGATAAATTACAAAAACATTATATTTTTAAAGATACAAGGGAACTGTGGAGGTTAGGAGGGTTAGATGAACTAACTTCCAGTAAGGGGAAAATGTTTCCAATGGACACTAAAGATATCTAGACATTTTTTTTTTTTAGCCTTAAGGGCATTTGTTAATTATGGGCATAAGTTAAGAACTGGACTTTCCTAGGCAAAGAGACTATTGGGGGAAAGAAAATCAGCAAAACTGAAGCACTCATGAGGAGCTGATGTGAAAGGATGGAAACTCACAGGGACATAAATGCACCACTGGATCTCCCCATGGGACATTTCCTGGGTTCTGTGTGGAAGACTGGTGAACTAAGATGGAAGACTCTTAAAGGCAGAATAATATTCTCACAGTCTTGTGCTCGGAAAGCAAAGAACTGCTGGAATAGCCATTGACCTCACTACACAGCCACTGGGCCCCTTGAGATATCTGCCATATTTTGAAGACACATGTGGTATGAGGCTGGAATCTATGCAAGGCAGATTGGGATCTCTTAATCTTTCAGTACTGAGGAGATAGATTCTTCAGGCTTTTAGTCAAAAGGTCAGAGGTCCATGTCCTAGGAGCACAGGTAAACCAGAGAGGAGATGATTCTCACCAAACTGTAACCCAGCAGTGACCCAGCTCAATTTCTGACTGAACTGAGTTGATCAGAGCCTCACTTTCTCTGCCCAGCAGAGGAAAGGGGGAACACTCTCTGTTATAAGACAGCATCTTCTAGAGTGGCTAGAGTTATTTTGTATACAGTATCTGGAAAAAAACTAAAAAATTACCAATCATGCAAAGAAATATATAATATTGACTGATAAACAACAGAAAAATAATACAATAGATGCAGACCCACGGATGGTCAATATATTGGAGTTATCAGACAAGGGCTTTAATAAAACTATGATTACTTTTCTAAAGAAAAGAGAACAGGAAGGACAACATCAATGAAAGTATGGATAATTTTAATAGATAAATCAAATCTACAAAAAGGGATTAGGTGGATATTTTAGAACCAAAAAACTCTACAAATTCTAAACAGGATAAACACAAAGAGAACCTTGACTAGGAGAGTTATAGTCAAATTGCTTAAAATCAAAATCTTAAAAGCAGCCAGAGGAAAAACAAGCCTATTACCTTTATAGAAACAATAGTAATACTGAGAGCTATGTCTCAACAGAAGTTATGAAAGTCAGAAAGCAATTGAGTAATAGTTTTTCAAGTGTTGAAAGAAAACTATAGCCAATTTATATCCAGTAAAAACATAGAATTTATATCCAGAAAAGAACCTTCTTCAAAAGTGAAGGTGAAATACATATGTTTTCAGACAAAGACAGAATTAGTGAAAAACAGGCTGCACCAAAGGAAAAACTAAAGAACACTAAGCCCAATCCTTCAGACCTAAAAAACGTGATTCCAGATGGAAACATGGAAAAGTTGGAGGGAATAAATAATATAGTAAGAAAATATGTGGAAATGTAAACAAGTGCTGACTGTACAAAACAAATAGTTTTAATGTCTGGTGGAGTGTAAATTATATGCAGAACTAAAAATGCATGACAGTGGTATTGCAACAGTGCCCATGAGTAAATGGAATATAAAGGTTTCTAGCAATATCAGCAAAGTGGTAAAAGGAATCATTTATATTAGTACTGTAACAAGTCAAGGATGCCTATTATAATCACTAAAAGAGCAATAATTTAAAATTAACAAGTTAATAGAAGAAAAAATTGAATAATGAAAAACTGATTATCTCAAAAGAACATAAGAAAAGAAGAAAAAAAGGAGAAACATAAAAAGGCCAAATGGAAAATGAATTAAAAGGCAGTCAATATAAACTCAAACCTATCCATAATTAAGTAAAATATAAATGAACTAAATACTCCCAGTAAAAGAATAATACAGTTAGACTCAATAAACAAAACAAAACAAAAATATACAATGCTTACAAAAACATAAAGTTTGGAAATAAAAGGACAGAAAAAGATAGACTATGCAAACATCAATCAAAAGAAACCTGGTAATTTTATACTAGTATCAGACAAAATATATTTTAAGACGAGAAACACTACTAAAGATATAAGGACATTTCACCATAATAGAGTGGTAAGTCTAGCAGGAAGAAATCACAACCCTGAGTATACATGCGTACAAAAAACATACTCCAAAATACACAAAGCAAAAATGGACAAAATTAAAAGGTGAAATAGATGAATCCAAAATTATAGTGGAGATACTAAGACCCTTTCTCAATATCCAATAGTAAAAGCAAATTTAAAAATCAGTAAAGATATAGATTATGTGAATAACATTAACTAAATGGATTTAGTTGATGATAGAGAATATTGCATCCAACAGTGATAAAATTAACCTTTTTTAAGGGCACATAGAATATTTTCTAAAACTGACCATGTGTTAGGCCATAAAGAAAGCATCAACAAATTTCAAAGATTGAAATTATTGAGAGTGTGTCCTTCACGACAATGCAATTAAACTAGAGATCAGTAACAAAAGGATAAACAGAAAAGTCCAATGGCATGGAAAATAAACATATACTTCTAAATGATCTATGGGTCTATAAACAAGAGAATGGATAAAGAAGCTGTGATGTGTTCATGTAATAAACCAGTACTCAGCAATAAAAATGAATTACTGATACATCTAACAACATGGATGAATTTCACAAACATATTAGGCAAAAGAGGCATACACAAAAGAATATATATGGTATGATTTCATTTACATAAAGGTGGGGAACAGGCAAAACTGATGTATCTGTTAAAAATCAGAAAGTAGCTTCTTCTGGGTGAATAAGTTAAGAGGAATTACTAGGGTGATGGTAATGTTCTATATCTTGTTTTGGGTATATACAGTTGTCAAGACATCAAATACTCAATGTCTGTACATATTACTATATGAAATTATATCCCAATTTTAAAAAGATGTGAAAGCAAGAGAAGGAACACTTACACTTTTCATGAGGTGGCATAGCATTGGTTTCAGAACCTGACCAGAACATTACAAGAAAGGAATGTTACAGATCAATTTCTCTCATGAACATATATGCTATGTTCCTTTACAAAATTTTAGCGAAACAAATCCAGTGATATTGTAAAGGCTAATACACCATACCAAGTTGGATTTTCACCATATTAGCACTGAGATAATCAATGATTATCATGATAGGTACCAGGAAAACATCTCACAAAAACTCTAAGCAAACGGTAAATAAAAAAGAACCTCCTTAATGATAAAGAATGTCTACAGAAAAAACCTACAGCAGACATTATACTGAATGTTGGAATATTAAACACTTTCCCCTTGAGATGAGGAATAAAATAACAATGTTTTTGTAAGCACATGTAAAGTTGTTATACGGTGCTTGAGACAAGATAAGCACTCAATAGATATTAGATATTTAACAATTTTTACAACTCTCTGCTTAGTGTCTTTCAGCTAACTCTGTACTATATCCCTTTTAATTACTATTTTTACTTATTTATGACATTTTATCTATTTGATATGTGTTTAACTAGCTTTTGGTTTTGTTTGTACCTTATTTACAAACTTTCTTTACATTTTTACCTCTACTACTTAGTTTTCTCCCTTTAATTTTTAAATTTGTTTTTGACCTTTGTTAGATTGATGCTTTTACAGTTAAGTGTCTCAACAAGGACCATTTTAACTACCTTCCCGCAGCTTTTCTCTCCATAGCTTCACCAACCTAATGGAGAAATGCATTTTAATTTTTGATAATCTGGTCCTTTCAGTAGTCATTCTTAAATCTTACCTACACACTTAGTTTTATTTTCTAATAAAGTAAAAAAAAAAAAAGTGTTGGTGAGGACGTGAAGGAAAATGGAACCGTTGTACACTGCTGGTGGGAAATACAATTGGTATTGCCATTATGGAAAACAACGGAGGTCCCTCATAATGCTAAATATAGAACTAGCATATGGTCCAGCAGTCCCCATTCTGCATATATACTCAAAGAAAATGAAATCAGTACCTCGAAGAGACACCTGCACTCTCATGCTCTCATGTTCATTGCAGCATTATTCACAGTAGCCAAGACTGGGAGAGTCTGTGCCCTTTGACTGATGAAAGCATAAAGAAATCGTGGTGCACGTACGTAATGCAACATTATTCAGCCTTCAAAAAGGATATTCAGCTCTTTGCAACAATATGGATGAACCTGGAAGACATTAGGCTAAATGAAATAAACCAGACACAGAAAGACAAAAAACTGCCTTATCTCATTTGTATTTGGAATCTACAGAAGTTCAATAAACAGAAGCAGAGAGTAGGATGGTGGTTACCAGAGACTGGAAGGTAGGGGAGATGAAGGGATATTGATCAAAGGTTAGAAACTGGCAGTTATGTAGGATGAATAAGTCTAGAGATCTAATGTACACCGTGGTGATTATAGTCAATAATATTGTATTGAATGCTGGAAATTTCCTGAGAGAGTAGATCTCAGATGCTCTCATCACACGCAAAAAGGTACCTATGTTAATTACCTTGACTGTGGTAATTATTTCACTATGTACATACGTATAAAATCATCAATGTTGTGTAACTTTCATTAATAAAATAAACGCTGTTGTTTATGCAAAAAACCCCACACAAGACAAAACAAGCCATTAATCAGTATCCTTATCCTCCTTTCTAAAGAAGAGAAGGTTCTGAGCATGCTCTAACTTTTTCCCAATCTCTTCTCCTTTCATGACAGTGATGTATAGTTTTAGGTCCAGTGCATTTTAAACACAAAAGAAAAAAGTATTGTCAACATTATTTATGTTTCTATTGAACATTTCCTTATACTTGCCATGATTTTTTACCACTTTGTTGCCTTTGGAGCTTACTACTTCCTTTAGTTTTTTTTTTTTTCCTCAAAAGTGCATATTTTAATGTTATTTTGATGAACAAGGGTCAAATCTCCCTTAGTCATTGTATCTCCTTACATAAGAATATATCTTCATTTTTCACTTGCTCTTAAATCATAGTTTAATGCAGTCTGGAACTCTAGGGTCACGTTTTTGAATTTTTTTTCCTTATGTACATTGGAGATTTTCTACTGATTTCAGCCATGTTTCCGCTAATGAGAGGGTAGATGGCAATGTCTGTCTCTCTGCCTCTCCTCTTTTTCAAAGATACTGTCTCTTTTCTGTCCCGAAGTTTCACTGTGATTATTCTGATTGTGAATTTATTTTTATTCATCTGGCTTGGTGTATGCTAGGATGCCTTTTCAAACTGAGGACTTACGTTTTTCTATACTTCAGGAAGATCTGAAGTCATTTTCTCTTGGATTGTCTCCCATTCTCTCTCTCTTTTTTAAGTTTTGGCACTACCAGTGGATAAACTCATTCTACTTGTCATGTCTTGACTTGCTTTTCTGTGATATTTCCTCCTTTCTACCTTCCAATTCATCAATTATCTTTTATTTAGCTTTGTTAATTGCTAAAAAAGGATCCCCTGGGAGGGGATGCTACTTTATATAGGATGGTCAGGGTTAAGTCACATTGACAAGTCTACCATTTGCCTATCCATTATGAGTTTTATTTCAAATATTACATATTTATTCTTTTAGATTTACAACGAAGTGGTTTTTATTTTATAACCTCATGGGTTTTTTTGCTTTAAAATGTCAACACCCTTTTATCTCATGGAGTATTTTAAAGATACTTGCTTTAAAGTCCTTTTTAAAACTGACTCTTTTTTTCCCTCAGGTGTAAATTCTTCAATTTGTTGGTTTAGTTGACTGCCTTTTATGGTCCTCACCGTACTTGTGTACTTTCTGAATTTTAAGAACCACCTTCTCTGTGGATTTTTCTCTTTCCGTTTGACAATTCTCTGGTTGTTAAGCCCCACAGATTACACATCTGCATCAGTGGCTAAACTTGAGGCTGTCGTCTTGTGTATGTGGTAAAATTAAGTGCCCGGCATCCTTACAGAGTTCAAGCCCAGGTCCAGGTATCACCCCAGCACCTCTGATTCCACCCTCAGGCATTTTGGATTTGAGAATTATTTGTTGTGGGGGACTGTCTTATGTATTGTAGGATGTTTAGCAGCAATGCTGGCCTCTACCCATTAAATGCCAGGAGCACCCTACACCCAGTTGTGACAACAAAAAAGTCTACAGACGTTGCCACATGTCCCTTAGGGGGAGAGGGGCAGGTTCTCCCTGACTGAGAATCATTGCTATACAGGAAGGAGTGTGAAGGCTCAGGGAGATGGAAAATTTGGCATAAACCTATTATTGCAACCTGAGCAGCTACTTCCTATTCATAATCCCTTGAGGGCCTGGAGGACACTTCCTTCACCAAGGCATTAAGAAATGCACCAGCATTCTCAGAAAACCTATGTGGTGGTTTTCTTATGAAGGTTGAAGATGACTGTGGGGGATTCTGCAATGGAACTGAGTTCTCTAATCTCAATGGGAAATGAGATTCTTAAGGGGTAGACATGAGACGACAGTATTCTACTCTCAGAGATAATGTTGGTTTAATCACCCAATAATCCAAAAGGGTAGAGCGATAGTCAAAGTATTTTGGCCACAGGATCTGTGGTGATGGCTCATCGATCCCAGGATTCCTAGGGATATTGGTGGGTAGCACACTAAAGTGATGAATATTGGTAAGAAAATTCTAGGTCTAACGGGCAGAAATGTAACTCTAGTTGCCACCATGGGGGTTCCTAACTTCTTACTCAGTTCTCAAACCTAAACTGGTGCATAGATTTTGAACCTGTCAATTGAAGGGGGAGCCAAGTTCCTTTCAGAAAGGATTCTGCAGCGAGGCTACTAATAGGTACTGTGGATCTTCCTCCATGACCGTTTATCATGACAACTGTGTACTCAGGAAAGGGGAAATACCCAGATCATCTGAGCTTATTGAATACTGGCTCTGAATTGATGCTAATCCTTGGAAATCCAAAATATTACCATGATCCACAGTCAGAGTGGAGCTTATAGAGATTAGCTGACAGAGTTTTGTCTACACATGTCAAGAAGGATCAAAAAACTATTAGGTAGTTATCGCCCCAGTCACAGAATACTAATGGGAGAAGACATGCTTACTAACTGGCAACATTCCCATATTGATTTCCCAACCCTTATAGTGAAATTTACCGTGGTAGGAAAGGCCAAGTGCAAGCCCTTGGATTGGCCCACCACGAATTAGGCAGTATGGTAAATCAAAAGCAGTATCACATAAAGAAGATGTGGCACATATATACGATGGAATATTACTCAGCCATAAAAAGAAATGAAATTGAGTTATTTGTAGTGAGGTGGATGGACCTAGAGTCTGTCATACAGAGTGAAGTAAGTCAGAAAGAGAAAAGCAAATACCGTATGCTAACACATATATATGGAATCTAAGAAAAAAAAATGGTCATGAGGAACCTAGGGGCAGGACAGTAATAAAGACGCAGACATAGAGAATGGATTGAGGACACGGGGAGGGGGAAGGATAAGCTGGGACGAAGTAAGAGAGTGGCATGGACATATATACACTAGCAAATGTAAAATAGCTAGCTAGTGGGAAGCAGCCGCATAGCACAGGGAGATCAGCTCCGTGCTTTGTGACCACCTAGAGGGGTGGGATAGGGAGGGTAGGCGGGAGACGAAAGAGGGAAGAGATATGGGAACACATGTATATGTATAACTGATTCACTTTGTTATAAAGCAGAAACTAACACACCGTTGTAAAGCAAAGATACTCCGATAAAGATGTTGAAAAAATAAAATTAAATTAAAAACGAGCAGTATCACATACCTAGGGGAATTGCAGAGATTGGTGCCACCATCAATGATCTGAAAGATGCATGAGATGTGATTCCTACATCACCATTTAACTCACCTATCTGGCTAGTGCAAAAGCCAGATGTGTTTTAAAGAATGATTATAAATTATTGCAAACGTAATCAAGTACTGATTTGAATTATAATGACGTCTTTTTTTTTCTGGAGCAAACCAACACCTGAAGATTGGTATACAGGTTTTGACCTGGAAATTGCTTTCATTCTCCCTGCTTCAATCAGAAAAGATAGTGTGAAATAATTTGCATTCACAGGGCAGCATTAGTAGTATACTTCTGTTTTACTGCTCCGCCTTGGGCTTTGTCAACTCTGCTTAAAGGAATCTGATACCTGATATGCCTCAAAACAACATGCCTTGGTGCCACTACGCGTATTGGATCTGGCTGGCAGGAGCAGCAAGAGCTCTAGATGACTTAGTGTCAATTCAACACAAGAGCGGGGCTTCCCTGGTGGCGCAGTGGTTGAGAGTCCGCCTGCCGATGCAGGGGACGCGGGTTCGTGTCCCGATCCGGGAGGATCCCACATGCCGCGGAGCGGCTGGGCCCGTGAGCCATGGCCGCTGAGCCTGCGCGTCCGGAGCCTGTGCTCCGCAACGGGAGAGGCCACAACAGTGAGAGGCCCGCGTACCGCAAAAACAAACAAACAAAAAAACACAAGAGTGACCAAAAGTGAGAGAAAATAACCATAAAAGTTCAGGAGCTTGAAATATTGTTGGCGGTTTCTAGGAGTCCAATTCCTTGCGGCATTTGGGATATGCCCTCTAAAGTGAGACAATTTGCCAAACCTTGAACCACTCACTGAAGAAAAAGGCACATAATAGATAGTTCTCTTTGAATTTTAAAGGCAACATATATTACACTAAGCATGCCGCTCCAATTCATTTATCAGATATTCCATAAGAATGCTGGGTTTGAATGGATCCAGAAGAAGAGAAGGCTCCATAGAAGGTTCACGCTGTATTACAAGCTGTCCTGGTGCTTGGGTCCTATGTTCCACCAGATCCAATAGTATCAGAAATACCTGTGGTACCTAGAAGTCTCTGGAGAACCCCAAGAGGAGATTTATAAAACAAGTTGTAGGTTTTAGAGTAAGGCCGTGTCCTCTTCTGCCAACAATTCTCCATTTGAAAAGCGGCTCCAGGTTCCCCGGAGCCTGATCGTGGGAGATGAAATGATTATGCAACTCTTTTAATGAACTGGGTATTACCTGATCCACTGAATCACAGCATTCCACCTGCATACAATGGAGATGGTATATATAAAACTGGACCTGAATAGGTCCAGAAAGTACAAAGACACTGTACAAGCCAGCAGCTCGGACTCCCATGGTCCCTGCCCCTACTGGTTTGTAACTTCTGCCTGGACCCATACCTAGAGGCACACGGAGGTTTCTTCTGAGCAGCCAAAGGAGGAGGAAATCATGTGAGTCTGGCTTACAGACGTTATCTGTACAGCATCTATATTACAGTGAAAGTGGTGAAGAGAAGCCTCCCAGGGGGCCTAACTTCATACACTATATGGAGTTGTCCAGGTCACGTGGCAGGAGGAATGGACTGGTATTCACTCATGAGAGGTGGCAGGTGAGTTGATGGATAGGAACTTGGAAAATTGAAATCCTTGTGCAAGAAGTTCTGGGGGAAGTAGTAGCTGGATGGACTTTTAGAATGAGTCTGTAGATATTAGCATCCCACATAAATGTCCAGCCTCCATTTCAGAGACTTCACTAATCAGGTAGTCAAGGTAAGTCAGCTTGTGGATCTCAGCCAGCCTCCTTCTCCCATCACCCTGCATGACTACAAAATGAGGGCATGAAGGGCCAGGCTTGGAACTTAATGGATTCACCAGGGTACCTCTGAGAACCACTCTCTTGCCAGTAGTTCTAGTAAAAGGAAACTTGGGGCAACCCAATAATAGGATGACTAAGCGTTCAGACCTCATAAAAATGAAGGTTTAGTTACATCCTTATAGAGAACCCTGTCAGGCCCCATTGAATGTAAGGGAACCTGGGATGGATGGGTAGTAAAAGAAGGCAGGTATGTTTATCAACTTGGTCTTATGACCAGCTACAAATGTAGAACTATGTTTTATATGAATTGATTCGTCTCTCCCCGTTCTTCACCTTGTTCACCTAATAACATGTACTTATTTTTCAAGCCACAAGTCAAATATCAACTTCTGTATGTACCTCTTCCTGACTTACTTGAAAACCATGCTGAATTTATGTCACTATTTACATTCATTCTCTCAATAAATATTTATAAACACTTACTATTCTATCATTGAAGATGTAGCACTGAAAGCAACAGGCATGGTCCCTACTCGCTTGAAGTTTGCAATATAGTAGAGAGGCAAAGACAATAAATAAAAACAGCTACGTATATAATATGTAAGTTTATGATTAAAGCTAGGGAATAACACAAAGCAAGTTAAGGAGGCTTGGGATTCCTGGGAGCGGATACTACTTTATATAGGATGGTCAGGGTTAAGTCACATGGATAAGGTGACATTTGAGCAGATCTCTGAATCTGAAGTGAAGGGGCAAGCTGTGTGGGTAACAGAGAGAATACCAGGCCAGGCAGGGGTCCAGCCATTTCAAAGCCCAGTGGTAAGTATGCGCTTGGCACTTTACAGGAACAGCAAGGTGGCCGAGTGGTGGGAAAACGCACCTGCTGCAGAGAAGCATAGGAAATGAGATCAGAGATATAGGAAACTCGGAAGAAACTTGGATTTAACTCAAGGAATGATGGAGAGCCCTTGGGGTGTTTGAGTGGCACACTAACGTGATCTGACATGTTTTAGAAGGATCACCGTGGCTCTCTGCTGAGAGTGGTCTATAACTCAGCTACAGTAGAAACAAAGAAGCCAGATACAGGGTGTTGTAGTAACGAGAAAAAGATGATGGTGATATCTATTAGTGTTCCAGCGGGGGAGGTGATGAGAAGTGCTGAAATTTAAGATGTATTCTGAAAGTAGACCCAACAGATCTATTGAAGGATTAGCTGTGAGGGAGGTGGAGAGGGAGAGAGAGAGAGAAAATTAAGAACGACTTCAAGGTTTTAGGTTGAGCAACTGGGAGGTTGGGGTTACTATTTCCTGCCACGTGGAAACCAGCCAGAGGAGCAGCTCTGGGAGGGAAGGAGGCACTCAGTTCTGGGAGTATTAGATTTGAGCTGCGCACTCAGTGTCTCAGTGGAGATTTCAAGTAGAAGGTTGAATATCGAAGTCTGGAGTTCACGTTAGGATCTGGGTTAAAGAGCTACGGTTCTCTGTAATAACGCTGGTGATAGTCTATTGGGTTTGTTTGCATATTTATACTCAAGTAAACTGAAAGCTCCTTAAGGCCAGCAAAAATTTGGAGATAAATCGTTACCTAGAAAAGAGAACGTAGGACTCCACTTTGCTGATAAAATGCTGGGAAAGTCACTGATTTGCAAAGCAGGTTGTAAGCCTTCAGCATTAGCTGGATGGGCACCCTGGTGCAAACCCCAGCCAAATGGAGATAGCCTCGTAGAGCTGTGATTGGTGATTTCTGTTTTCACATCTTCCATTGCCGTTTTTCAGGCAAATCCTGGAAAAGGACGCACACACTTCTGCTTGCCGAGGGACAAGTTTCAAAATACAAAGCTGATGTCATTGTTTTCTTCTTTTCACACCAGCAAGTTTCTTTCTCTTTCGGGGACCTTCCCCCCTCCACCAAAAGCTCCTTGGAATTTTGTCCATCCATATTTCCCCTGTGCATTTAGGAAATGACCCCGTGAAAGAGGTGGGGTTGGCCCCATGGCCTCTGTTCTTCTCTTGAACACTTGTCCTTTCAGACCCAACATTCAGAGTGTTTTCTCTCTCTCTTAAATTTGCTGTAGTTCCAGACAGACATCAAAGGAGGCCGTTGGGATTGCTTACGAGATGCAGACAACATAGTGTCCATATAGGACATGGGTATCAAATGTTAAAGCATCCAGGCCTTCCTCCCTCTCTCTGCGGGGGTCTTCATGAATGTGTTACTCCCTCCAGTGAGGAAGACATAAAGAATTCTCTGTGTAAAGCATAACCAGCCTTCCACACATCTGGAAAGCTTCCACAATCTGTTTGAACAAAACCGCTGGAGGAGGACCAATGTACCCTGGCTTTGCCAGCTCTCAGCAACACTGCGAGTCGCAGAACTGTTCCCGGAGAAGCACTGAGCTGGCTGCAGCAGCGTCCATGGCTTCAGGCCATCCAGCTGATGGACACTTGTCCACAATCGAGGCATCCTTCTATTCACGCTGCTCACCTCGCTGGTCTGGACTGCGGACGTGACACCTGGATCATTCTGGAAGTCAGATCTCCAGTTGTAGTCGCACATCCACCCAGCCTCCATCTCCCTTCCCCTCCCCAGTTTGCTTGTGGGTATGTCCAAATTTGGCAGCCAAATTGCAAGTGTGAATTCTGCCATCTTCCCGGTGGGTCATCAGTGTCAACCTCCTGTCCCACAGTTGCCTTGCTGGCTCCTTTTACCAATTTTCTCAGATCGGGGTAGTTTCCCAGTTGTTGAGATAAAATAACGAGTATAATTAGGAAATCGCTGCATTTTCACAAAAATCCTTCACTCAACCATGCCTTCTCCTGGATGCTTGGATGTTGAGGTCAGAATTTTAGTGGTGTCCATTATAAGTAGAGATAATAATGTTATAGGTGTTTAGATGCTAGAATCTAAATCAATACAACTCTACTCTTGTATTAATTCTTGGCATCAGTATTTCATGGAGAGCCAAGTGTGGTGAGTCTTATTTTTATTTAAATTTTTATAGAATATAAAAATTCTACACATCTATATGAATTTCAAGTTATCTTTTTTTTTTTTTTTTGCGGACCCACGTCCCCTGCATCGGCAGGCGGACTCTCAACCACTGCGCCACCAGGGAAGCCCTCAAGTTATCTTAATCCTCTCTTTAACTTTTGTGGAGCTTTGGCCAACATAATCCTTTTTTAGAAATGATAGGGAGGGAGCTATTGTAAATTGTAGGAACATGTGAGGAATTCATCTCATATTTTCTACAAAGAGCAGATGTTTATGATCTGTAGTAGTGGATGAAGCACTAATGAGATGTTTAAGTCCTGTCTTGGGCTCTTTCTCAAAATAATAATTCTCTACATGTCTTTTTCTCCAATAATTTTAAATTATTTTTAATTTACTCTGACTTTTATAAAAGCCCTCTCCTGGTTTTTTTCAGGACCTGTACCTTTGTCCTGGGGGACATTTGAGAATCACAGCTTCTGATTTTTATCAGGTTTGAGAATTCACAAGAAAAGGAGATACCGAGAAGCACAGGCTCCCCATACAATAGGAACTAATACATATTTTTAAGAATCTGATGAGACTCGGAATGTTTTTCCATTGGTCCCTTTCAAATTTATTTTAACAAAGTGCATACAAATTTGTATGTTCATTCTAACTCATGTGTGCTGAGTTAGGCTGGAGTCTTGTAAAATGGCCTACACCTCTTCTTTCTTTCTCACAGGCCACTCCATGAGAGGACACGTCTCTGGGAGGATATTATCGCCATTTTCACACAGTAAGCACTATGAAAATAAATAAATGTACTCGGAACAAAACACAAATGTAAATTAATCATAATAACAGTGACATGAAACAATGTGAAAACAACATTGTAACTTCCTCAAAGTTTAAACTAAGAACTGTGGAAAACTGAACTCTGATGGGAAATATCTCAGATTTCTGTCTTGAATTCCTACATTATAGGGAATTTATCTACTTGCTGGTATTTCATCCGTTCCTTGAAAGTTCACAGCTATTGTTCTTATGCACTATCCTAGTTATTAATTTTTGACCTATCGGGGGAAATCTACGATTGTCCCGTGGAGATCATAAAATCCTGTTCTCTCCTGTTTTACCTTCATCAGGGATTAAGATTAGCTGGATTCTTCCAGGTTATAAAACAAGGCTATTAAAGATGCTCTCTGAAATACGCTTACCTCCCACCAACACATACAGAAGGATATGTACTCAAGAGCACATGTATGCACAGGCACATGTGTGCACACAGCATGCACTATTTCAGGGGCTGGCAGTAGGATAATTCAGTTCTTCCCAAAATAGACCTTGTGCTCTATGCATGGTCCTTATATCGGAAGCTACTTGTGAGTGCTTTAGTTGAAGGGTTGAGAAGAGGAAGGATGTTTTAGGAATCTGCCCTGAAGATGGTTAAGATGAACTGCTTAACGGATACAGTAGATCTTTTGTTGTGTATAGCAAACAGGCAGCAGCAGATTTCCCAGGTTCCTAGCTCATTTATCTGCTTTGTGAACCTTCTGGGACTGTCCTTACTTAGCACTGAATAGAATCTGTTTTGCAATATTTGGAAATTTACTCCGTATCTGGGCTGCCCTCTTTTAATTTCTGGTGTTCTGTATGCTCCACAGGGTTAAGATACTAGATTTACTGAGGATATATTATCATTCATAGTTCCCAATTCCTCAAGAGTTATGTACCGTTACAATTTCCATTCTACTGTTGAGAAAACTGGAGATTAGAGAGGTTACCCTGGCCTCAGTCTCAGGACTGGTGAATAGTTTGTACTTGGATCTGTGGGACTCAAGATACATGCCTGCTTCTAACTCCTATGCTAGACTGTCTCCAGAGTTCTGACATCTAGGCTGGCCTAAAGGTGCTATCTGTCCCCATCCTACATATAAATTAAGAAGGGATGAGAGAGAAGCTTTCATATTCATTGTTTCTCTACTAGTCTGTTTTTCAGAAACTTAGTCTAACTTTTCAGAAGTTACCAGAGTAACTTCTCTTACAGAAGACCCCTATTTGAGAAGTTTCCTGAGTCATAACAGCCCGAGATTCTATAGGATTATGATAAATAGCAGTCATAAAACAGATATCTATGGTTTAGTGCCCACAGTAGGTCACTAGAAGCCTAGGCTCCTTAGAGAGCTTTCCTTGGAGAGGTTTCCATGTCCGCCTACCTTTCAAGATGGCCTTCTTCTCCTGTCCCTTCAGGTTGGTCTCTGGTCTTCCGCTTCCCCCAGCGCCCCCCCCCACACCACTGGCATTCTCTCTCACTCTCCATATTAGCCATGTTGCCATGACCCTTCCTGTTTTTCTGTTCAGCTCACTGAACGGGATGGATAACACCCTCATATTTTGTTCCTGGGACACCAAGCTGTTTTGAATTCTTAGTTTCTCATTTTTCTTTGTGGTTCCTTAGTTCTCTAGTCGAGTTCATTCTCCCACAGAGCGGTCTGGAAGGCAATCGGAGTGCTGTGTCCCACACTGCACTTGGAGCCTCACGCCAAGCTCAAGTCACCATGCCTCTCTCGGCCCACTGGATGTTAAGGACTGGCCTCGATTCCAGGAAAGCTCTGTTTCTGGACTTCAGCCCTCAACCTTGGCTTGTCTAGTCACTGTATCTTTCCTGAGGCCACTTGGCCCTCCAGACAGGCCCAGGCATGCCTGAATTCTTGCTGTTCCCATGATTTAGGCCCTTGCTCTGGGACCTCTGCCTCCTCTTTTTCATGCCTTTTCTCCTGTGTTCTCATTTCAACGATCATCTGTCAGATCTTCTTAACTCTCTGACACCCCAGTCTTAACACTTTGAAAGCCCCCGCGTTTACCCATCCAACTCCCAACCAATATGGTATCCCCATTCTTCTGTCTTTTATGATAGCGTTTCTATACTATCATCCTTTCCTAGGACACAATTCCCTATCATTAGGTTGAATGAGGTCAACAATACATCCCCATACGGGAGGTGCACCAGGCTGCCGCTCCTGGAGCCCTTTGCTCCTAACCAGAGGGCTCTGACTTGGGATATTTTTTCCTTTGTCAGTGAGCAAGGAGGAAGAAAATATTGAACTGGTGTTTTCTTTTATGTTTGATCTGAAGAAAAGTAAACAGTAAACGTTATAGTCTCTACTCTTTGACTTGACTCTTGTTGCCCTTGGTGCGAGTGACGAAAGGTGCCATATCACACATGGTCCATGAGAGATCCTGAAGCAAAGTGGTCCTGGAGGCTCGACGGTCACTTGGTCACCGTCTGGTAGCATAGCGGCATATATTGTCATTTGTATCTCCCTGGTTGAGTAGATGACAGATGCCATTATTTGGCTTTACTAAATTAAATCTCACAACATGGTTAAGTGGCATACAAAAATGGCTGCAAAGAAATCATGGATTAAGTTAATACTAATAATTCTGGCAAAAGGAGAAAAAAAGAGCTTACTCTCGTGCTCCTCATATAAGCTCTCATCAGCCAAATTCAGAGGTAAAAATAATGAATATTTAATCTGGTGTCAAACAGGAATTAAAATAATCAAGAATTCAAAAAAGAATCCAAAATTATCAAGAGGACTATTTGATACATGGATTTAAAGTCCTTATGGTTAAGAATGAATCTCATTTAAGGATATATATATCTGTGGTTTGAGATATCAAACACTGCAATTAGAAAGATTTTAAAAGAATTCAAACATTATTAATAATATTTTAAGTGGGAGCTAAAAACTATTTGGTGCCAAAAAAAAAAAAAAAAACTATTTGGTGCCATTAATAAATAGAGAACAAACCATTAACAAAACAGTACCAATAAGAAATAAAAGTTACTTCAAGGACATATTTGATTTTAATCTTATTCCTTTAAAATGTATGCTTTATAGTCATATATGATGTAGATATAAACATAATTTTAAAATAATGAACTGTGCATATATAGATGCATTTGTTTAGTACTTTTGTATTGATAGGAATAAATGGCCAAAAAAGATGTTAGAAATGGGGTCTTTGAGATGAAGAAGAAAGAGCAGGACGCTCTTATGCAAATTTATATTAGAAACATTTCAATATCATTGTACAACAAGTAAAAAGGAATTAATTTTCTTTGTCTTCTCTCCCATGATTTTCTCTTTAAAATTTCTTCTAATTTCAATGGCATCTCCATTCTGTTTTTCCTCTTTAAAATGGAAATGCCAGCTAGGCCAACTTCACCTTAACACTGTAATACTGTGAAACTAAGGCCAAGCACATTATATCTTTATTCCACACCTTCCGCTGCCTTCCCATCTTGACACCCCCCAGTGGCCATCAAAGCCCTGCAGGATCTCTTCCCACGTCTCCCTCCTTACCTCATCAACTACAACTCTCCCCACCTTCACGGACACTGCTATGCTCTGACTGGCACCCTTGCTCTTCACACCTGTCAGGAGAATCCTCCCTCAGGCTTTCGTTGCTTCCAGATTTTCACATCATTGATGCCCTTACCTACTTTAGTCTTTCCTCAATTATTGCCTTCTTAGTGAGGCCTTCATTGGTCAACCAATGTTGCTCCTATCCTTTTCTCTTGCTTTACTTCTGTCCTAGACACTTACCACCATCCAATATACTATTTTTTAAAAACAAATCAATTTATTTATTTATTTTTGTCTGCGTTGGGTCTTTGTTGCTGTGTGCAGGCTTTCTCTAGTTGTGGAGAGAGGGGGCTACTCTTCGTGGCTGTGCGCGGGCTTCACATTGCGGTGGCTTCTCTTGTTGCGGAGCAGGGGTTCTAGGTGCATGGGCTTCAGTAGTTGTGGCACTCGGGTTCAGTAGTTGTGGCTCACGGGCTTTGTTGCTCAGAGGCATGTGGGATTTTCCCAGACCAGGACTCAAACTGGTGTCCCATGCATTGGCAGGCAGATTCTTAACCACTGCACCACCAGGGAAGCCCCTATAGTATCTATTTTATTTATCTGTTTTATGTCTATTGTCCTCTAGTACAATGTAAGCTCCATGAGGGCAGAACATTTTCTTTATTTATCTCTAATGCCTAGACACTGTCTGGCATATAACTGAGTCTTAATAAATATTTATTGAATAAATACATACATGTATTGTATGTTGTCCTTAAAGTTAGTTCAATGACAACTGTCATTTAACTATAGTACAATTTAACTCTAATAGTTTTATAATGTATGGAAAGGGAGGCTTGATTCACTCAAGGACTAGGACTTCTTGGAAGTGATCAATACTGTCGTTTTGATGCATCATATTTGAGAATAGGACAAAAGATTTCACCAGAAATAATTTGGGCTTTCAACATATAAAATATTTAATTTGGAAGACCTATGAATCTTTAAAATTCCCAGAAATACATTTAGAAGAATTCTCTTTTGATACATTTATTTCTAGGATCTCTATGTAAAAAATGCTGAGACCCTCTCTGAGAGTCCTTACAGAGTCCCTACAGAGGATAAGTTCATGGATGCAGAATTGGAAATAATACAGATTCAAAGAAATGACTTCATTGATTTTCTCTTGCTGTAGAGAAGGAACTAGAAGGAAACTAACTTGTGGCATTATCAAGACACTAGATTTTTGGAAAAACTAAATTCCAGCGGTACCATGGGATAATCTAGGAAGCAATATGATTGGGTGAACCCACTGAGGAAAAAACACATGTTAGGGATTACAGTGGAGAGGAGATACAGCTTTAGGGTAACGTCAACTTCAGTTTCTTTCTTATGGAAAAATCTGTCTTTCAGAAGAGGAGAGAACTGAGGGAATGAGCGAAGAGCAGGGGTTTATCAGTAGAAAAAAAAGAACTTCTGCAGAAATATAATCAGAGTTATTACCAGTCTTCACAGAAAATGCTCACTTTAAAGGGAATTGATGGCACAGATATTTCCTTCTCTCAGGAATCAAACTAATTCTGGCCTAAAGGTAATGGCGGAAATAACTCATGGGGATGATGGTGCCTCTAAGTTATTTCCTCTGCTCTGTTACTACCACTCTTTTATCGGCAAGGAAAGCCTTCAGGGAAGAGGTCACGCACCAATTATCATCTCGCAGGACATTCCTAAGTCACACATTTCCAGGACACGACTGAGATACTGCAAACATGAACCAAGTAGTTGCTTTCCTTCTGCCCTAAAGAGATTCCTGCCCAGCAGGTCATCTTTCAGCAGCTCTTATAGAACAAGTCAGTCAAGTTATCAATGTGCTGTTGAATAACTAGCCTCACTTGTTATTGTTTCTGACTTTTCTTAGGTAGAGACACTAGTCATAGGATATGCAATCTATTTTGATAGCTTTGTTGGGTTGGCCAAAATTCAACTTTTTATGATGTCATGCATGCATTAAGATTCAAAAATGTAATCTTGCCTCTATGATTCTGATGCAAGGTACTTCTGCATTTTTCGTTAATAGAGAAACAGGACTTCTTTTAATGATAATCAGTCAATAATCATTGTTAGGTTTTTAACTCTGTTACATGGAAAGAGCTTTCTTGTTCATTTTAAGATCCTTGAAATTCGGGGTTGTATCTGATTCATCTTTCTTTCCTTACTACATTGTATTTGCCCATATTAGATGCTCAGTAAAAGTTTCTTATGCAAATGAATAGCTCAACTAATAAATGAAAGATTGAATTAAAAATGAGTATCAAAGACATAGTCTCTGTCCCTAAGAACCTTAAGATGTAGGTGAGGAAACAATACACAATCTAGTGGAAACATTGACATGGGGTGGTAAATGCTCAACAGGTGGTACAGATGATAAGTTCTCATGAACTCCAGCAGTGGAAAGGCCTTCTGGTGGAAGTTGGATTTGAGTTATATATTGAAAAATGAGTGGGATTTCAGTAACTGGAGAAGATGTTAGGGTATCCCTAGCGGGATAGTGATAGGAGTAAAGGCCCAGAGACGGAGGTATGTTGGGTGTGTTCTGGGCACAGTGATGATATTAGTTTAGCAGAGGAAGCAGGCCTCGAATGCCAGAGGAAGGGTTTAGACTTTATCTTCTAGACAATGTTGAGCTCTACAGTAATAGAATTCATTCAGTCACCAGATACTTCTAGACTCCAGGGGAGATGCTAGAGACAAAAGTTAAGGACAGACATAGAAATAAGTGACACGAGAGTGATTGGTGCCCTGATGAACATGGGAATTAGGATATGCCTGTTGATTCTATCTACGTTGGTTTAGCATGCAAGGCTGCTGGCCCGGGCCCTGCCTTTCAAGTTGGTGCCCAGAGAGAGGAAAAAACCAGTGGTTGCAGGAGGAACAGCCACAGACACTCAGCCCCCAGAGCCGTCTTCAGGCAATTCATCTCATTTCTAATTGTCCAGTGTTTTCCCACGAGACCAGAAATCCTACCCGACACACTGGGCAGCGGACAGCCTATGGCAGCGCTAATTATTCATGTTTTCCAAGGTGTCCAAATCTATCATGAGTCATGTAGAAAACCTCTAAATTATTCTCAAGGTCTTTAAAATCTCACAGGAAAAAGTCATTGAATTCCTTAACACAACACGTATCTCTCCTTCCATCAAAACATATAATAGAAAATAACTAAGATTTCTTTATATTTTAGTGACTGTCGAAATGAAGATGAAGGGCACATGCAAAATATTTTCATCATTTTTACCCCCTTTTAGGGAGTAGTAACAGCCAATAAGTAACCAGTTTAGTTTTTGGTACTGTAGATAATTATCACAATGTTAAAACATATTTTAAAATATGGTTCATAAAGACCCATGTTTTTTCCTAAGTCGATAACCATGGTTTTTCAACCTCCAAGTAACAAGAGACTATTTAAAGTCGGCGGAGTTTTGCAGAGGAGACACCTTGCCCTTCCTAGACATGTAACTTACTTTAAAAGTGAACTTCAAGAAAACAAATCTATCCAGAATTTTAATGTGTGGGTGAGGAACTTGCCTTCGGCTAAGAGAACTTGATATCTTTCCCTGTTGAGTTTTTCAGTCTCACAGCTTAGGGGAGTAAGAAGGTGTTGTGAACTTGGATAGCAGCCATTCTAGAAAAAACCTAAGCATGACAGGATCTGGTGTTAATGACTTTGGTAGCTTAGAGAAATGGAAACTGAGGCTAAAGGAGGTGAGGCAGCTTTCGTATTTCCAGTGAGGTATGGTGCTTGTAAGGATGTCTAAAGATAGGGTCCTCGCCCTCACCAGGTGGTTCAGGGGAAACGCCTCCTCTCCCCATCCTAACTGAAGCCTCACATCAACGACCATAAAAGCAACCCCCGTTTGTGACTGACCTCGTCTAAGAATCAGAGTTACATCAGCATTATATACTTGCAGGTGGTCTTCCATGACTTTCTTCTTAGCGTTTCCGCATTCCCCTACCTGGACCTCAGATACCTATCTTCCTAATAACCTACGACTGGTCACCTTGGATCCCTGCCTTTCTTTCCTGCTCTGGCCTCTGGACTTTTACCTTCACCACCTGAGCTCCGACACCTGGCTTGTGCGGGCATGAAGCCAAGAGGACACTCCCAATCCAGTTGTCACACTTCCTGGTCCTGACCTTGACTTTGATTTCCTGAACTGCCATTCTCAGACACCACACTTCAGCAAGACCTCATTACGGAGGCCTGTGGATTCACTTCCTTGGGAAGTTTTCATAAGAAAGGCTGAATAAACTTGCTTAGGTAGAACAAGTCTAGCCTTGGCCTCAGAGGCATCCTTCTAATTCTCTGACCCTTACCAACATGGTTGCTACAAACCACAGAGGGCCAAGCTAGAAAGGAAGAATTTCTGTGGGTTATGAAAAATTTCTGACAATCTCATCTCAGGTTCAAATTCAGGTCTCCTTCACAGGAGATGTGTCCTGCTTGTTTGGATATAAGTCTTAGAAATATGAAAAGGAATGTAGAATTACCATGATGTAAACTAAAACAAGAACCGCAAAAATGAAGGACTTCCATTTCTCCTCTAACTGTTAAATATTTCTAGTAAGAAATCTAAATTGACATCCCTTATCATTTATTTCACCTTTAGAGAGGTTTCTGAACTTTCTTTAAATTGTGGTGGCTTGCTTTTTGTTCAAGGGATTGGAAGCAAGTCAGGCTTTTCTGAACGAAGCCTCCCTCACACATCTGTGTAAAGGAGATAGCAGTGAAGCCTTCTATACCTTGACCTTGGGGCCCAGAAAGGTGCAAGGCAAGAGCATTGTCTTGAAAACACAGAACAAGATGAACTGCCATCAGACATCACTGAATCTGGGAAGGACATGCCCTTGTCAGGCTACCCCGTATCAACCACTGTGGGACGTGCAGGACCCCTCAGAGGTGAGGTGAGGCAGGGAAAGGGATTAGGCTGAAGGAAGCCCTTCTCCTTCTCCTGGTGTGTTGGTTTAGCACACAGGGCTGCTGGCCCGGGCCCCTGCCTTTCATGTTGGATATTTTCCACCGTGCCCAGAGAGAAAGAACAATGGCTGCACGAAGAAGGGTCCCCGAGGCTCAGCCCCAGGAGCCATCTCCAGCCAATTCATCTCACTTTGAACTGTTCAGTATTTTCCCACGAGAGCTGACATCCTACCCGACACACTGGCCACCAGACAGCCTGAGCCGGGCATTTCCTGCAGCAGCGCTAATTCCTAGTGTCTTTACAAGAATCCTGACCCAGAAATGCACCTCAATAGGTAAGAAGTTAAAAAAACAAACAAACAGGGGAACCAAACGGAGAGATAAAACATTCTTGAGCTCCGGGGAACTCAGAAAGGGTGGCTGGAGCACAATTCACACGTTGGCCAGCCAGCTCTGTTCAGGCTGATAAGTCATTTTGAGAAAAACAAATGAATTCATATCTGATAAACCAGCACATTGATAATACCGAATTCCTTTCGCCTTTCTAAGACTCTATCAGGGAGGGGGATAGATAAGTCCTTGCTTTGCCGGGGCTGAAGGAGGTAAGATTTACTGTAGATGCTACACAATGGAATATTTCTCGGTTTAATCAGTTCTGCCAGGATTCTGGGCCCCTCCCCCCCAAATAATTAAGACATGCCTTCATGTCCCCGCACCTGCTGTGACAATGGCCGTTGACAGAATCTGTTTTGAGAGAGTCCATTGTTCCAATCACAAATAAGGACAGCTAAGTGGATCCCAGGAGAGTTTTTATAATTTTTTAAAAATGTTTTTGAGGGGATGGTTCCTGGCTGTCCTGCCTGAGTGGTACTGCCGACTGTACACACATATGTATATCTACACAAACATGAAAACTATTCTCCTCATAGCCGTTCTCAGACATCACGCGGCCCAGTGACCCCAGAGAAAGACAGCGTAAATAAATTAGAGACCGGGGCTGGATCTGAATTTCTAACTTTCTAGATTTACAGCGAGACTTCTGCGTCCAGACTTAGCATGACTTATATTTGTCATTTATTCTTTGCGATATTAAATGGTAGAACATAAAGAGTCAAAAATGCCTGAATACTCTCGTGGCTGTAAGCAGGGCTTATGCAAAGTAGAAAAGGAGCCCAGAAGAGCGATTTCTGACTCTTTCTGGGCAAGTGGAGGATTTGTTTATACAAAAGGTGATATTTAAGCTGGATTGTGAAGGATGGGTAGGAAATAAGCAGGTGCCTATTTCCAAATACACCTGTCACAGTGTTGGTGTGCTTAAATATTCATTCATTCACCAGAAAAACCTACCTAAGCACTGGGGAAATAATGATTAATAAGATGGATTTTGTTGTTTTCATCACACAAGATGATGTAGTTGTTTAAGAACTACAGACAAGCAAGAAGATAATTATAACACTATCTGATAAAAAGGACTGAGGACTAGGAAGGAGGGACAGTGTGCTTTAGCAGTACACAGTAGAAGGATGAGGAAAATTAGGCTCTCACTTCCACGCTGCCTCTCCTTTGGCCCTTACTCGCTGAAAGGAAGAGTATGTGTTCTTTTGTTATTGTTTCTAGGGCAACAAAGCAACTTACTTCTTGGAGTCCCTTAGGAGAATCATCAGATATAGTTTTGATCAAAAGATTCAGCATTAAGGCTAAATTCATCCTCCTGTTTTTCTCCCAGAAGTCCAAATTAAGGGGTCCTTCTTAAAATATGGATTCGATTTTGTTTTCCAGCAAGTAGGACCTTGGTGTGTAACACTCTCCACTTCTTCTCCTTGCTCAGAGCTGCTGGCTCTCAGACAGTTCTCAGCGAGTCCCAGAGAACACCGTCCTGGTCCACACCGGGATGTAGATGGTACCCTTCTCTTGTCTGCAGCCACTCCACCTGAGTCTATGGGGCAGGTGCCTCTCTGAGCCTCAGTTTCCCTTAGTTCCAAATAAGAAGTTTAGACTAAGTGAACGCTAAAGTCCTTTTCAACCGTCTTCCATTCAGAATTTCCTTTTTTTGTTCGTTTGTTAGATGAGTCTTTGAAATCAATAGTGCTTTTGTATCATTAGAGGGCAGACTTCCCTTGGAGTAGAAAACGAAGGAGAGTTTTGAGAAATTAAAATATTTGATATGAAGCACTGGATTCTTCTCTTGAAGGGTGAGCAGCAGAGAAGGAGGGAATGGAGAGCAGTGGAGACAGTGAAGGAATCGTCCACTGAACCTGGAGCAAATGCTCACTGTTAATCGAATGTTTAGTGTATAGCAAATTGTGTCAAACTACAGGT
The DNA here is from genome assembly GCF_003031525.2 of Neophocaena asiaeorientalis asiaeorientalis. NCBI lineage: Eukaryota > Metazoa > Chordata > Mammalia > Artiodactyla > Phocoenidae > Neophocaena > Neophocaena asiaeorientalis. Next base: position 1,190,455 of record NW_020172280.1, read on the forward strand.
CCCATGGGTAGGTCACGAATCAGTTTATTACATCATAAATAGCATTGAAAACTAAAATAAAACAAAATAGAAAACAGAGTGTATTCCGTGTAATAAATATTTTTTCATGAAATTTTGCTTCATATCTACGTGCATGGGGATGGGTACTCAATCACAATGTAAAGTTTATTTCACACTGTATGTACAGGTCAAACATTTTGATAAATATTGGTCTAAGGGATCAGATGTTACTTTTAGGGTTAAGTGTTTAAAATATTTTTACACTGACAAGAAAAGTATAGTTTAATATCTTGCTAGAGCACAGCAAGACTCACACAGATAAACCAGAATAATAAGTATTATAGACCTAATACTCTTGAAGAAATAGAATACATTCCGTTTCACCCATAGATACCAATATCTTTTACCTTGAAACTTGTAGCATTTTCCTCTCTTATGAGTCCCTTTTATTCTCTTTTTAAAACCTTCATAAACTGATTATTGGCTTCAGAGTCAGACCTGCATCGATCGCAAATCCACCATTCCCTATGTGTGTGCCTTTGGGAAAATTATTTAGCCTCCTTCTGCCCAGTTGCCTTATTTTTAAAATAGGGTAATTGTGCTTTGCACACAGAGTTGTTTTTACTGTATCAGCTAATGTATGGAAAGTGGTTAGCCCAGTCCCCAGGACATAGTAAGCTCTCAATAAACGATAGTTCTCATGGTTAAAAGACAGTTAAACAGTCTTCCCTTCTTAATTTAGGAGGCTGAAGTGCAGAACAAGCTAGGCGATGGCTAACAAACGAACATGGAGCTCCACCTCTGGGCAGGTTGCATTTTTGTCCTTACCTATCCCTGAGAACCTAGGTATTTGGTAAGAATAATAAATTAGCGCAGATAGCAAAGAATAAAAGTTGATCTCAGCTCACATTCACCTCCTTCAAACTGCCACTTCAATCTGGATAAGAGGCTGTATCATTTCTGGGCTGTTTTCCAGTTGAAAAACTAAAGAACATGGTGTCTCTGTTTAGGGTGAGTAAGTTGGCTGCTGACTTGAGACAACTCACTGCCCTGAACGGGATCCCTCTTCCCACCTCTGCTTCAGGTCATTATCCTGAAGAAAAGCATAAATTGTTGACAAGTAGTGGCTTTTAGAGTGCTCCACGATAGAGGAATTCCATAAAGGTTACACAGTTGTTTCTTTAATGAGTATCCAAAAGTCTTGTTATTTCTCAATATCACCAATTGGAGGTGATGAAATTCATGTGACGTTCATAAAACATGGAACATCTTTTATCCTGAAGGTCATCTTGTGCCCTCGCTTATGGTCAACAATCTTGGGGGACCCAGACTTGGAACTTTCCAGAGACTGAGCCCACAGTTCACAGTTTTGTGTGCTGGTGAAGAGATTGATGGTTTGTCTAAAACATACAACAGAATTATGTAATTTTTTACTTATAAGATATTACAGAGATCATCTAGAACAAATCCTTCATTTTACAGGTGAGGAGACAAAAAACCCAGAGATATTAGATTATCTGCTCAATTTTGTCATATGTTTAGTGTGTGGCTCAGACCTGAACTCCGACATCCTGTCTCCAAGCCTGGTACCCCTCGCACTGCATTCTAGATTCCCAACAATAGATATGAAGTAAAGGCAGTCCTTCCATAGTTCAAGGTCATGGCAGGACTATTTAGAGTCGCCTTCACAAAGCAGGCTGGCCAATTCCCCCTCAGCCCAGCCATAGGACAAACTTTCCAAGAGAGGCAGGAAACTGGGCTTTCTGCCACTCAACATCCCATATTTCTCTCTGAAGTACAGAGAACGACTGGTTCCCTTTCTGAAGGGCATTTGACTACAAGTTTCAAAAGCTTGGTGAATATTCATGACTTTTAACTCAATGATCACAGTCCTAGAATTTAATCACGAAGAAAAAATCTGGATGAAGGCAAAGATTTAGGTACAAAGATGGCATGGCACTGTTTTGATAACAACATGATCTTGGACCCGGGGAACTGCTTAAATAAACGACAGTATATTTACATGTATCATTGTTTATTTTAGAACCATAAAAATGGAGTTTTAGAAAAAGAAAAACATCTGATAAACTTGGAGAATGTTCTTGATATATTGCTCAGGAAAAGTACCTTACAATACAGTGTATACAGAATGGTTCTAATTTTGTAATAAAAATCTATATTTATACCTGTACTTGCTTAAAATAATGACTCAAATTAAATATTCCAGTATATCAAGAGTGGGTGGTAAAATGACTGGGCCATTGGTATTTTTCTCTTTGGTTTTTATTGTACTTTTGAAAAATTTGAACAGGGACATATATTGTTTTTGTAATGAGACAAAAGTATTATTTAAAGTCTGATTTCTTTCTTCACTATGCTTCTGGAATAGTCCCCACAAGCTGAAGATGTAGGGTAGCACTCTAGACCTTAAGAGGCAGTGCAATGGTGGGAACAGGGAGGATAATACTCTGAAGATTTGTTACATGTGGTATTTCCAGTCCTTTGGGTCTATTGTAAACTTCATCAAGCACAAGATTTTTTTTTTTTTTTTTTTTTTCAGTACGCGGGCCTCTCACTGTTGTGGCCTCTCCCGTTGCGGAGCACAGGCTCCGGACGCACAGGCTCAGAGGCCATGGCTCACGGGCCCAGCCGCTCTGCGGCATGTGGGATCTTCCCGGACCGGGGCACGAACCCGCGTCCCCTGCATCGGCAGGCGGACTCTCAACCACTGCGCCACCAGGGAAGCCCAAGCACAAGATTTTTAAAAAATGTTTTCTTCTAGACTACCTGAAGGTAATGTCTCAAACATTCTCAAGCTCAAAGTCCATTGGCTTCTTAGGAAAATGTATCCTATAACCGAGGCATCTAGATACAATACTAGTTATAGCAAGGGAGGAAACCAGAAAGGAGCTTTTTGCATAATTGGTCCACTCATAAAAATAAATGTCAAAAAAAGAACAAAAATACTTACATCTGAGAGATTATAGCTATTGCATTGGCCAACCTTTCTTTTAACAAGTTATAATGTATTTTAAAGTATCTTTTGCGCTATCTTCACAAATATCTGTTTTCAACTCCTTTTACATTAAAAATTTGGATTTAAAAAAAAAAAAGATCAAAGCCCAATTAAGCAGGGAAAATCTCCATGACCTACCCTCTCTACTTTCCATTGGTCATATACATTTGGAGAGAAACAAAACACATTCCAGTCAAATTGTTGCTGGCAATATGTAAGGAGTACTTACTGTATGTGAAAATCAGTGATTATGAAATACATGATTAAAAGTTGTAAAGCATGTCATGTAAACCTACACTAACCCAGTAGTGTTATTACTTTTATCTTGCTAGTAAGTGGCAAATGACTTAAATAGAACAAATGCATAGATGGCACGTAACACCTGGAGGTATTACCATTCAAGTAGATCTTGGGGCTTACATCTGCTCTAGCACAAGGTTGTGGGTAAGTCATATCTGAATCAGAGCGCACACCAGAACACACATGTATCTTAGTTTAGTAAGTAGGAAAGTATAGGCCAAAAATAAACTTTATGTAAAAACGCATCACTACACATTACAGGGTTAATCAAATAAATAACATCAAAGTAGATGGGTAATAATAAAGCTGGACCAAGAGTCATTTATCATGGAAGAGCAAGATTAACAGCCATTAAAAACTCCAACCAACCAACCAAGACAAAAATGACGAGGCACTGTTGTGAAAGTCACCTTCTCAAAACTTATGGAATTCCAAACATCAGTAGTATGCCTATGCCATAAGGTCTGGGCAGTGCTGCTATGAGGCTCCATTTTTTTATAGAATGTGAGATTAGAATCTTCAGTAAAATCCCATAATAGGCTACTCTGGGTTTATGACTGTGAAGTTGTATAACTTGTAATCATTTACTTAGCAGATTGGCTCTATGTAAAATGGAAATCTATGGCCTTGCACTGCCGCCTGCCTGTACGAATTTAGGAAAGGACTCATTTAGAATCAGCACTCTGTCTGAGGGCCACCCATGGCCCAGGTTAACCCTTTCAATCACTGTGAGTTTAGGGGATTCTTAACCAATGAAAATGAGGAAAGGAGTAAGAATCTGGTTCATTGGTTCACCCAGGGCCTCTGCAGAGGCCAAAGGGCTGACTAAGAGGCTTCTTCTGGAATATATCTAAAAATCCAGAAAGCTTTTCTTCTTTTTTTTTTTTTTTCTTTTCTCTTTTTCTCTTTCTTCCTTTTCTATCGCCCTCTTCCTGCTCAAGGAAGAATAGTGACAAATATAGAAGGTTGGTTGTGGAGAACATCCCATACCAGTATTTTTTTTTTCTCCCTGGTGATTTTTCATTTTCTTGATTCTTTAACAGCCATCTCTCATCTCTGAGAAATAAATTTCCTTTTCAATCGCTGTGCATCTGTATTCCAAAGAAATGAAGGCGGAGCTTTAGCATTTAAAAAACAAAGAGAAGATGCTGGAATCTCTCTAATAGCCTTCATCACAGGGAATTAGTGACTATGAGAAAATTCCTAACTAGACCCAAGAAGAAAAGCTTAGGAATCCTTAACCACTAGACAGGCACGGTGATGCCTGGGCCTTCCGAGTGTTTAGGAATTAGTTGTGATTCATGTTAATGGGGTGGAGGATATTAATTCCAACATCTGAAAGGGCTTTGCATGACCCCCTCCCTTTAAAAATTTTTGGCTTGTCAGATATCATCTGGTCCTGACAATTCACACGTCTCCCTCCAGGGACAGAGGATAATGGAACGACAGCAGTGGTCTGGAGGCCTCATGATCTTATGGGCACCAAGACTGCAATAGGCCAAGGTTTGGGCTGTGTGTTGCTGGGCCAGGCTCTGAGGCTCATTAGGGCTCCCAGACTTGAGGGCGCCCCTGGTCACTCCTGCCTCTGCAGGGGCCCTGCAACTTCTGAGGCTGTCTGGTCAGCATGAGTCAGGCCTTGGCACCCTTGGACATCACTGAGGTTTGTCGTCTGGCCCCTGCCCTCTTGCTATCTCCTCTACTCCATGAGACCTTTTTGAGCTTCTTATTTATCATCTTTTTACATTTTATTTATCTTTGGCTGCGTTGGGTCTTCGTTGTTGTGCGTGGCTTTCTCTAGTTGCGGTGAGCGGGGGCTACTCTTCATCGTGCTGTGTGAGCTTCTCATTGTGGTGGCTTCTCTTGTTGTGGAGCACAGGCCCTAGAGCGCATGGGCTTCAGTAGTTGTGGCAGGCGGGCTCAATAGTTGTGGCTCGTGGGCTCTAGAGCACAGGCTCAGTAGTTTTGGTGCACAGGCTTAGTTGCTCTGTGGCATGTGGGATCTTCCCAGACCAGGGCTTGAACCTGTGTCCCCCGCATTGGCAGGTGGATTCTTAACCACCGCTCCACTAGGGAAGTCCACTTTTTGAGCTTCTTAAGGCTTATTTCTTTCTACCCGAACTCACTTTAGAAAGTGTGCTGATCTTTGCCTGACATTTGAGTGTAGGCTGAGGTTGACCACTACCTTTTTTTTGTTTGTTTGTTTGTTTTTGCGGTACGCGGGCCTCTCACTGCCGTGGCCTCTCCCGTCGCGGAGCACAGGCTCCGGACGCGCAGGCTCAGTGGCCATGGCTCACGGGCCCAGCCGCTCTGCGGCATGTGGGATCTTCCCAGACCGGGGCACAAACCAGCGTCCCCTGCATCGGCAGGCGGACTCTCAATCACCGCGCCACCAGAGAAGCCCGACCACTACTTTTTGAATGGAATTGTCACTCTCATGTTTTCCTCAAACGATGCAGAGAAGGTCATGTCCCCTGGCAGCAATGGAGCAATACTTTGGGAACTAGTGGGATTTTCCAGATTCTCTGAAATCACAGGGTTGCTCCTTCCTCAGATAAGGTCCGCTGCAGGGGGAATGGTTGAAAAGTGTGAATTCAAGTTGGAAACCATCACTGGCTACTGCCAAAGGTCTGTCGAAGAACTTCCAACAAAGAATCCTGATTTTTTTTTTCCCCAGGGTAGAAACTAGGCTGGTGCAGAAGTGCCTCTGTCATGTCTTTATTTATATTCTCCTAGCTATAGGGAAGTCCTTGGGCAAGTGGCCTAAAACAGCTGTGCCTCAGTGTTCTTCATCTATAAAATGGGTGTAATCAAAATGGTACCATCTTTCAGGAGAGTTCCAGGTAAAAGTGTGTGTACAAAGACGTTTAGAAGAGTGCTTGACACAAAGAAATCACTCTTGGGCCCTGTCATTGCTCCCCTCTGAGGCTTGATGAGTAAAGGATTGGGGCCTAACTTTGGAATATTGCCCATAGGTGAGGCTTCTGTTTTTGTTTGTTTCTAAACTGAAAGAATAACAATGAAGTAGCAGGCATCTTTTCTCACTTTGGGCATTTGGGGACCCGCAGGGCAGGGGCTTATTTCCAGGAACCCTCCTAGGCCTTAGGTGGTTGTCTTGATCCAGTAGACCATGCATGCAGTCTTGATCCAGTAGAGCATGCATGCACCCAGTGCATTTCCTTCCATTGGCTGCTCTTCTAACACAATTATTTGTCTAGCTTGATACACCATGTACTTCTATTAATTTTGGTTTGTGTCCTTTGTCATCCAGGGCCCCCAAGCCAAGATCCAAATTCTCTCTTAGCACACAATACTTTAAAAAATGAAAAAAGGAAAGAAAAAGCTTGAAGACATAATCAGTAACCTATAAAGTTAATTCACAAAATCCTAAGAAGCCAGCGTACGTTTCAGTCACGGCTGCTTTGGCTGTAGGGTGTCCTAATCCAGATCTCACGTTAATATTGCAACTATGTGTTTATGTGTCTGTCTGTCCTGCTAGATTCAGCTCCTGGTCATTTCTGGAGTCGCCCGCGTAGCCCCAAAGCCAACATGGGAGCTTCTAAGTATATCTCGCCCTCTTAGCCAGTTACTTAACTTAACCTTTGGTTACTGAGACGAGTCAGGGATGGGATGAGGGTTTTCTTCTAGGGAAGTATACACTAATAGGAGAGGCAGGATGACATGGCATCCAAGAAAAGAGGCCATGTGCATGGGTGCCTTCTGGAGCTCAGGACAGCATGGACCTTCGTCTGCATGCATCTCCACTCTGATGTCTGTCATCCATGCCGCCATTTCCCTGTCTGTCTCTGTCTTAGCTCAGGCTGCTATTACAAAATACCATAGACTGAGTGGCTTATAAAACAACAGAATTTGTTTCTCATAGCCCTGGGAGGCTGGGAGGTCCAAGATCAAGGCGTTGCCAGATCCTGGTCTGGGGATGAGTCTGATTCCTGGTTGCAGACTGCCAACTTCCTGTTGCCTCCTCATATGGTGGAAAGAATGCTAGCTAGCTCTTTGGTCTCTTCTTATAAGGGCACTACTCCCATCCATGAGGGCTCCATCCTCATGATCTAATCACCTCCCAAAGGTCCTACCTCCAAATACCATTACAGAGGGTGTAGGTTTTCAACATATTATTTTTGGGAGGATACAAACATTCGGTCTGTGGCAGTATCTCTTTGAGACATCAACTTCCAATGCTACCAACACTGTTCCGTACCCCCTTCCTCCACTCCTACTGGCCAAGCAGGACGCAGGATGGGCCGTGGGGGAGGAGGGCCTGACATGTGTGCTCCAGACATCTCGCAGCACTCCCGAGCACGGCAGCAGTGCTGGTATCCTTTCAACTGTTCACCTGCGTGCACCTCAAGAGAATGAAAACAAGTCAACAGCACCACTTACCAACAGGGTCCCAAAGGGACCTTTGCTCATGTGCTTGTTAAACAGCATTAGATGCAGAATTTGGGACATGGCTGTTTTGATTCTCGCCCTTGTGACAAACCATCAATAGATGTGACAATGCCTGGGACGTGGAAAGTCATGTTTCTAAGAGGAACCAGCCAATATTCCAAATTCTGTGACTCTGTCCTACTCTAGCTGTGGCTACAGCCATCTTTCCTATCCCCAACAAACCTCTAAGCCACTGCACACATCACTGGTGAGAAAAGGACAGAAACGTGCACCCCAAGATAAAGGACATCTCCTAAGGCACAAATCCAAGCTGCCTGAAGTCACCTGGAACACTGTATTTTTGTTGTTTTATTTTATCTCAGCCTTTTTGATTCAGAGTCAAGATGAGGAGAGAAGAAAGCAATTCCCAAGGAAAAAGCCTCAAGAGGAAGGAGAGAAGTCATGAGGAGGCTGGTGATCAGCTGATCTAAAAGTGAGGTCCAAGAGTTGAAATACTCTTTTACTAAGTAAAAAATTTGCTATATCTCCTATTGGAATCTCTGTCCTTTCTGTCCTTAACACTGTCTCTTTGGGGATAGAGAAAGAGGGGCCATTAGCACAGAAAGTCATCCCTAAGTGCAGCTCAACCTGGCTACATACCCCTATCTCCTTCAACTCCCAGTGAAAATCCAGTATCTCAGCCCTTGCCCCACATAGTGAAATTGACTCTTTCTCATGGCAACACATTAGTCCACTCAGGCATGGGACCAACTTATTAATCTTTTTACTTCAGGGCCCGGCCCTTAGTATGTTTAAGAAATATTGTTTGAAAAGAGCTGAACAATTTCCTCTGATAAAATGCAGTAAAACAAATAATTGTGCTATTTGCCCAGTTGATGAAAAATCCTTAAATTAGAAGCTAGGTGTGACTTACTTGCTTTCTATTCCTGTGACCATTGAGAGTAAGTGATAATTTTTAATACAGAGGGAGCAAGAAAGATTGAAGTTCATGCAGTGCCTATATTGCCAATTTTGGCAATGAGGTACCGAAGCAAAGTGCCTTATTATTGTGACTGAGCGTGTCCTTCCCTTGCTAGGATGAGATTCGAAGCTGGTTGACCGGTCAGGATGACCTAGGATCCCCCAGGGAGCTGCGCGAGAAGCACTGAGAGAATCTTTTTATAAATGAGCTACGAGGGAATCCAGTCCTTGACGGCATCGGAGCAAAATGGGAAGAGGGGTCTTGAAGCATTAGCACCGCACAGGCATCAAAACCAAAATTCATCCTGGTTTGAGAGGTTTTCTTTGTTACCCTCCCCGGGCTCCTGTTTTCCTCTTTCAGCTTTCCTGACAAGTTGTCATAAAAATAGTTATGGTTGGAAAAAGATTCCTGTAAGCAAATTGTTAGCCAAAACAATAATACCAACTAAAAAAGTCCTTTCAGGGTGAAACATTGTCCTTAATACAGCACATTTAAAATAGATCTTATTTCAAATGACTTAAGATGAATCAGGGAGTAAGGTGGGTACAAACCAGATACCATCTTCATCACCATTCCCTCCCACCCCTCCCAGTTTCATCCTGACCCTGATAACTCCACATCATCTTCCTGGTGCATACTCTCCCATGGTGCATTCCTGTATTCTTCTTCTTTTTTATTATTTGGCAACTTCTGTTCTGCTCAGAATGGCATGCAAAATGACTGCTTGTGGAACTGCTCTCCATTGTTATGGAGACAATAAAAGGATGTCTGATAAGCATCTTACGACAGATTTTTCTCCAGCTGAAGCATTATTGGCAGCACAATTTTCCAAATTTGCATTCTACCTGTGGCTCCACGGAGCTACCCGAGACCCCTTCCCAAGAGAGGACATTGTTCCTTCATTTCTGGAGGCAGCAATCACTTCATTGGTGGTTGTAAATATTGTCTTCATGCTGGCTAATTCTCTCACTATTAACTGGCAACTATAAATCTCTGGTTGTTCCAAAGGACTTTTGAACTATCTCAATATTTCAGGAAATTCTATTTGACTGAGAATCATGTAAGCAAGTACAATGTAGTCTGTGGTTCAAGAAGGGGTAGATTTAAATAAACGTGTTAAAAATTCAAATTCTTGGGCTTCCCTGGTGGCGCAGTGGTTAAGAGCTCGCCTGCAAATGCAGGGGACGCGGGTTCGTGCCCCGGTCCGGGAAGATCCCACGTGCCATGGAGCAGCTAGGCCCATGAGCCATGGAGCGGCTAGGCCCGTGAGCCATGGCCACTGAGCCTGTGCGTCCGGAGCCTGTGCTCCACAACGGGAGAAGCCACAACAGTGAGAGGCCCACTTACCGCAAAAAAAAAAAAATTCAAATTCTTTTCTAAAAGGTAGATTTAAAATGATGCTTTGCTTTATGGAATCTTCACAAAAGGAAGACAGGAATTTTTCAGACTCCAGTGTAAATAGCTTTTTTTCTTTCACTGGAGGTTTTCAACAGAGGCTCAATGCCCATTTTAAAGAACATATTTGAGGGGAATGTTTATGCGGGTTGGAAACTACACTATATGGCTTTTTTTTTTCCGCATCTTTATCGGAGTTTAAATGCTTCACAATGTTGTGTTAGTTTATGATGTAGAACAAAGTGAATCAGCTATATGTATACATATATCCCTGTATCCCCTCCCTCTTGAGCTTCCCTCCCACCCTCCCTATCCCACCCCTCTAGGTCTTCATGAACCACCGAGCTGATCTCCCTGTGCTATTCAGCAACTTCCCACTAGCCATCCATTTTACATTTGGTAGTGTATATATGTCCATGCTACTCTCTCACTTCGTCCCAGCTTCCCCTTCCCCCGACCCCCACCGTGTGCCCTCAAGTCCATTCTCTACATTTGCGTCTTCATTCCTGCCCTGCCACTAGGTTCATCACTTCCACTTTTTAAAATTCCATATATATGCATTAGCATACGGTATTTGCTTTTCTCTTTCTGAGTTACTTCACTCTGTATGACAGACTCTAGGTCCATCCACCTCACTACAAATAACTCAATTTTGTTTCTTTTTATGGCTGAGTAATATTCCATTGTATATATGTGCCACATCTTCTTTATCCATTCATCTGTCGATGGACACTTAGGTTGCTTCCATGTCCTGGCTATTGTAAATAGAGCTGCAGTGAGCATTGTGGTACATGACTCTTTTTGAATTATGGTTTTCTCAGGGCATATGCCCAGTAGTGGGATTGCTGGGTCATATGGTAGTTCAATTTTTCCTTTTTTAAGGAACCTCCATACTGTTCTCCATAGTGGCTGTATCAATTTACAATCCCACCAACAGTGCAAGAGGGTTCCCTTTTCTCCACACCCTCTCCAGTATTTATTCTTTGTAGAGATTTTTGGTGATGGCCATTCTGACCAGTGTGAGGTGATACCTCATTGTGGTTTTGATTTGCATTTCTCTAATGATTAGTGATGTTGAGCATCTTTTCACGCATTTGTTGGCCCTCTGTATGTCTTCTTTGGAGAAATGTCTATTTAGGTCTTCTTCCCATTTTTGGATCAGGTTGTTTCTTTTTGTCATATTGAGCTGCAGAGCTGCTTATATATTTTTGGATATTAATCCTTTGTCAGTTGCTTCATTTGCAAATATTTTCTCCCATTCTGAGGGCTGTCTTTTCATCTTGTTTATGGCTTCCTTTGCTGTGCAAAAGCTTTTAAGTTTCATTAGGTCCCATTTGTTTATTTTTATTTCCATTTTTCTAGGAGGTGGGTCAAAAAGGATCTTTCTGTGATTTATGTCATAGAGTGTTCAGCCTATGTCTTCCTCTAAGAGTTTTATAGTGTCTGGCCTTACATTTAGGTCTTTAATCCATTTTGAGCTTATTTTTGTGTATGGTGTTAGAGTGTGTTCTAATTTCATTCTTTTACATGCAGCTGTCCATTTTTCCCAGCACCACTTATTGAAGAGGCTGTCTTTTCTCCATTGTATATTCTTGCCTCCTTTTTCGAAGATAAGGTGACCATATGTGTGTGGGTTTATCTCTGGGCTTTCTATCCTGTTCCACTGATCTATATTTCAGTTTTTGTGCCAGTGCCATACTGTCTTGATTACTGTAGCTTTGTAGTAGAGTCTGAAGTCCTGTGATTACCATTTGCATGGAATATCTTTTTCCATTCCCTCATTTCAGTCTGTATGTGTCCCTAGGTCTGAAGTGGGTTTCTTGTAGACAGCATATATAAGGGTCTTTTTTTGTATCCATTCAGCCAGTCTGTGTCTTTTGGTTGGAGCATTTAATCCATTTACATTCAAAGTGATTATCAATATGTATGTTCCTATTACTATTTTCTTAATTGTTTTGGGTTTGGTTTTGTGGGTCCTTTTCTTCTCTTGTGTTTCCCGGTTACAGAAGTTCCTTTAGCATTTGTTGTAAAGTTGGTTTGGTTGTGCTGAATTCTCATAGCTTTTGCTTGTCTGTAAAGGTTTTAATTTCTCCATTGAATCTGAATGAGATCCTTGCTGGGTAGAGTAATCTTTGTTGTAGTGTTCTCCCTTTCATCATTTTAAGTATATCTTACCCACTCCCTTCTCGCTTGCAGAGTTTCTGCTGAAAGATCATCTGTTAACTTTATGGGGATTCCCTTGAATGTTATTTGTTACTTTTCCCTTGCTGCTTTTAATATTTTTTCTTTGTATTTCATTTTTGATAGCTTGATTAATATGTGTCTCGGTGTGTTTCTCTTTGGGTTTATCCTGTGTGGGACTCTGTGCGCTTCCTGGACTTGTCTATTTCCTTTCCCGTGTTAGGGAAGTTTTCAACTATAATCTCTTCAAATATTTTCTCAGACCCTTCTTTTTCTCTTTTTCTTCTGGGACCCCTATAATTCAAATGTTGGTGCATTTAATGAGGTCTCTGAGACTGTCCTCAATTCTTTTCATTCTTTTTTCTTTATTCTGCTCCCTGGCAGTTATTTCCACCCCTTTATCCTCCAGCTCACTTATCTGTTCTTCTGCCTCAGTTACTCTGCTTGATTCCTTCTAGAGTATTTTTAATTTCAGTTACTATGTTGTTCATCACTGTTTGTTTGCTCTTTAGTTCATTTAGATCCTTGTTAAATGTTTCTTGTATTTTCTCCATTCTGTTTCTGAGATTTTGGATCATCTTACTATCATTACTCTGAATTCTTTTTCAGGTCAGTTTCCTATTTTGTCTTAATTTATTTGGTCTTGTAGATTTTTACCTTGCTCCATTGTCTGTAATATGTTTTTTGTCGTTTCTTTCTTTTTTTTTTTTTTTTTTGGGTGGTTCTGTATTCCTGTTTTACTGGTTGTTTGGCCTGACACATCCAGCACTGGAGTTTGCAGGCAGTTGGATAGAGACCGGTCTTGGTGCTGAGATGAGGACCTCTGGGAGGCCTCACTCCAACTAATATTCCCTGGGGTCTGAGGTTCTCTGTTAGTCCAGCAGTTTGGACTCAGAGCTCCCACTGCAGGAGCTGAGGCCCAACCTCCAGCCTGGGAACCAAGATCCTGCAAGCCGTGTGGCATGGCAAAAAAAAAAAAAAGAAAGAAAGAAAAAGAAAGGAACAGTACAATAACAAAGAATAAAAAACAAAATAAAATTAGAAAGATAAAAAATATATTAGGAAAAATAAAAACATAATTGCAACAAGGTAAAATAAAACCACAAAAGCAAAAGAAAAAGGCAGGGGGAACAAGCCAAAAGGAGAGAACAATAACAAAGTATAAAGAATAAAGTAAAATTAGAATAATAAAAGATTAGGAAAAATAAAAATATAAATGAGTGAACAACAATGAATCAACAAGGTAAAACAGAACCCCAATCTAAAAGAGGAAAAAAGAAAAAAACAAAAGGCTTTGGCTATGGGGGCAGAGTTTAGGTGGGGGTGGAACTTAGGTAGGGGTGGGGTTTAGGGTGGGGTGGGACCTAGGCGGTACGGGGGGTGACCTTTGAGCATGGGGCAGGGCCTAGGCTCAGGACCCAGGCAGCTGGAAAAGGCCTTGGGGGCGGGGCCTAGGTGGGGCGATGTTCAAGCATGGGGCAGGGCCTCTGCTTAGGACCTTTGTGGAAGGGGAGAGGCAGCACGTGGAAAGGAGGGCCTGGAGAGTGGAGTTCTAGAGTTTGGAGGTAAGGCCTGCAGTGAGGGTGTGTGGGTGGGGTTTAGGCCCAGTTGGAGGGGTTCTCAGAGAGGGTCTCCGAGTGTAGAGGTGGGGCCCTGGGTGGGGGGGTAGGGGCGGGGCTTGGGCTCTGCACGGCAGGAGGGAGGGTCCGAGGGCAGAGGATTAGGCCTGGAGCCCAACAGGCTCCCCAATGCCCCCGTTCCGTACTGTTGCTCTGTGCCCCCTTCCCCACCGTCTCCCCCGGGGTCTCCCCGATCCCTGCTGGACCCCTAACCATGGGTGGGTCCCCCTGGGTGTAGGAACTCCTCCCCTCCCCCAGCCACCTCTCAGGGGTGCTGGTCCTGGAGGTCCGGCCTTTACTTTTGCTCCCCCTTCCCTCTCTCCCACTCCCTCAGGACCCCCACCCGGCTGGAGGGGGCCTCGGTGGGCAGAAGATCAGGCCCAGGATCTCAGCAGGCTCCTGGGGGCCCAAGTGGGCAGGGGAAACCCCTTAGGTGTCCATGGTCCCCCACCAGTGCCTCGTAGGTGCCCTAGTTGTGTGGAGATGGGAATTCTGCATTCTCCTAGTCCGCCATCTTGACTTTGCCCTATATGGCTTTTTAATGCCAACTCTAAGATCCAATTTTTCTCTGACTCCTTTAAATAAGAGCACCCCTATATATTTAACATATAATTCAATTAAGGACATTTCAAGTTTACCTGCCAATCTGTAGAAATGTCTGTTGGCTGAAACAAAACTGTTGTTTATGACTCTCTACTCAACCCTATTTATTATGTGTGTACAATGTATCAGGTACTATACTAAGCATTTTATTATAACAGGAAACTAAAGACATTTCCCACACCTTCAATGAACTGAAATATTTATTGAAGAAACAAGTCACAGATAGATAGAAAATTAAATTTTAAATACTAAATTGTTGCCCAAAACTCTGCCAGAAATGTGGGGATTCAGATCTAGGAGAGAACATCCCAGGCTGTGATGCTGAGGAAAACTTTCATTAAAGAAGTGGGGTTTGAACTGTCCTCTTTGAAGAAATTATTGACCTACGTGTTCTCACTGCTTCCATTTAATTATCTATTTGTGGTTAATCAGAAATCAGCCCAGAATAGTAAGACCTTTTGTTGCTTCCTACGTCCCTCAGATCACAAAAGTAAGCAGAAACATAGACGATAACCCAGAAGTAGATTTACAGGACAGCTAGAGTTCAGAAAGATACCTTAATGGGGGAATTGTTTATTGACAACCCACGTCTTCAAGAATCTTGGTGATGTTTCAGCATCCTCGTATCTTTCATTCAGTTTACACTTAAGTAGTTTCAACCTAACAGTCACCAAAATAAGAAGAAACAGCTGGAGGCAAATTAATACCTCAGAAACTCTAGGTCAGTATCATCAAAGGGATGATGATTGCAACATTTTGAAATTGTTGAAAATAGCTAGTGTGATTCCTTCTAATACAATATGAATAATAAGGGATAATTTAAGGGATAGTACTGCATTTTGTAACATTTGGTAAACATAAAGTTCCTCCATTTTCTGTTCACCATATGTGCCATATTTTCTATTAGCATAAAATTCCAGTGACTCTTAAATAATCCAGATTCAGTGACAGAACATGACTACGATTCTGTTAAAATTAAATAGATGAGCAAAATTATATTTAGTCTCTTATTTTGAAAGTAAAATAGCTTCTCTATGCTACCCATATACATTTCTGGCAGACTTCTCTTTCTTGCAAACATTTTTAATAATATAAAGTATTGTTTAGAACCCAAATATTATAAACTAGTTTCATGATAGAATAATAGTTTTTGCTTGGCCTATTAATTATTTTAAACATTTTATTAGAATTGATAAGATAAGCTTCCCACTTAATTTGTTCTCTAACTAGTTGAATTTCAACAGCTTTTTTTTGTCTTTACATTTTGGAGGAGGCAGAAGGAAGCAAAATTGATGTACAATAAGCACCCAGCTTCATCCACTTGGGGAAAATTTTAAAGTTTACAATTATTTGTAGAGCGTGTACGCAGCCTGGTGCTAATTACTGTTTCATATATTAGGAAGTGAGCCTTGTTCCAGACCCTCAAAGAGCTTTCCATCTTGCTAAAGAAAGAAGACTCCTACATGTGACTTAATAAAGCAACAAGATCAAACTTGAGTGACCCAGAGTCGTAACACTTAGGGTAAGAAATACATAAATGGGAATCAGAGCCATGAGGGAATGTTCAGGAGAAAGTACGACCTGATCTGATCTTTGAGACGGGCTCGAAGGCAACAAACATCGAAAAGGGACCTTTCTGTTCATGGTCAGTGAGAAACAATCACTTAATCAAACAGAGAAACAGAAAGAAACATTCAAAACAAGCAAACAAACAAAAAACCCTTCCTCACTGGAGTAGAGATATCCTTGGAGAATAGTGGACACAAGCGAATCAGTAGCTGTGGTGTGACCAGGTGATGGTGGGCTTTGACATTTAGGCAGATGAATCTATAGTGATAAGACGGATGCCTGACTCCCATACAATCCTGAAGAAAGCTGGAGAACCCCCAGCTAGATAAGGCATTTCGCTACGAGTATAAAAGTATGTGTTTTCTTTCAATTCCACTATAGAAGTAAGTAGGGAGATAAAATGATCTCATTCTCAGTGGTGGTGTTTTATTTTTAACCCATAACTTTTCTTAAACTTTTGGTGACTGCTGATGGCTGTTCTCTAGCTTAATTCTAAAAGATGTTAGGAGTCAAAGAACCATTCAATCACTCGGAATGTGACAGCTTGCCTTTTGCTTTGTTTTTAAAAATGGCTTGTGCTTGGGGCTCATTTTTTGGTCACATACATTTATCACAGTCAGATATGACAGCTGTTCAATGTAATAACTAAGAAAACAAACCTTAGGGTCAGAGTGCGTTTCGATTGAATCCCAGCCCCACCTCTTACCAGGGTAGACCTTCAAGGAGTTATTTTATTTACCTGTGCTTCAGTCTTCTCCTATACAAAATGAGGAAGAGATGAGGATGAGAACGATGGTGGAAATAATAATACCTATCTCATAGAATTAAATGTGTGTCTATAGTGTAGTATACATAATGTGTGTATATATGTGTATAGTTTTTAGAAGAGCCCTTGGCACAGAAGAAGCCATCAATAGGTACTAGCTATGTTTATTGTAGCAAAAGGGTCCCTCATATTGTGCCATAATTAATTGTACTAACATTTTATTGTGTCTACAAAGAATACTGTAAGATATTGGATTAAAAGTTTTGAGAACCACACAGTCAAAATAGAAAGCAATCATAGTTTTTCAAAAAGTGACATGATGAAAACAAATTTCAGGAAGATTAACTTTCTTCTCTTTTTAATTTATTCTCACTGCATATATTTTACCCGTACAAGTTTACTCATCTCCATGGCTTAGTTTATAGCATTTCTTATGTGCTGGTATCCAAATTTTTATCTCCAAAACTGACCTATTCCTCTAGCTCGTAACCTGTCTATCCAGTGGCCTACTAGGATTTTATTACTCCTTCAGGGAACTCAGGGGCGCTGTTTCAAACTCAGCTATTCTCCAAATCTGTCACATTGGTAGAACTCTAATGCACTTGTTCTTAGCATGCTATCCCCTATCAGCAACATCAGCACCACCTGAGAGCATGTTAGAAATGCAAATTCTTGGATACTATCCCAGACCTGTGAATCAGAGATTTGGGGTGGGGGGAGAGAAGGCTAACTATCTGTGTTTTTAAAAGTCCTGCAGGTGAACCTGAGGCACGCTAGAGTTTGAGAACTACTGGTCTGATACTAAGGTTTATACTGTGTTCGGTATCTGGTTTGTGACTCTCTCCCTCTTCACAGGAAGGGTTCAGATTTTCAAGTAGAAAGAATTACTCTGGTGAGCTAAGAAGAGCATAGGTGGGAAGGGACAAGACTAGCACTAGAGACACCTACTTGGCAACTAATGAAATAATACCTGGGGCAGGACAGTGGGATGTTTTATAGCTAAAGCAAGAGTCTACCAGGTTCTGTTCTTTGAAATCCACTGCTATTAGCTCCTTCCTTTAACTAAGTACTCTTAATAAGCTTCATTATTTTTTGTGGAACTTTTGAAAATTATAATTAAACAGTTGGGCCCATAAGCCCTTTTAAAAGGTTGAGAAAGGGGTCTTACTGGTCAAAGTTAAAATGTTTACCTAGATTTTTTGAATCATGAGCCTTGTGTCCATTAAGAACAACCCTCAACCTCTAAAAATTGTCTGGGAGGGTAGATAGGGAGATTATGTAGTAAAGGAAATTGTAGCCATAGAATTTTCCCAAATATATCTTAATGCATCTGGAAATAGTTTTACATTAAAGCCAGTGTGAAAATGAGATCATAAGGTGAAACTAGACTTTTAAAATATTTTTTCATATTCCTAACTTAAAAAATAATATCAAGGCATTCTTGAGGCTCCTGTTTTCTGACTATTGATCCTTTTAGATGCCATTCTTAGCAAACCAACTTCCAAACGATTTCCTCTTTGGAACAGAAAAATGAGAACTCTGGACCAATGGAACAGAACAGAGATCTAAGAAATAAACCCACACACCTATGTCAATTAATCTTTCACAAAGGAGGCAAGAATATACAATGGGAAGAAGACAGTCTCTTCAGCAAGGGCTGGTGGGAAAGCTGGACAGCCACGTGTAAATCAATGAAGTTAGAACACACACTCACACCACACACAAAAATAAACTCAAAGTGATTAAAGACTTGAACATAAGACATAACGCCATTAAACTCCTAGAAGAGAACACAGGCAAAACATTCTCTGACATGAATCATACCAATGTTTTCTTAGGTCAGTCTCCCAAGGCAATAGAAAGAAAAGCAAAAATAAACAAATGGGACCTAATCAAACTTACAAGCTTTTGCACAGCAAAGGAAACCATAGACAAAATGAAAAGACAACCTTTGGAATGGGAGAAAATATTTGCAGACGATGCGACCCACAAGGGCTTAATAGCCAAAATACACAAACACATCATACAACTCCAACAACAAAAAAAAAGACAAACAACCCAATCAAAAAATGGGCAGAAGAACTAAATAGACATGTCTCCAAAGAAGACATACAGATGGCCAACAGGCACATGAAAAGATGCTCAACATTACTAATTATTAGAGAAATGCAAACCAAAACTACAATGAGGTATCACCTCAGTCTGGTCAGAATGGCCATCGTAAGAAAATCTACAAACAATAAATGCTGGAGAGGGTGTGGAGAAAGGGGAACCCTCTTGCACTGCTGGTGGGAATGAAAGTTGGTGCAGCCACCATGGAGAACAGTATGGAGGTTCCTCAAAAAACTAAAAATAGAGTTGCCATACGATCCAGCAATCCCACTCCTGGGCATATATCTGGACAAACTATAATCCAAAAAGATACATGCACCCCTCTGTTCATAGCAGTACTAGTCACAATAGCCAAGACATGGAAACAGCTTAAATATATATTGGCTGATGAATGGATGAAGAAGACATGGCACATATGTACAATGGAATACTAGTCAGCAATAAAAAATAAGGAAATAATGCCATTTGCAGCAACATGGATAAAACTAGAGATTATCATAGTAAAGTGAGTCAGAAAGAGAAAGACAAATACCATATGCTATCATTTACATGTAGAATCTAAAATATGACCCAAATGAACTTATCTACAAAACGGAAACAGACTCATAGACATAGAGAACAGATCTGTGGGTGCCAGCGGGGAGGGATGGACTGGGAGTTTGGGTTTAGCAGATGCAAACTATTACATATAGAATGGATAAACAACAAGGTCCTACTGTATACTGGAAACTATATTCAATATCCTGTGATAAACCATATGGAAAAGAATATAAAAAAAGAATGAATATATATGTATTGTATAACTGAATCACTTTGCTGTACAGTAAAAATTAACACAATATTGTAAATCAACTATACTTCAATAGAAAAATTAAACCTAAAAAAAGAAAAAATTATAAGATTTGTAAAATGAATTTAATACATCCAACATCTGTTTAATAAAAATGTCAAAAGTGAAAAAAGAGAAAACAAACAAAAGAAATAATCTAAGAAGGAAAAGTTGTAACATTATCAATCTTCACATTAAGTGCTGAGCTGTATAAATAAGGGGAAAAAAGCAAAACCAGACACGTTATGTTAAAAATTTCAGAATGGTGTAACTAATAAGATGATCCTAGAAGTATGCATTCTGCATTTTCAAAAATGCAAAGACTTAGAAAGTTTATCTCCCATGCACCACTGTTGTAAAAATTATATGAGAATAAAGTAGCAAAACAAGAAAAGAATATGAAAAAAGAACATAGAGTTGAAGAGAGAAGGGAGCTAATTCAGTGCACAGAAGAATACTGGGAGATAACTACACAGCAAAGAAAACATTAAGTCCAAGTTTGAACATGAATATCTGTTCCTCAGAGAAAAAAGAATTTTCAAAATGAAAATATTATACAGTTAACTGAATAATGTAATTAAGAAGTTGGGATAGCCCATTCATGTAGTAAAGGTGGTATATATTTCTTTTCTCAGCAAAAAACAATAGGAAAAAACCTACATTTTATAAGCTAATTATAATCTATATTATGAAGCAACCAAACATTTGGCATGGTTTGGAAGAATTCAAGTGCTGTGAAGAATTCACATGTGAAAGAAAAGAGGTTTCATTCATTCGTGTTCTTGTAACATGTTTCTATTTGAGTGGCACCACTCTAAAGGCATAGAAATTATTTTATCTCCGATCATACTAGTTGGTTTTATAGTAAACAATATTTTGCAATCCTTTGCAAAAAAATATTTTGCAGTCAATATATTCTAAGTACTGTCTATTGATTTTCCCCTTTTATGGTTTCCACTTCTCTGCTGAAATTCTCAGTCTTGTCTTTTAATTCCTTGAACACATTAAGCATGATTATTTTAAAGTTTGTGTCTGATAACTATTTCTGAATCCCTGTGAGTGTATCTATTGTATGTTGTTTATATTTTGCCGCCTCCTCCTCTCTCTCCTCTTCCTCCCCTCGTTTCCCTCTTCCTTCTTCTTCTTCTTAAGTCACTTTTTATCTCCTTATTCCTATTTTTATTTGAGTGCTAGACATTGTCTATGAAAAAATATAGAATTAATTTGAGGTCTAAGATAATGTTATATTTCTCCAGAGAGAATTTATGTCTACTTCTGAAGAACTGAGATGTTTCCAGAGCTGGGCTCCAGTTCCATCCTATTTCTGGTTCACTGTTTTTCCTAGAGTACAGCCCTTCAGAGTCCCAAGTCAAAATCTCAGTGGTTTACCATGCTCATCCAGTTTGCAAATCCTGAGCTCTAATTTTTATCCTGTAGCTTGGTAAGACTATTTTTAAAAGTCTTTCTCATCTTCTAAGCAACCTATGTTTGAATTAGAACCTACCCCTAGGGGAGAAACAGCCCCAAATGCTGGATTTACTTCCTTGGTATGAATTACCTAGGGTGACGTTATTGGAAGCAGAACTCTCTTTTATTGATTTCCAATTGTGACAAAATATTTTATACGAAATCTAGAAACTTAAAGACATCTTCTGTATACATATTATGAAATTTGATAATGGGGCTTCCCTGGTGGCGCAGTGGTTGAGAGTCCGCCTGCCGATGCAGGGGACGCGGGTTCGTGCCCCGGTCCGGGAGGATCCCACATGCCGCGGAGCGGCTGGGCCCGTGAGCCATGGCCGCTGAGCCTGTGCGTCCGGAGCCTGTGCTCCACAACGGGAGAGGCCACAACAGTGAGAGGCCCGCGTACCGCAAAAAAACAAAAACAAACAAAAAAAAACCTTGATAATGTATAAGTAATGGTTTCTGTGAAAGAAGTAAGAAAATGGAGAGTGAAGGAAAAATGGAGGGGAGTATAGGAGTCATAATTTTCTCATTTTACAAACCAGAGATTCAAGACATATTTGCCTAAAGTTGATGGGACTGAAACTAGAGATTTTACAAACATCAAAGTTACAAAAATAGCAGATGAACCTAAACGGCAACAGAAAAAATGAAACTGAAAAATTTAGGGGTATTAGGAAGGTAGGGAAGAACATGAAAGCTGAATCCTCTTCTTTCAGAGCAGTGGTCAAAAAATAATTCAGAACAGTGATAAATCAACTTTACTTAGAAATGTGGCAATAAATAACAAATCTAAACACAAACAAGTTAAACATGGTTTGCTCTTGGAAGTGGGCCTGGGGATCTAAGGAACTAATAGAAGACTTTTCCTCTTCACTTAGACCCACTCTAAAATGTTTAACTTAAAAATATATATATTACTAATTCTGGGGAAATCAGAGAAAGTTTTACAGAGATATAACACTTCAGCTGCATTTTAATGGGTACTTTGATTTTTCCCCTTGGTCATAGAAAAAGAGTGGCCATTCAAAGCAGAGAAAATGGTTTGGAAAAAAAGATGGACATATGACATGGCCTGATTTAGACATTCTGCAGATTGGAGCAACAAATAAAGGAGAGGAGTTGTAGGAAAAGAGGTATATGAGTGTGGTAGAAGCCAGAGCATAAAGGATCTTGGAAGCTTTGAAGGTTTTCTCCAAGTTTTTACATTTGGGAGTCTGGGAAGTGGTTCTCTATCACCTGAAACAGGGGATACCAGAGTCAAAGAACTCTTCCGAGGAGAATGCAATCAAAAGCAAGTAATTCTCCAGATATTTCACAAGAAGAGCCTTAAATCTCATAAAGAATCTCCTTGACTGTTGTATGCAGTATGTTGCATATAAGACGCGTGTGCTGTAGAGGAACTCAATACATATTTGTTGATTATTTTGACACAACAGTACCTTGAGAAGATTCAGTAAGACAGTTTATCTAAAAGCCTCTACTTATACCACACTTTCTGAAGAAAAGAGCTTTTACCATTTATTAAGTCTCAATGTGCTTTGTGAAACATTGCCATCACTCTCATTCAACCCAGATAATCATTCTTGGCATTCTCAAAAGTATATGCAGGTCATTTTAACTTTCTGTGTGATGGATAAACATCCACACCACAGTAGCCAAAAATAATACCCATTTTGTGCTGGTCTGATGGGTCCTTCAGATAGGAACAAGTTCAGAGCTTCTCTATTCTCTGGAAGGGGAACTAGGGAAGGGCTTGTGTATTTAAAGGCTCTCGTTTTAAATCAGATATTAATTTACAAAAGTGGCTTCATCTGTATGAAAGCTTTTAGGTTTGCTAGGAGTTTGTGTAGTACAGAAAGAAAGTTTGCAACATGACAGAGATACTAGCAATGTTTGCTAATCCCTCGTGTTTTCAAAGGGACAGCATCAGGGGTATGTATCTTTTTTTTTTATTTGCAATTAAAGTGAATGTATGACCCCACTTTCTCATCTAATTAAGTGAAGGTTCAAAGATGCCAAGAATCCAAAATGAGGCAAAGTGAGGACACAGATATCAGCCTAGTTACACTACAACTATTGATATCATGCTCTTATGAAAGGAACTGGATGCCTTTTAATAGCTGGGCTAACTACCACCCAGATTGGAAACAACTGAAGCCATCTCTGGACAGACACCTATTAGCACATCTCTTCAGTGAACCAAGATCTGTGAGCATATCTTGTGTCATGTATCTTCTTGGTATGGGTTGAATTGTGCCCTGCCCCGGACACCCCTGCAGTCTTAACCCTTAGGACCTCAGAATATGACCTTGTTTGGAATTAGGATTGTTGCAGATGTAATTAATTAAGATAAAGTCATACTGGAGTATATAACATGCTCCTAATTCAACCTGACTGGTGTCCTTGTAGGAAGATAGCCACATGAAGATAAAGGAAGAAAGCCATGTGAAGAGGAAAGCAGAGATTGGATCTATGCAGCCACAAACCAAGGAACGCCTGATGCTGCAGAAGCTGGAAGAGGCAAGAAAGGATCCTCCCCTAAGAGCATGACTCAGTTGACACACTGATCGTAGACTTCTAGCCTCAAGAACTGTGAGAGAATTGATTTCTGTTGTTTGAAGCCAGCCAGTTTGTGGTAGTTTTTAATGACACCCCCTAGGAAACTCATACACCTCTCCTGATCCCTAAATGCAAATAAAAATCCCTAAATGAATATAAAACTAATACCTCCACTAAGTCACCTCAAATGGAGAAAAATTAAATTACTTATTCATGATCAGGGAGTATAATCCAAAGCAGCCCATTTAGAAGTCCAACATTCTACGTAAGTCTAATGTTTCATCTTTAAAATCTGAGCAATTTAAAATCTATTTTCTAATACATCTACTCTTTTTCTCAAATAAACTTAATTTTTTTTTAGAGATGTTTTAAGTTCACTGCAAAAATGAGCAGAAG
Organism: Neophocaena asiaeorientalis asiaeorientalis; assembly: GCF_003031525.2. Classification (NCBI taxonomy): domain Eukaryota; kingdom Metazoa; phylum Chordata; class Mammalia; order Artiodactyla; family Phocoenidae; genus Neophocaena; species Neophocaena asiaeorientalis. The sequence continues at coordinate 1,214,635 of NW_020172280.1, forward strand.
GGGGCTTCCCTGGTGGCACAGTGGTTGAGAATCCGCCTGCTAATGCAGGGGACATGGGTTCGAGCCCTGGTCTGGGAGGATCCCACATGCCACTGAGCAACTAGGCCCGTGAGCCACAGCTACTGAGCCTGCGCGTCTGGAGCCTGTGCTCCGCAACAAGAGAGGCCGCGATAGTGAGAGGCCCGCGCACCGCAATGAAGAGTGGCCCGCGCTCGCAGCAACTAGAGAAAGCCCTCGCACAAAACAAAGACCCAACACAGCCAAAAATAAATTAATTAATTAATAAACTCCTACCCCCAACATCTTCTTTAAAAAAAAAAAAAAATGAGCTGAAGGTACAGAGATCTCCTATATGCTTCCTACCCCGATCCCTACATGTATAACCTTCCCCATTTTCAATGTCCCCCACCAGAGTGGTACATTGTTATAATTCATGAACATACACTGGTGTGTTATCACCCAAAGTCCACAGTTTACACTCTTGGTGCTGTACAATCTATAATTTTGATAAATACATAATGAAATATGTCCACCATTACAGCATCATACAGAATAGTTTCATTGCCCTAAAAATCTGTGCTCTGCCTAGTCATCTCTCGTTCCCTCCTAACCCCTGGCAACCACTGACCTTTTTACTGTCTCCATAGTTTTGCCTTTTGCAGAATGTCATATAGTCGGAATTATACAGTACGTAGGCTTTCAGATTGGCTTCTTTCACTTAGTAATAGTAATTTAAGTTTCCTTCGTGTCTTTTCATAGCTTGATAGTTCATTTCTTTTTAATGTTACTTTTTTGTTTTCAACTAAAATAGTGCTTCGGTAGAAATGATGTATTTGTCCTGTTGCTTTAAGTGGCACATGTTCCCTGCTTAACCTTGATCCTCACAAAAAAACGAACAAACACAAAAAAACAGAAAAAAACACCAAGGGCTCAGTATTATTATTACCTGTACTTAACAAGTAAGGAGACTGAGACTGCAAGAGGTTACATCAGTAGTTTACAATTCTGGTTGCACATTGAGTTACATAGGGAGCTTTAAAAAAGACCCAAAATGCCTAGGCTTCATCCCAGGACTTTAATCATCATCCCTAAGAGTGACACCTGGGCACCCAATACTTTGCCCAAAGTCACACAGCAAAGGCCGAGGAAAAGTCCTTTTGCCTCTTAAACATCTGGACTTTCCCTAAACCACGTGGAAGGATTTCTTTAAAATATAAACAGCTGTTTAGTTCTCAAAGATTGCAAAAACCTAAACGAAGGTTTAAGTTAAAGCAGAAAAAAATTTTAGATATGAGGAAATATTTGTTGATCCATCTGAATATAGACTCCACAGTCTGTGTTTTGATGTATAGTAAAAAAAAATCCACAGGGCTGGAGTGGATGAGACTCTGAGAGCTCCTTCAAAGCCATGTGCTAAAGGAAATAATAGAAAGTGTAGGATGACTATGGGAAGGATAAGATTTTGATAATCTAATAATTTTGAAACAATTGACAATGCATGCAAAATAGGTCAGATATTTGCATGAATCAACTTTTTTTGGCTTATCATTGCCATTTTAACTTCTTCTCCATCAAGAGTTTCTTAACAAATTCATGAGTGACTTTACTGCATCATTTTTAAGAGCACAGATTTTGGGATAAATCACCTAATTTAGTTCCCAAATACATATTCTTTATAGCTGTGTAATCTTAAGTAAGTTACTTAATTTCTCCATGACTCAGTTTCTTCAACTGTAAAATAGAAATAATAATGGTATCACATTAATGCTGCATAATGAATCACCCAAAACACTCATGGCTTAAGATCTCTCATGGTTTTTCTGGGTGGGAATGCAGGAGCAGCTTGGTTGGGCAGTTTCAGCTCAGGGTTTCTCTAAGCCAGGGCTGCAGTCACCTGATGGCTTGATTAGGGCTGGAGGACCCATTTCCAAGGTGGTCTGCTCACATGAATGACAAAATGGTGCCAATGGTATTATTGGCAGGAAGCTTCAGATTTTCTCCACAAAGGCCTCTCTACGGACTGCTTGAGAGTCCACATGGCATGCTGTCTGACTTTCTCCAAAGCAAATGACCCAAGAGACCAAGGTGGAACTTGCAATGCATTTTATGACCTAGGCTTTAAGGTCGTACACCATCACTCCCGCAGTATTCCATTGGCCATACAGACCAACACTGATTCAGCTTGGGAGGAGGCGATACCTTTGTGTCAGTAAGCAAAGGTCACTGGGGGCCATTTTGGAGGTAGATACTACAAGTACCTAGTTTATAAGCTTGTTATATACATATCCACTTAGATTAGAGCTTAGACCAATAGCTTAGAACACACGTAGACCAGAGCATAATACGTTGTGTGTGTATATACCTCACATTTAGAACAGAGCTTAGACCATAGTAAATATTATATAACTAAACAGAAATTCCAGGAGTGGCCGTTACTTTTCTAGTTTAAAAAAATCACCAGAGGTGATTCTAATATGCAGCCAGGTTTGAACACCATGATTCTATACCAATACTTAGCTTCATTATGATAATCAACCCTGAAGCCCTAGTTGAGAGTTTCTCTACCCTGGATGCACAGTAGAATCATCTGGAGAATTTTTAAAAATCTAGATGTTCAGGCTACATACGGGGTCAACTGTATCAGAATTCTTGGGCATGGGACCCGGACATCGGGATGTTTTAAGCTTCCTAGGCCGTGCCAATGCACAGTCAAGTTAGAGACCCACTGCTTTAATTATTTAACTCAGACAATTGTATTCCGATTCTCCCCATTTTCTCCGTGAGCTGAGCCCTAACTCAGCATTTAGATCATTGAGACCTAATTTCACTTGTTGAAAACAAAGGGAAGACCTTTGACTCACCCTAATGTGCCGGGAATGCTGAAGATGGGTGGGAATGTGCAGCATGGCGCCAGTTGCTCTCTGTCTATGCTCTGTGTGTCTGGAGGATTTGAGCCTCCAGCATGTCAGCCAGGCTCCTTTGGCCAGAATTCGCCTTCATGCAAGAGTAGAAACCTCCTAGGCATGTGATTGCTGGGCCAGGAAAATGTCACCCACTGCCAGAGAAAAACCAGCCTTCCACGAATCTAGAGAGAATGGCACATGAAACCAATTTAGCCAGAGTGGCTGAAGAAGCATCAGAAAGCATAGTGAGATGGCCATTCTAGAAACAATGCCTATAAGATACACCTGGTAATGTTTATAGGTACTGTTCAGGCACAGAACATGCCTCAAATTCAAAGGCATGGAGTTGGCTATCTGCAGCTCTGTGAGTCTGCTTTTGTAAATGAGCATTCGCATGGCATAGAGAACAATCAGCTATGATTTGGGGAATACGAGCAATAGGGAGCAAATGGCAGCCATACTGGGGCCAGAAAAATACTAGGTAAGTGGCAATTTCTAGTGAATGATGCCATGAAACTAGATATAGAAAGACTGTGATGTGCTGGAAAAGTCAACACTTTCTGCAAATATTTGGGATTGAAAGAAGCTCTTAACAGACTTTGCTTATGGCTTTCTCTCCACATTTAAACCTATGTTTGTTTTAAGTAAAGCTTAATCCATGTGTTTCTGATTCCTTTACGCATAACTCATCAGAGTCTTTATTTTGGGAAAAAAAAAAAAAACCTATTTAATGTCCAAGATGCTTTTGCTTTTTAGCCTTTTAAAGCATTTTCCCCCTCTTTGAAAGGGGCTGAAATCGCATGTTTGCCAAGTTTAGAGCCCACTCAGCTTTTGTGAATGCAGAATTTTGACCACTGTTAGGGATTTGAATTTCTTCACATTTGCCAAAAATGTGACTTCCTGCTTGTTTTTAGTACCCAAATCCCTTTAAAAATGAATGTGAGACTCTCAGTGACCCTGAATGCAGCAGATTTGCCCATCCATAGATTCTTTTTTTTCCGTTTTGTGGAGCTTATCAATGCATTTATATTACAATCTTTCTGACTCTTTGGAACAACTGTTATTTGTGTTGCTTAGTAATAAAAGAAAAATATTTTGAGCTTGTGATGGTACCTTTTATCAAGGATCTCAAAGCTGGCTTGCAAACATAAGCACAAAACTATGACAACATTCCTTTCCATATACCCCATGATGAATGCAGAAATTGATTTGTGGGAATAAGAAAAAAGTAAGAGTGTAAAAGGAGAATGTATGGACTTGAAAGCAAGCCAAATGGGCCATCAGGACTCCAATAACTATTTTCTCATATGTCCCTTAAGAAAACTAGTTAGGTGTCTGTTTTACAATCTCTATTTCTTAGAACGAAGGGAAGGGAGAACTGATCATATTAATCAGACTGAGCCAACGTTGTGTTGAAATAATGCAAATCACCGAATAAAAAATAAATGTTAGTCAACTACTCAGATATATTTATCAATATAATGCTGTATGCTCTGTTATTTGGAATATCTTTCCTTTTCTTTATTAAAATTTTAATTATAGTTGCTTGATTTAGGTCATCAGAAAGAGAAAAGAAATAAAGCTCAAGAAAGTTGTAATGAACCATTGTCAAGAAGCTGGAATAAATATTATTTTCATAGATGCAGTAAACTGATATCTAGTGTCATCCCCACATGAGTAATTTGGTCAACACCATCTTTTATGTTGATTGTTATTTGGTAACGTGGGGACATTTGTACAGGAAATGGAAGGCATAGTCCTTATCCTTGAAGAACTTACAATTAGGAGAGTTTATAAAATTTCACTACCAAATAATAAACCACAAAATCAAGCGATTAATCCATAGCAATGACAGATGTTCAAGCGACCCAGTACTTGGGAGGAGGGTGAAGAGGACCGAATGTCAGCAGAGACTGAGTGACCAGATCTAGGGGACTCAGAGCACATTGACTGTCAGCACACCACGGTAAACAATAAGTATGATTTTTCACACAATAAAAATTCATCTAAAGAAACGACATAATCGGGCTTCCCTGGTGGCGCAGTGGTTGAGAGTCCGCCTGCAGATGCAGGGGACGCGGGTCCGTGCCCCGGTCCGGGAAGATCCCACACGCCGCGGAGCGGCTGGGCCCGTGAGCCATGGCCGCTGAGCCTGCGCGTCCGGAGCCTGTGCTCCGCAACGGAAGAGGCCACAGCAGCGAGAGGCCCGCGTACCGCAAAAAAAAAAAAAAAAAAAAAAAACCCACATAATCAAAATCATTCTATTTTGTACAAGCAGTCCCTAATTTGATATTTAAAGAGAAGACCAAATTGATTATTGCAGTGGAGACAGACATACTTTAATAACTACTATTGGCAGCTTGAGTATCTTTTCTGTAACGAGTTTCACAGCCACTATATCTACTTAATATACCCAATTGGATCAAAACATTTGTATTATAGTGCTCAAGTTTCAAAAAGAATGTTACGAAAACCATTCCTCATAATAGCTTTATATTTGATAAAATATACAATGTATTTTATTTTATTTTATTTTAACCTGTGCAGATATTTTATCTCAGGGCCAGGCTCCTAAAATGCCAGTGATGAATGTAAATTGTAGTTGCCTTTTGAAGAATATATAGTAACTTTTTTTTTATCAATGACGAAGAAAATTAGACATTTTAAGGGAAGATTTTGGATATTTTCTCTGGGTGGCTAACCTTAATTCAGTTTGTCTCTGGTCCCTTCTTCTAAAAAGTAGGGCTTTCACTTCCCAGAAAATAAGTGTGTGAAGGTTGAATGCTTGAAAAGGAGATTTAGACTCCATAGTTGTAAGAATCATTATTCCTGGGATGCTGGGAAGATGGCAGAGTAGGAAGCATGAGGAATTTGTCTCCCCACCTAGACAAAAATTGTATTGGCAGAATCTGTCTGATGTAACTATTTTGAAACTCTAGAGTCTGTTGAAGGCTTGAAACTTTCAGGGAAAGACTTGGATGATAAATTGTGGTTAATTTCAGTCAATTTTAGCTCTTAGCACAGTAGCTGCTACCCCTCCCCAAACACCAGCCTCGTGGCAGGCAGGTGTACAGGTGTTCCAGGAGCAGCTAGAATGCAACCTATGGGAACAAGGGTGGGCATTTTAATCAGGGTTCTCCTGAAAAACAGGACCAATAGGATATGGATAGATACAGCTAAAATAAGAGGAGATTTATTATAGGAATGGCTTATGTGGTTACAGAGGCTGAGAAGTCCCACAGTCTGCTGCCTGCAAGCTGGAAAACCATTAAAGCTGAAGGTGTAATTCAACTATCTGGGCATCCCTTTGTTTAGTCAAGTTGACATACAAAATTAACACCACAGAGGGCAAAAACTATTGTATGACCCTGTTCTACAAATATCAGGGATCTATGCTCTGATTGCTGATTGCTACTTCTGATCTCAGAGGTGCAGAGAAAGAGGTGGGCAGTCATTGTTGTTGCACCTCCCCCATTGTTGCAGGCTCCCTCACCTCTGGCTGACATGACTCCTAGGGGATTAAAAGGGCTGGTGCCCTTTATTCCCCCTCCTTATTTTTTGGTTTTCCTCAGGGAATCAGATATGAAAGACTAGGATATTCAAAAGCAACTGCACATGTAAGAGGAAATCAGAAAAGTCACCATGCATGCTCAACATCACTAATCCTAAGGGAAATGGAAATCAAAACCACAACGAGATATCACCACATGTCTGTCAGAATGCTATCATCAAAAAGACAAGAGATAACAAATGCTGGTGAGGATGCGGAGAAAAGGGAACCCTTGTGCATTGTTGGTGGGACTGTAAAGTGATGCGGCCACTATGGAAAACGATATAGAGGAACCTCAAAATCTTAAAACTAGAACTACTATCTGGTCCAGTAATTTCACTACTGGGAATATATTGAAAGGAAATGAAAATACTATGTTGAAGAGATATCTGCACCCCCATGTTCATAACAGCATTGGTTACAATAGGAAAAACATGGAAACAACCTAAGTGTCCACTGAGGGATGAACAGATAAAGAAGTTGTGGCATATATATATATGATATATATATCATATATATACATCATATATATATATTTCAGCCATAAAACAGAAGGAAATTCTGCCATTTGAGACAACATGGATGGGAATTCAGGGCATTATGCTAACTGAAATAAGTCAGACAGAGGAAAAGAGTTTATCAGAAGTGGTAGGGTGGAGAGGGAGGATTGGATGAAGGCTATGAAAATATACAAACTGCCGGTTACAAGATAAATAAGTCCTAGGAATGTAACGTACAACATGACAACTATAGCTAACTCTGCTGTATGGTATATTTGAAAGTTGTTAAGAGAATAGATTCTGAGTTCTCAATACAAGGGAAAAAACATATTTTTTTCTTTTTGTATCTATAGGAGATGATGGATGCTAACTAAACTAATTATCGTGATCATTTCACAGTATATGTAAGTCAAATTATTATGCTGTACACCTTAAAATTGTATAGTGCTGAATGTCAATTGTATCTCAATAAAGTTGGAAAATAAAATAAAAATTAAAAAAAAGAACATAGAAAGTCACCATGCATGCCCAGGGAAAGGGAAAGACTCAGAAAAGACCTAAGAAGATCTTAAGTTTACACCTCAAGCTGATCCTTGGCACAGATACAGCCTCCAACAATGTTAAAAAAAAAAAAAGGATAGTAAAAAAAACAGCAAAAATTCAGCCAACCCTGAGGAAGAGGGAGAATCTGATTTCTAGAACTACCACATCATTACATTCAACTGTCCAGTTTTCAACAACAACACAATCACAAAGCATAGAAGGAAACAGTACAGTATGGCCCATTCAAAGGCAAAAATAAATCAACAGACTGCTGCTGAAAAGACCTGATGGCAGATCTACTAGACAAAGAGTTTAAAATAACTGTCTTAAAAATGCTCAAAGAATTAAAGGAATACATGGATAAAGCCAAGAAGACAAAGTATGAACAAAACAGAAATATCAATAAAGAGATGGAAAACATAAAAGTAAACCAAAAAGAAATTCTAGAACTAAGAAGTACAACTGAAATGGAAGCTTCACTAGAGGAATTCAAAGGCAGATTTGAGCAGGTAGAATAAAGAATTAGCAAAGTTGAAGATATGATAATAGAAATTATAACATCTAGGGAACAGAAAGAAAAAAGACTGAAGAAAAGTTAACAGAGCCTAAGTTAATAGACCTGTGGGATACCACAAAACAGACCAACACATGAATTGTGGGAATCTCAGAAACAGAAGTGATGGGCTTCCCTGGTGGTGCAGTGGTTGAGAATCCACCTGCTGATGCAGGGGACACGGGTTTGTGCCCTGGTCCGGGAGGATCCCACATGCCGTGGAGCGGCTGGGCCCGTGAGCCATGGCCGCTGAGCCTGCGCGTCCAGAGCCTGTGCTCCGCAACGGGAGAGGCCACAACAGTAAGAGGCCCATGTGCCGCAAAAAAAAAAAAAAAGAAAGAAAGAAACAGAAGTGAGACAAAAGGGCAAACAGAATATTTGAAAAAATAATGGATGAAAACTTCCCAAATTTCACGAAGACACGAATATAAACAACCAAGAAACTCAAAGAAAGATGAACTCAAAAAGACCCTAACCCAGATACATTGTAATCAGACTTTCAAAAGACAGAGAATCTTGACAACAGGAAGAGATAAACAAATAATCATACACAAGGGATCCTCAATAAGATTATCAGCAGATTTCTCATCAGAAGCTTCGGAAGTCAGAAGTCAGTGAGCCAATATATTCAAAGTGCTAAAAAAAACAAAACCAAAAAACTGTCAACGAAGAATCCTGTATCTGGCAAAACTGTCCTTTAAAAGTGAGGGAGAAATTAACACATTTCCAGGTAAATGAGAGTTGAGGGAGTTTGTTACCACTAAACCAGCTCTGCAAGAAATGCTCAAGGGAGTCCTGCAGGCTAAAATGGAAGGATACTATACAGTAACTCAGAGCTGTATGAAGAGACTAAGATCTCAGTGAAGGTAAAGACTTGAGCAATTATAAAAGCTGGTAATACTGCAACAATGATTTATAAACCCACTTTTTATTTTCTGCATGATTTAAGAGACTAATACATTAAAAATTATTAATCTAAAAGCTAGTATTACTGTCACTTTGGTTTGGAACTCCACGTTTTGTCTTCTACGTAATTTAAGAGATTAGCGCATTTAAAAGAATTATTAGTATATGTTTTGGAGAACACAATGTTCTTACACCCAGAGCCTCAGATGTAGAGGGGTTCTAGACTGTGCATCTCCAAAAGAAAAAAAACGCTTATCAAGAAAAGGAAGGTGACATGTCAAATTTGGGGTTTGGTTTGCAGCCATTCAGGTGATCAACAAGTACTTATTCGGCATATGCCAGGTGTCAAGCACAATCCCAGGTTAATTTAAGTTAAATTTAATTAAACTTAATTAAAGTCATATTTTAAAACAGGCCATGTAATATTTTCAACTTATTGTGGTCCCCAAAGCAAGTTCTATTTCAAGATTTACTCAGTGAATTCAGGTGAGTCATTTAACACTGTTGAGCCTTCACTGAAAGTAAAATGCTGATAGCTCCTGCCCTTCAGACAGTGTTAAGTTACCAACCTCATTCTCTTTTACCCTAGCCTACCTCTACTATCATCTTGAAAAGCTAAGTATGAATTTTCCAGCCAGCCTTGCAGCCAGAGATGTGTGATGTAGCAAGTTGATCTAAGTAGAGATATAAGTACCCAACGAGTTGTAAGTAATTGTCTGCTGAGGTGGGGTGGAAAATTCTGGAAAACATTTACTTCCCTCGTAAAATGGCACAGACACAGCTAGCGCCACATCTCAAGCCCATTTTCTCCCTCCCTCTTCCTTGAATGCAACTGTCATAACTGAAGTATGACAGCCATGTTGTGACTGTAAAATGATAAGTAGAGGACAAAATCCAATGTGCTAAGGATGGCTGAATGAAAGATAGAGAAGTCTGAATCTTAGAAGAGATTACTCAGCAACTGGGTTGACTCCAACCATGGCTGACCTCCCGATTTCCTGTTATGTAAGAAAACCATCACGCACCCCATTTTTATTAGGTCTCTGTTAGTCAGGGATTCTCTTTCCTGCAGCCAAACATATTGTTACATGGTTACCCTTTCCTCTTAAGCTGGTTGTAAGAATTTTACACAGAGATAACCTAAAATGTATATTTCACATTATTGATTTTATATTCTCATTTTGCATATGAAGAAACTTGGGTTCAAAAAGGGTATGTAACAGAGCAAAGTTAACCCAGGTCTTCTAACTGCCTATGATCACGCTTTATGCCTTGCCCCCTTTTGAAGTATACAGAGTGTAAAATAACATTTTGTAAGTGATGATGCTCTTATAATACCTGTAAACATCTCTCTAGTCCTTTAATATGTTGGACGCATTTTCAGTAACTTCATCAAGCTTGATTCTCAGAGCAGCCCAGTAAGGTAGATATTACTGATATCTCTATGGTACATAGTTATCGTCATTTCCCTTCACTTCTTTCTCAATCACTACTGCTACTTGGCTCAGCAATTCTGCCCTCGTGGATTAACAGTTCCCACTTACTATTCTTTTTTTGATGGGTTCAAGCTCTTTCTTTGCTCCATGGTAGCCTTAGTCTATCTCTATCCAACCCTTGTAAAATTCTACTTTAATTCAGTAGGGACTGTAATCACACATCAGAGCTGACTTCGGCTTGGCTGAATCCAAGGAGCTCTGAAAATCACACCAAGGAGGCTGTCTACATTGCCAAGTTCACTTATTAAAGAAAAAATGCTTATTATAGTATTAGGCATGAAACGTGATTAGAGCCGGTTCTGGCCAGGGACAACTTTTACAAAGATGGTGCCCCTGATTCTAGAGGAACAGTACATTTTCCTACCAAACAGAACTTTTTCCTACCAAACAGAACTTTTTTTCCTACCAAACATGCTCGCTTAGAGGAAATCTCTATGCCTCATTTGCACTAACTGGGTGAAATCTGCCCCTTGCACACACACCCCCTTCAAGTTGGTGGCTGTAAAGTGATACCACATGTAAAAACTAACACCGGTTTGTTGAAACAGATTCTTTGTGTAATGCAACATGGCAATTCAGTGTAAACAGGGAGCTAAGGAGGAACTTTACTTAGAACTTTTTCTATGAAGTCTTGTGACCCATGGACCAGCATCGTCAGCATTACCTTGGAGTTTTTTTTTAAAAAATGCAGAAGAACTCAGGCTCCACCCCAGACCTACTGAACAAAAATCTGAATTTTAACAAGAGCCTCTGGGGATGTGTACTATGTTGAAATTTCAGAAGACTACTGGAAAGGGCCACCTATCACATAGTTGCATCTGTTATGGGTGCCCATAAATCATTCTTTGCCACAGTATATGTTCTTGTCATCTCTTTTATACCTGGAACGTGGTGCCTGTAGAACTTCAGTGACCAAAAATGCACTTCCCTGACCCCACTTTTTTATTCCTCAAAAGTGTAGGCTGGTCTACTAAAACTTGCTTTATAGTGAATATGTTTAAATGCATCCATTTGGGGAGCTGGTGGATGTTTCATTGTATTACTTGTCCTCTCTGGTTAGACTTGGATTGAGATTTATAACCGAGTTCCTAAAACCATACTGATCCTCAAGTACCACTCCAACCTGTAAAGTCGATTGAATAAACTACGTGAAAGCGTGTCATTTGGTGTCTATAATAGACTGTTATACAAAGACGTGGTGCTGTATTTTTGTTTGTTGAATTTTATGATATTATTCGTTTTTTAATTTTTATGTTTTGTTTTCATGGAAAGGCATTTTATTTTAAATATAGCAGGGTGTACATGTCAATATGATATTACTGTTTTCATTTTAGGATCCACATTTAGAGGACGTTGAGGGGGATGGAGAGAGGCATATGGACTGTGGCAAATTTGTCTGATAATCCTTTCTTTAACAATGGTGTACAAATGTCTTCCAGGTTCCCACACTGGCCAAGAGATTAGCGTATGGATGAATAAGACACAGTCTCTCTCTTCAATTGGCAGATGGTCACGTGGAGACAGAGCCCTGCACAGTTGGATCCCAAGGGTACCAGCCACTCTCCCGTGTGTGTGTGAGTGAAGTGTGTGGGTATGGAATGAGTGGATGGGATATATATGTATATGAGTGTGTGAGGTGTGTGTCCTCCTTGTGTGTCTGGTGGTGGGAGAAGTGGAAGCCTTGGGTATCGGCAGAGCTTTCTGGAGGAAGAGATACCTGAGCTCTGTTTATTCAACTCCAACCAGGCTTTCCTCCTTCTACTCCACTGAAATGACACCTGCCAAGTTCTCAGTGTCTTCACCGCCACCGATCCTAACGGTGGATTCTTTGTCTTCACCATATTCATCCCTGTGAATTCCCATCTTGGTAAATGGCACCCACTTCACCTAGATGCTCAGACTGTGAACCTAGGAATTATTCTAGACCTTCTTTCTCTCTCACTCTCCATCCAATCCATCTACAAATCCTGGTAGTTCTCAGAATCGGAGCACTTCTCACAACTTTTACCACCAGTCAAAAGCTCTGTTGCCTTGACTATTAGAATAACTTCTGAACGGATTTTCCTGTTCTACCTGCTTTCCTAAAGTCTATTTTACACTCAGCACCTGGAGTAGCCCTTTAAAACTCTAAATTTAATCAGGTAATTGATTTTTCTCAAGATATCTCTATAGCCTTCCTTCATGTTCTAATTCCATGTCACAGCCCCAGGCCGTACACGACACACGTGGTCCCTGGCTGCCCTCCTACTTCTTTCTGACCTTTCTCCCCTCACTAACTCCTCTGTCCACACTGGCCTTCTTATTGGTTCTTGGACTCATCCAACAGGCTCCTGCCTCTGGGCCTCCACATTGTTTACCTTCTGGTTTTAATGCTTTGCCACCAGTCAGTTACATGTCTTTTTCTTCATTTTATTCAGGCTCCAGAATTTTCCTGGTCTTTCTTTTTCCATCTTACCCCCTTTATTATTTTTTTTTCTTTTAAGCACTAATGACTACTTAATATTTTATATTAATTTGTTTAGTATCTGTCTCCTCATTAGAGTGTAAGCTCCATGAAGTCAGGAACTTGGGTTTTTTTCTTCCCTGTCTCTCTAACTCATAGCAGAGTGCCTGGCATAGTAAGTGCTCAATAAGGATGTACTTAATGACCAAATGACTAACTGACTGAACAAATGTGGGCAAAGCAGGAGGAATGCTGGGACCAAAGCAGTAGCTCTGGGAATGAAGAGCCGGAGCAGGACATTGAGGCCACAGGACTCGGTGATAATTGAATGTGGGTGCGAGGAAGCTTTCTGCTCTGGGGTACTGGCTGACTGCAGTTCCATCTGGTGAGAGAAATAACATGGGGTGTAAGAGAGTAGGTTTAGAGGTCAAATGATTCGTTCAGTACTGGCCATTTTGAACTTGAGATGCCGACGGAGCCTCCAGTTTGAGGTGTCTGATAAGCACATGGGAACAGGTGCCTGGACCTGGGGAGAGGAAATTTGAGAGCTGGATGATTACAGGTAGTAGCTGGAGTCACGGGGGAAATTGGGTTCACTCAGTAAGCGGCCCAAGGGTAAGAAAAGAAAATGCAGTAGCTACTTCAGAGGCTCGAAGTATCATCCATCCCTGCTGCTTTGTGTAGCACTCAGTGGTGGCATCAGCCTCATTACCAGCCGAATTTAAGAGCAATGAGTGTATGTTGGGCCTGAGTTAGTTGATGGTGGTAGCAGGTGAACCTTTACAATTATCTTGTAACTTGTGTATACCCCAGAAAATACTCACACTTATGCTTCTCTCCACCTGACGTGATGACCAAGCGGTCTGCTATTTAACACTGTGATGTACAAGGAAAGACGCCTCATTATTATTATGGCAACTTCTCTGTTTCATCCCTACCCCTGCACTTCTGTAATCTCCCTAACATGTGACTTCAGATTCTACCGCTCTCAGAAGCTATTATTTGGAAGCCTTCAGTAACATAGAAATAATACACTTAATGCACTTTCCACAATTTCATCCTCTTTGCCGCTTCTGACATTTGACTGTTGACCATATCCTTTGTTATGAAGCACTCTCCTGTCTGTGGGAAGTTAATTTTGGTCATTCTTTCTCTTTCCCTGGTTCTACATCTTTCCCTATGGGCTCCAGCCAAATTTTTAACCTTGGTCTTCAGTTGTTCTGTTTTATGCTTTCTCTCTGGGACCTCAGTCAAACATCCACAGCTTCACAGTCCCCAAATCTGTGACCATCTCTGACCGTGCTTCTTCCCCCACTATCCCCACTTGTCTTATGAGCTTACATTGTTTCCAATAACCTTCTAAACAGTTCCATTTGGATGTCATACTTCATCACTGTAATCCTGAACATACTCCGAAACCGAATTCACCATTTTTCTCACAATACTGGCTCCTTTTTTTGACTTAGCTCTTCTCATCCATGGGAAATGTTTTGAGCCACAGAACTACCTTTAATTTTTCATTCTCTCTCTCAACTGTTTATCCAACCAGCCATCAAAGGGCATACATTCTTTTTTTTTTAACACCTCTCGTGTCTATCTTCTTTTTCTTTCCATTGCTATCGCTTTGGCCAGGCATGGGCTATTACCTATATGGTAGAGGTAAGAGTACAGGCTCTGGAGCTGGGCTACCTACATTTGGATTCAAGCTCTCCTCTTTACTATGTAACTTTGAATAACTCACACCATCTCTCTGTGTCTCTGTTACCTCATCGGTCAGAGGGAGATAATAATGGTATCCATCTTACAGACTTGTTAGAGAATTAAATGAAGTTATACATATAAACACTTAGAATAGTCCTGTCACATTTACAGTGTGACAGCATTGGGTATTATTATCAGCCTTTGTATAACTTTCTGACTCTCCCATCTGCCTCCCAGCTATTCTTTTTTACAGCCTCCCAGTACATCTTCATCATCTTCCTAAAATACTTCCATCATGTCCCTCTTGCTGAGGTCTGTCTCAAGATCCTCCCCAGCCTGATGCCATCGTGGGTGGTCACCTTTATTTTTTACCCTCCCGAAGTTCATCTGTACTTTAGCTTCCATTTCAAGCATAGTATGGTAGAGAGATGGGAGGAGTGGGGAAAAAAAGAAGCATGCCTTACTTTTCACAGACCCAGTTCACCTTCAGATCTAGTTTCCAATCCCAGCTCTGTGTGACCTGAGACAAGTAACTTAATCTTTCTTCATCTGAACAAAACTGGAGAGTAACAATTCTATATAATGTTGTTATTAGTATGAAATGAAATGATGTATGTTAGCTGCTTCAAGCCCTTATTGGAATGAGTCTGGATGTAAATAAAACACATCAATGAAATGAAATATTATGAATGGAATGTAAAAAATGAGCTTGGAATATGTGCAGACAAATGGAATATATGCAAAGCACCTGGAAGTTATGTAAGTTTATGGAATGTATGTGAAGAGTTGACGTAAATTAGGCTAGTTCATTCCCATCCTTTCCCTTAAGAAGCTACTTGCTTCTGAAGAGTCAACTTAACCCTCTCTGCCTTCCCATCTTAAAAATCCAACTCTGGTCTTGATATTTGGGTGATGTCTTTTTCCAACTCAGAGTTCTCTTTCCTCCTTATAAAATCTACAACACGTATTGTCTAGACTGCTAATTTAGGGTTTACTATGAACTGCCCTGTGTGGTTAGTTAACTTTTTTATGTTTACGTGTTTAGTCTATTCGGCTAAACTGTGTGTGCTTCTTGAGCACGGAAACTACTGATATGTCTTCATATTCCTTTAGCATGTAGAACAGAATCTTGCAAATAGCAGCCCACCAGGTTTATGTTTTTAATTTACCTTACTGTTTGGAAAAGGGACCTTTGCCATGCTGACTGGTCGTGTTATATGAATACCATGAACTCATGGGTGTCTCTTCTCCTCTGTATAAGAAATGTCATGTCACCCTCCTGCCAGCTGGGCCTCTTGAGGCCACACTGAAAATGCACCAGTCAAGCCATTACCAGCACCGTGTTCCTCTTTGTAAGTCTGGTGTAGATCGATGCAGAGGATGTGAAATCTGGCTGCTCTGTTTACAACTTGCAAGTGCTTTCTTTTTGGTGGGAGCACTTAGAGTGGGTGTAGAAGAAAGTAAGATCTAGCGAGAGCAAGTCTCACTTGGAATAATATATAAAATATTTTTTAACCAATCCCTAGAAACTGCCTGCTCTTTCCTCATCTGGCAACTTTGATTTGAATTTACACAGAATTTATTAGTTTAAAATGAGATGCACTCATAGAAGAGCCTTAACTTGCCTCATTATTTATTTCAGTTTTGAGGTATTATAAGTAATCCTATTATAATATGTAGGTGGCCTGAGCTAACTCAGGCTTTCTGTCCAAACACATTACAGAAAAGCCCTTCCTCAACCAATGCTTCGGTGCTGACAGTGGTGCCCTGGGCCAGTCTCGGCACAGCACGTTAGGGAGTAAAAGAGGCCGTTCATGACGTGCTTTGGAGATGTATTCTATAATGAGCTTCAGCAGTCATTTCAAAGAGCCCCGGGCCATCTTAGGGAATTTTGACCCACAGACTAAGGAACCTGAACAGAAAGGGTTCAATTCAACCCCTCCTTCCAAGGCCTTGTTACTCAGCCTGATCTAGTACTAGATTCCTGACACCCAGGCCTTGACTCCAGCACAGCCGTACCACTGATCAGTAAGTACCTGCTAGCTGGAGAGGCAACAAAAATAACAATGGTGGATCAATAACTCCACAAAAATAGGGTTTATACTGATACTGGTAAAAGCTCTATGTAGAGCACTCTGCTAAGTGTTTTACATCTGCTGTCTCATTCTATCTTCATAGCAACCCTACAGAGTAGGTTGGAGACCAACCGAGGCTCGGGTAAGAGTCTAGGGATGTTATTTGAACCCAGGTCTCACTAGCTCCAAAGTTTCTTAGGTCAAATCTTGTATTGCCTAAATGAGGATGCTTCTTGAAATGGTAAATGTTTTGGAGGCTGAGCCTTTGAAAACACATGACTCCATATGATCTTAAGTAGTGTATTTACTTTGAAGAAAATATTTCAGTAATAACTAATAAAAATGGAGAACTTAGTCACATGGTGAAATGTGTGTATAAATCTTTTCAAACTGATGTTTAAATGTTCTGACTTTGTATTGGTTACTTTTCTGTGTGTATAGGTATCTAGGTGGGGAGGTTATTGGCTAGTTAGGTGAACAAGGAATTGGAAATGTTTAATCTCTTGATCTTAGCAGCTTTTACATGGGTGAATACTTATGTAAAAAGTTCGTTGAGCTGTATGTATACTTAAGATTGGTACACTATATTTGTAAGTTATACCTCAGTAAAGACTTTTAACAATTAAAAAATAAAATACTCTGACTTGTTATTTGGTGGAAGCTTAGATTCCTGATTTAAGACCTTTCTTCTTTTCTAAAAGAAGTAGTGTACACGGCAAATTTCCCCTAAGCACTACTTTCTGTTTCCTATATTTTGATATATTGTGTTGTCATGCTTGTTCAATTCAAAATATTTTCTATTTTCCCTTATAAATTCTTCACTGACCCATTAGCTACCTTGTAGTGTTGTTTAACTCTCAGATAACTGGGGATTTTTCTATTTTTAATTTCTAGTTTAATTCCATTGTGGTCAGAAAACATATTCTGAATGTCTTCCTTTCCTTTAAATGTGTTTTGTAGCCCAGAATATGATCTATGATCTATATTTAATGTTCTGGAAGTAAGTTACATTCTGCTGTTGTTGGATGGAATGTTCTATAGATGTCAATTAGATCAGATTGGTTGATAGTGTTGCTCAGATCTTCCATAGTCTTACTGAATTTCTTCCTACTTGTTTTTATCAGTTACTGAGAGAGAACTGTTGAAGTCTCCAACTATAATTCTGTATTTGTCTTTTTCTCCTTGTAGTTCTGTTTTTATTCGTATATTTCAAAGATCCATTAATTGGTGTATAGGATTATTATGTCTCCTTGATTAATCAACCCCTTTATCATTAAGAAATGACCTTCTTTATTCCTGGTATTATTCTTTGCTCAGAAATCTACTTTGTCTGATATCAATATAGCCACTCCAGCTTTGTTTTGATTAGTGTTATCATGGTATATCTTCTGCCATCTTTCGCCTTTAACTTATTTTTTGTCTTTATATTTAAAGTGAGTTTCTTGTATGTACCATACAGTTGGGTCTCACTTTTTTATCCAATCTAAAAATTTCTGCTTTTTAATTGGTACGTTTAGACAATTTACATTTAATATGATTATAGATTTGATTAGATTTAAATCTACTGCATTGATATTTGTTTCTAATTATCTTATCTATTCTTTATACCTTTTCTCCTCTTTTTCAGCCTGCTTTTGGATTATTTTTATGATTCAATTTTATCCCCACTATTGACTTATTACTTATAGGTCTTTTTTAAAAAATAGTAGCTGACTAAGCATTTACTACATATATATATATATATATATATATATATATATATATATATATATATATCT
>NW_020172280.1:1233165-1282806 GCF_003031525.2 Neophocaena asiaeorientalis asiaeorientalis
TGTTTGTCAATTACAAGTTACTCTTAAATAATATTGTACTGCTTTGAGTAAGGTGTAAAATACTTATAGTAATGTATTTCCAATTCTCTCATATTTTATGCTATCGTTGTCATACATTTTATATTGTACATGGTATAAACCTCGGTATATTGCTATTATTTTTCATTTAGAAAGTAACATCTTTCAGAGTGATGATAAATTAGAAAAAACTGTCTTATACATTAACTTTCATTTTAACCATTCATGGAAATCTTCATTTCTTTATTTGACCTAAATTTCTGTCTGCTATCATATTCATTCTGCTTGAAAAACATTCTTTTTTAAAAAATTTTTATCGGAGTATACTTGATTTACAATGTTGTATTAGTTTTAGTTGTACAGCAAACTGAGTCATGTGTATATATATATGTATATATATATATATCCATTCTTTTCAGATTCTTTTCCCATATAGGTTATTGAATAACATTCTTTAACATGTCTTGTAATCCAGGTTTGCTGAAAATGAATTCTATCAGTTTTCATTGGCTTGAAAAAGTCTTCACTTTGCCTTCGTTCTTCAAAGACATTTTCAACTGAGTAAAGGATTCTAGATTGACAGGTGTTTTGTTTTGATTTTCCTTTCAAGCTTTTTCACTCCACGTCTTAGGCTCGCTTTGTTTCTGATAAGAAGTCTCTGGTGTTTCTAATCTTTGCTCCTCTGTTTGTAATGTGTCTTTTTCTCTGGCTGCCTTCAGACTTGCTGTTCAAGTTTGGTTTTCAGAAGTTTGCATCTAATGTGTTTAGGTATGTGTCATGTGTGGGGTGCTCGATGGTTATTCTGCTTGAGGTTCTTTGAGATTCTTGGATTTGTGGTTTGATATCTTTCTGTGTGTTTGGAAAATTTTCAGTCACTATTTTCTCAGCCAATGTCCACATTCTGTCTCTTTGAAGGGGCCTGTTTCTACTTAGGTTTCAGGCCTGTTGGTTGCCTTGAAACTTCAGGTCCCTCAGTCACGCAAGGGAAGTTCTGATATTACAGTTTATCCAGTTTTTTCTTGTTGTCAGAGTGGAAGCAACAGTGTTTCCTAGAAGGAAGTGAAATTCTCTTTATTTGAATAGGAAACTTAAAATCAGTATCTGTTTGGTATAGGAAACTGTCAAAACTGTGAAAGGTTTGAGATTTTACCCTACTTTCAGGTTAACTGGGTAGCCTGCCTCTGTTTCATGGATGCTGACCAAAGATCCAAGATTCCTGAGTCAGACAAAGGTTAATTTGTTACTCCTAGTAACGGGGGGTGTGCAGGATATCATCCTCTTTGTGCCCATTCCCCAAGCATCGATTCTTATAGGGCAATAAACAGAGCCAGATGGTACCTACACATGCAGTGGGTTGTATTATAGGTCAACCCTGAGTTTAAGAAAACCAAATCTTTTATAATGGGCAGTAAGTATAATTGCCCTTTTCTGTGGAGGGAAATACTATTTCTTTCTTGTTTGCTGTGCGGATATCCTTGAAGAGATAGTTTAGAATGAAGGCAGTCAGTGCCTCTGCTCTCATGTGAGAGACCTACGCAAATTGTCTCCCAATAGAGATAGCATCTCATGAGCTGATCTACTTTCTCAATCCACATTCTCAATCCAATTGTGTCAGTAATTCAGCTCTATATTTTATGTCCCAGGGTATATTTCCATTCATTTCAATATTTATTGTGGACCTCTCCTGTGCCAGCCAATGTGCGAAGTACTGAAGATACTACAGTGAACAGAATAAATAGGGTCTATATTTCTCCCAGCTGATAAATATGATAATTGGAGTTCTAAGGGTTTTTAACAAACCATACAAAGTCCCAATAGGCTAAACTTCCTGCAGTGGGAGAGTTTAGATATTCAGACCATAATAGCTGATTGCCATTTACATTTACATCCTGAACCTGATCATTATTCCTTTTCTATTATGTGTGTCCCTGTAAGAATTTTAATACCTGTCTGTGAGGTTTTTAAAAGCAAGAACTGCATTTATTATGCTCTACTTTGCTGTGACTCCTCATACATTTTATTACCACATAGGAGACATAAGAATTTCTTTTGTGAATGTGATTTTAAAGGTATTCTCTCAATCTTACATGTTATTCCATTAGAAAATGATACTTAATCCTACTTTTCCATAGCATGGTAAAATGGCCAAATAATTTTTACCTGGATGTCTGCCTTAGCAAAAAGCTTTGAATCATTAGGAATAACATGCAGGTTCTGATATTCTATCCTCAGCAAACTTTACACTTCATAAAATAGATGCGGTGCTTCCTATTTCTGTATATGGAGGTGAGAGATAACAAAACTGAAGGAAGCTTGGACTTGCAAATGACCTGGAACCACATCTTGCATGTTATTTTTGTTAACCACATGTCCTTTACAAAACAGATATTAAATGTAATCTTTTTCTTTAATTGCCAGGAATAGGAATATAGTGGCAATTCATTTCTGATAAAACATCACGAGGTTATCTAAATATTGCCCCCAAATAATGCCTTTGACTTAGTCAAACCCAGCCAGTATGTTTTCTTAGAATTTTACCCTTGATTTTTAAATTTCACAAATGTGTATGCATGTATATCAATAAAGGAAGATAGAGAGAGATGTAATTTAAACTATATTCTTTATTCATTTATGCTTAATTTATGTGTCTCGAACAGATGTTCGCGTGCCTGGGGTGTCTTGTCAAGATGCCTTTGTAAGTGCTGCCCTTCAAACCTACGAATGATGTCTTACCAGCACTCAACCCGGGAAGGGCCAAAGTTCAACTCTCGACTCCTTGTGTGCTGCTTGTTTTAAATGTGAAACTTGGCACTGAGTGTCCCCCTGTGCCGGGTTATTATTCTTGGAATGCAAAAGGTACATGTTTTTGTAATTCTCTGAAAAGCTTCTCTATAGCTTTTCCAGAATCTAAGTCAGATTTTGCTTCCAGGGCTATGTTCCAAGGTATAAAATCCATTTTTTAGCAGCTCACCGACAGATGGGTGCTATTTTTGAAATCCATATGGGCTTTCTTGTCTGCTAGGGCCTATTTCATGGTCTACGTTACTAACACAGAAATATACTTACTGCATTTGTTCTTCCCTTGCTGCATAAAGTGTTCTGATTTCCATCCAAAATATCGAAGCAGTTCTGGGACGGAAAGGAAGAGCAAACTCACTGGCAAGTGAACTTGAGTCAGCATTTCTGAAGCTCTGAAGATTTCATTTCAATGTTCATTGGCACCTTAGGTGTTAGGAATAGTGAGAGTATGATGCCTGCAACTACCTGTGCAGCCTGAGAGAAGAAAATACAAAATAAAATCTATGCATGGCTATATCTACAGCTGGTATGTTCTTGAAAGAGTATTGGGTAGATTAAGGTTTGAGATATCAAATTGTCTTTTAAATGGACTAGGAGAGCATTTCAAAACAACATTCTAATTAAATTAAAAAAGAAACTTTCCTTATTTAAAGAACTGCTTGGTATTCATTTTAAAATTCCTTGTTTTGGGAACTACGACCTTACCTATCTGAAATTCACCTCGCCTGTAACTCCTCCCACTCAATAACATGACCTGGATTTACAAAATAAGCCAAAGGTGTAACCTCAAGCTAAAATTAATATCACAATGTTCATGCACTAATCCCAGGAGCATCACTCAGTGGCAAGCCCCCTTCAAGATCTATTTATTTGTACTTCATGGACCATTCTAAAAATTACCTATTTTCTATTTCTTGTTTATATTAGTTGGCTAGGGCTACCTTAGCAAGTACCAGAGACTGATTAAATGAAAGATGAATTAAATAAAAGAAATATATTTGCTTTGTTCTGGAAGCTGGAAAGTCCCTGCTTTCATTTCATTCTGAGGGTTGATTTCATTCATTCTGAGGGTTTTTTCTTTGG
Source organism: Neophocaena asiaeorientalis asiaeorientalis (assembly GCF_003031525.2). NCBI lineage: Eukaryota > Metazoa > Chordata > Mammalia > Artiodactyla > Phocoenidae > Neophocaena > Neophocaena asiaeorientalis. The sequence goes on from NW_020172280.1 coordinate 1,237,066, forward strand.
CTTGTAGATGGCTGTCTTCTCCCTTTATCTATACATGGACTTTCCTCCATGTGTGTGCATGCTTGTGTCTAAATTTCCTCTTTTCATAAGAACCCCGGTCATATTGGATTAGGGCCTACCCTTAAGACCTCATTTAACTTAATCACCTCTTTAAAGACCTTATTTCCATATATAGACATGCTCTGAGGTACCGGGAGTTAGGACTTCAATATATGAATTTTGGGGGATACAATTCAGCCCATAACATTATTTATAGCAGCTTTGAAGCAGGAAATGTAAACAGTAACTATAGAAAAATACGGCATTTATCAGGTTTACTGATAGTAGAAATAAGCAATAACCCAAAGGCAAGAAAGAAGATAGCAAATTTATTTTGAAAGCTCATGTAAATATATTGAAAAGCACAAAAGTCTGCTGTAAACATCCTTGCATCTCTCAGCAAGTCCTGGATCATCTTGATATAACTGTAGAATTATATCAAGTTATAACAATTATCAATTGTAACTGATGCTCTGAGGAAAAAAAAAAAAGTGAAGTGTTCATCATATAGAAGCAACAATTTCTCAAAGAACAACAGATGGGAGTTGAAGTCCTAACACTCTCACTTGGGACAAGTCACTTAAACTCAGTACTTGTTTTCTCACTGGTATCTTGAGAGTAAAATTATTTGTACAATACCATTGATAAGAAAGCCATGTATGGGTAAGTGCTTCATTCTGATAAGAATTCTACAGGGACTAGGGTTTTAGCGCCAACAAGAAGACAGGAAAATATGTATTACAATTAAATAGGATCTATATTTACATATCAAAATGATCAAGGAGGGAAAATGTTAAATTTTTTTAATGAGGCATATCATTAGTTATCTGGAAAACTGATTTTTAATAATAAAAAAGTCAAGTCAACATCTAGGAGTTCCCTACACTAAGGATTCATTGCAATGATCTTCCTTAAGAGAGAGAATAATTGCTTGTTAAAATAACCAGATGAGGTTTTTCTGACTAATATTGCCCTGTATCCAACTATAAGAAAATAGAAGCCATTAGAAGTAGTATGATATAGAAGAAAGAAATCTGCTCTATAAACCTAAGGAATATTGGATTCTGATTAGAATTTTGTTACTACCTTGAACTTCATTTTGTTTTTCTGGGTCAGTTTCCCCATATTTAAAATAGAGGTATAAAACCAGACGGTTTACATAGTATCTTCTAATAGTAAAATTTATAAGACATATTTCTGTTTCCTTTCCTGTTTCCTAGAATGGGGAGATATAAAAAAGAAATGGTCTCGGGCTTCCCTGGTGGTGCAGTGGCTGAGAGTCCGCCTGCCGATGCAGGGGACACGGGTTTGTGACCCGGTCCGGGAAGATCCCACATGCCGCAGAGCGGCTGGGCCCGTGAGCCATGGCCACTGAGCCTGCGCGTCCGGAGCCTGTGCTCCACAACAGGAGAGGCCACAACGGTGAGAGGCCCGTGTACCGCAAAAAAAAAAAAAAAAGGTCTCTACTTACTTTAATTTCCATTCTCTCCACCAATATGTGGCGATGAGAAGGGTGGGATATGAATCACCAGGGAGCCTGATCTCCACCTACACAGCCATCTGTCTTGCCATGGCAGCACTGACTCTTTGAATCTGAGTGTTAGGTATCTGTTCCCTGGGTGGGCATTTCCAGGATAACACATGATTGTTAAATCTAAATCTCATAATGGATAGGGTGCCATTTATACATGTAGAGTAGGTCAAGAAAATGTGCCTTTAATGCTGTCAGTAATTTAGTAACTATAGGAAGCCCAGTGCCCTCAGCCTTTCTCTTTGTAGTCCTAAGAAGAAAGTCCTTGTCCTAGATGGAAGCACATCTGAGAGTTCCCCTAAATGAAAACAATAAGAATCCACCTTGTGACCACCTAGAGGGGTGGGATAGGGAGGGTGGGAGGGAGAGGCAAGAGGGAGGAGATATGGGGATATATGTATATGTACGGCTGATTCACTTTGCTATTAAAGCAGAAACTAACACACCATTGTAAAGCAATTATGCTCCAATAAACATGTTAAAAGAAATGAAAAACAAAAAAGAATCCACTAAGTGTTAAAAATAAATTCTTCAATCCTTCTACCTAAAGCAGTTAGGGATTTGGGGATGGCACCAGAAATGGTTAGCAAGCAAAGCACTTTCTCAGGCTCTAAGTAATCCAAGGTTGGACATGAGAAGATAACCTTCACAGAGCTTATGATCTGAGAGTGAAAGAACAGTGTGAAGTTCTGATATGAGGGATTTAGAAAACAGGGAAACGCTTCTGCGGCACAGCCTACAGGGATACAGATTTTGAATTCTTAAAGGCAATTCAAATTTAATACATCAGCAACATAGTTGCTGCCCCTGCAAAGCCAATTCCTATTTTAAGTCACTCAAGCTAGAATGGAACCTCTTGTACTTAATCAGTAACTAGGACCTACCGACTCCATTTCTGAAATATTTCTTAAATCCATTTCATTCTCCTGTTTTTATTATGTCTCTCTCAACTTCCCAACCTGTAAATCATTCTTTACACAATCAACAGATTATCTCAATAAAGTATAAATTTAACCAGATCACTCCTCTGCCTAAAGCACTTACAGAGCTCCTCATTTCCTTCAGTAGAAGTCCAGGCTCCTCAGAAGGGTATATAAGGCCTTTTGTCACCTAACCCCCCTTTGATAGGGCCACTCTACCCACTTTCTTTCCCATTTCCCATTCCCATCCTCCCATTCTGGCTTTAAAACTTATCAATTCTGATCCATTTGTATTTCTTTACACATTGTTTTAACACACTTCATTCTAGAAAAGCAACATAAATGTTGTAAGTTTTATAGCTTAGGTGCTCTTATAATAATTTCATAATTTTCTGGAACAAACGAGTTCTGAATAAGTTTATATTGTGAGTGCCATTTCTTCCCCATCATATCATCTTTCACTAAGCTGAGCATTTAGGTTAATTTTGCAGTGAAGATAAAACCCTAGATTAAAAAAGGTAGCAGCAGCCTTTATAAGCCAGCAAACTCTTATCCACTATCACAATCTTTACACCATACCAGGCAAAGTTATAGTAAGATAAATTGATTTACAGAATACAAGTTTAGAAATAGTAGACGAGCAATATAATAGTCCTTTGATAAGCCTTGTTTAGTGCAAGGCATTTCTCTCCAAAGGCATAAGCATAACTAATATTGGGGTGGGATGGGGGAGGCGGTGGAAGGAACATGAGCTACTGTCCATGGTCCTGATACAAAAACACATACTATGATAAGGTTGTTCTCTTTGGGCCATTTCTATCATCTTCCAGGACCCAAGAGTTATATCAATAATGCTAACTGGCTTTTTGAGCGAGTCAGTGATTTGAATGAATACTGTTGTGGGTTGAATTGCATCCTCCCCCAACGTATGTTGAAGTCCTAAACCCTAGAACCCGTGAATGTGACCTTATTTGGAAATAGGGTCTTTGCAGATATAATCAAGTTAAGATAAGGCAATACTGATCTCATTATAACAAGAGGAAAATTTGAACACAGACACGGGGAAGGTCATGTGAAAACAGAATCAGAGATTGTATAATGCATCTATAGTTTAAGGAACACAAAGCATTGATGGCAAACACCAGAAACTAACAGAGGCAAGGAAAGATCCCTCCCTTAGAGCCTTCAGAGAGAGCTTGACCCTTCCAACACCTTGATTTCAGACTTCTAGCCTTCAGAACTTTGAGAGAATACAGTAGCCTCTTAAACAATGTGGAGGTTAGGGGCACCAACCGTCCACACACAGTCAGAAATCTGCATGTAATTTTACAGTGGGCCCTCCATATCCATGGTTCTGTATGCATCTGAGGATTCAACCAACCGTGGTTAGTGTAGTATGTATTTAGTGAAAAAAAATCTGAGTATAAGTGGACCCACACAGTTCAAACCCGTGTTGTTCAAGGGTCCACTGTACATTTCTGTGGTAATTTGTTATGGCAGCCCTAGAAAAATAATACAAGCACAATATAAATAACCCTTTGGGCTTTTTGTCTGATGCTCTTTTACAGTCTCAAGTCTTAGCTAGTTATCTTTCTTCAAGCGCTAGCTTTGGTGCACTCATTTGTATGTATAAAAGATAATAGTGTTCAGAACTGGATATGATAATGCCTACAAGTGAGGGGGATCACATTGTCTACACTTAGTCAGGCTTTGGGTCTGCCTCCCATGATACTGCTCTATTTCTGCTTCAGTTCAGGTAGCAGGGCAACTATATCTTTTCACTTAAATAAATAGCTCCATATTATTCAAAATTAGCAGTGATCTGTAGGTAATTTACAGAGATTTTGCTTTCCAGCTTTTCTCCTTTGGATCTTCATTTCTTAAGTATTTCTCTGACCATCAGCAGTGATTTTAATGTGTCTACCTACTGTTTTAAGACATTATTAGGCAAAGAAAGAATGGGAATTATCTCTCAAAAAGTCTGTTTTCCTGGCTCTCTTTGGCACTGGACGAGAGACTTGTGAAGAAGCAGCTAGGGAGAGAGAGGGGCATGGTGAACATACCATGCTTTTCAAACTGTAGAAGTTCCTTGTGACTTGGCTTTTTCTGACTGCAGTGAAAACAGCTTGCTTTCTCCCACTGCCGTGTAAACATTCAGTGGCCAAACAAGGTTTTCTTCTTTATTCTTCTGCTTATGTATCTCTTTGCTGTTGACGAGAACACAGAAGAATCCCTGGCTTCTCACCTTTTCATCTGGGGTGTGTATGTGACCGGGAGGCGTGTGCTCAGTGTTCTGTGTGTGCTGATGTTATCAAGGTACCTTAGAGGGCAGACTGTTGAAGGGTTTCCTGTTGCTTCAGAACAGAACAGTCAGACTGAGTTTTCAGACAATGTACTCTGGGTCAGCGATGCTGACAGGCTGCACGTTAACTCAGAAGGAGTCTTTTGCATGATTGGCCTCGTGACATGTAATTCTTAGATTGTTTTCATTCTTTTCTTTTAAAGGGAGCGATCTTTAACCCATTGTCATCTTCCTCTAGATTTCAAAACACATTGTCTGTCCTGGTGTAAATGCAGCAGATGTCTCTGGGGTGACCTTCCTGAGATGGATTTTTGGAGTGAATTTTGGGACTGGCATCTAAGTACATTATATAAACAGATTGACTTCACTCAAGTTGCTCTCAGGTCACGGCACTAATATATTAGAATTTGATACACAGTGAGAACTCCTGTAGGACTCAATTATTTTATTTTGATAATTTGCAAATATATGCAGTGAACCCGTGGACTTTATTTCAAGATTATTGTCATTGTCACTAACTGAAATAGGGAGTATCTTGCAGATATTGGTATTAATTTGTGAGATGTTAGTCCAGAATCTTGCCCTTTTCTTTAGGCCTCTGTGAATAAGTGAAAAAATTACTATTTTCTTGCCAAAACAGTTTGCCAGTGAATGAATGACTTATTTAATAAAACAATTCCTATGGCTCTCGTTTGAGTATGCTATTACTCTTTTGACATAGGACTGTAGACTTTGGATTAAGCCAAGAGGTCAGGACGACTTAGAAGCAAAACATTTGTTTTCATTAGTCATCTTTCTAAAACAAGGCACTTAGCATGACATTTTTTTCGGTTCAAAAATCTTTGTATTGTGGACTCAACTATGGAAATGCTTTGTCACTTATATCTTCCTCTGTCTGACTGCTCCTGTCTATAAAACAAGCTGCAGAATGTATACTATTTCTTACATTAGAAAGGTAACTCTCTCCAGGGAGAAAACGATTTGTGTATAGCGACACAGTTCGTGCTCTGTTATGAGCCAAATAAGAAAATGAATCTTGCCTAACTGCCAGAAAAGTGGAAAACTAACTTACTTTATTTGATAATGATAGAGCTAGTTAATAAGCTTAGCGTGGGGTAGATACCTAAAAGGTTCTGATATAATTTGGATATTGAATTTTAGCAAGGCATTGGGCAAAGTCTTGTAATATGCTTATGGACAAGATGTATAATGACTGTTGCACAAACAAATTTACATTTATGCTGTATTAAAAGAGGTATGATACCTGTAACAAGGTATATATTGGTCCCATCCAGATCGGTCTTAGTCAGAATTTTTTGGAGTTGTGGGCTCAGTTCTGGGTACTATGCTTTAAGGAGACATTGACTACATGAAATGTATTTAGAGAAGAGAAACTAGAATGGTGAAAAGATTAAAACTCAAGTCATTTGAAGGAAGGCTGAGTTAATTCAGAAGTCAGAACTGGGTTTGTCACATCATTTTCTAGCTGTGTGGAGCTGGACAATTTTTTTAACCTATCTGAATTTTAATTTCCTGATATGTAAAGGGAGGATAATAATAATAGTGTTATTATATATAATGCATATAAAATAATAATACTCTGTCTTAAGAGGATTAAAAGACAGGTATTAAAACTATCTGGCAGATGGTAGGTTTATGGACTGAATGTTTGTGTCCCCTCAAATTCATAAGTTGAAACCCTAACGCTCAATGTGATGGCATTTGTAGGTGGGAACTTCAGGATGTAATTTGGTTTAGATGAAGTCTTGAGTGTAGCACCCTGTGTTGGGATTAGTGCCCTTATAAGAAGAGGAAGACGCATGAGAGCCCATTCACAAAGTGAGCACACCAAGGAAAGGCCATGTGAGGACACGGTGAGAAGGTGGCCATCTGTAAGCCAGAAGGAAAGCCCTCACTGAGAACCGAATCTGCTGGTGCCTTGACCTTGGACGTCCTAGATTCCAGAACTGTGAGAAAATAAATATCTGTTGTTTAAACAACCCAGTCTATGGTATTTTTTTCATAGCAGCCTGAGCTGACTAAGATAGTAGGTACCATTATTTCAAAGAATTAGAACTAATATCTAGAAGGTCCTGGGAGGTAGCTTTGCTTCACTGTGAGGAAGGGTTTTCTTGTATTCAAGGCATTCTAACAAGAGAGTGGGGGAGTGAATTCCTTCTAGCTCAACTATTCAGAGTCTGTATGGTAACCTGACTGATCTGTGTAACCTTTCCACCCACCTTCCTGTATCGGCTCAACCTTTGCTATCTCCTAGAGAATCAAGGTCCAAGTGATTAAGAAACCATATAAAAAGGAGGTTAATTTAAAGAAGAGTATCCCTAATTCTGATCTTCTTCATGAGTTTGTAATTCAATCGTCTCAAAAGAATTTGTTCATTTAATTCTAATGTGGATGTGTTCATTTATTTTAGCCAGTTATACCTGAAAAATTATATCTCTTAACACTAGATCAGTTACTTCCACCAATTCGAATGGCTATAGGCTTAAAAAGATTGTTCATTCTCTTTAATTTGGAACTCAGAAATCAGTTTTAACTGCTCCAAACCAAGCACACGCTGTTTTCCAACGGGGAATTATTGTCTCCAAAGAGAATAAAACTGAAATGCAAGAATGCATCATTTTCTATTTTCAGACACGAGATGAAAACTCAACTTACATATATATTCCCTGAAAGAAATAGATAAATGACCCTCTATAAAGCACAGAGTCCCAGTAGAACACTGGATCTAAGTTATGGCACCTTGAAGGCGTGTCAGTGTAATTTATTTACCACTAATGATACTTATATGAATTTCATTAATATTAAAAAGTAAATTGTTGCTATCTCTATGTGGATAAACTATATTTTCTGGTGGTTTTTGAAAACCATCCTGTGCGCATAACGAGAACTATCATGAGAACTGCGATTCTGTGTATAAAAATTAATGTGCAGGGGCTTCCCTGCTGGCGCAGTGGTTGAGTCTGTCTGCTGATGCAGGGGACACGGGTTCGTGCCCCGGTCCGGGAGGGTCCCACGTGCCGCGGAGCGGCTGGGCCCGTGAGCCATGGCCGCTGAGCCTGCGCATCCGGAGTCTGTGCTCCGCAACGGGAGAGGCCACAACAGTGAGAGGCCCGCGTACCACAAAAAAATAAAGAAATAAAAAAAAAGAATGTGCATATATCATCCACTGTAGGCAGCTCATATTATTGTTCAGTGCAATACACATTAACAAAGTAAATCACATTTCTAACTAACAGACTAGAAAGAGGCAACATGGTGGTTTTTAAGGTTCTTTAACAACTTTTAAGACGCAATAGGAAGGAAGATTCTAAAACATAGCTGAAGTTAGGAGTCACTGAAACCTAAAGGAAAAGAAATTTAAATTTCTTTCTGGACAACAAATTTGTTCTCAAATACAACATGTATTTTCAAAGTTTTGGGAACCTTATCCAGAAATCAAGATAAATTCACCAATGGGTTTTGTTATAAATTATATGAGGTGGGTATAATTAGATGAATTTCCTCTGTAATAGAGAAATTCATCATATTTTCCTCCTCAAACAGGAGTTGATTGAAAAATCATTTGAGATATCCCTTGGCTGACAAGTTGGCCTTTCCAGAGAAATTTTAAAAATTCTTCAAGATTTGGTGAGCCAGGTATCTGAAGTGCCTCGGGTAAGGAGAATCATTCCTAGGTATGAATAAAGCAAATTATGTGTTAACCTGTTCTAGGTATTGTGTACATACATCAATCATTTCCTTAGACAGAAAGTATTTGAAAACAGGAATAAAATTCTTGTGAGCATTATATAAAACCTATGGATACATATTATTTGTCTTACTAATGACCTTACATGTTAAGAAAAATTAATTTAATCAAATCAAAAGAGGAATTTGTTCTTGCTTTCACAGGTGCCTCAGGGAACTACAGGTGGCTCATTTTGAGGCTTGCAGATGTATGTAATACCTCTCCGAATTCAAAATTGACCTTGAGTTTTGAGAAGCTAAATAGTTTCCCCAAGTGTCCGAAGATGACAGGTGGTAGAGCTGGGCCTCGAACCCAAGTGAGATTGTCTAGAAACACTCTCTTTGCTTTTCTCAAGACACCACTCTCTCTTCCTGGGAAACATTTCCATTATCTATTCCCAGTCCTTTGCTAACCTCATTCCCTCTATTTAACTTATTATCAGAGTTATTCGGGGCTCCAGACTGGACCTTCTCCTCTTTACCAGGACAACTTCATCCACTCCCACATACACAAATACACACAACACAAATGTTGACAATTCCCAACTTTCATCTCTAGCTCAAACAACTTTTCTGAGTTCTAGATTTATACATCCAAATGTCTTACGGTCACTTCATACTGCAAATTTTAAAAGCTTACTTTCTCTACAAACTAAAATATACCGTCTCCAATTTCTTCCATCTCAATAAATGGCACCTTCACCCACGCACTGCTCATGGCATGAGCCAAGGAGTTGTCATTGATTTTTCTGTGTCTCCACATTCAACCTACCTCCTAACTATGTCCTGTTGAAATGTTTCCTAAATAGCCCCAGAGTCCCTTCACTTCTTTCTGTCTCCTGGTGACAAGGACCAGAAAAGTGGCTGGTGAATCAAAAAAGCCAAGTTGATATAATCTCATCATAAAAAAGGTGCAATGGGTTATACATCCTGTTTTCTGGAAAACCATGGTAATGCATTTGCTCATTTCTTTCAAGAACTTGCTTTCCTTCCTTTAAAAAATTTAGAACTGTTTTCAATGTTATGCAGGCAAGAGTCATTTAAGAATTTATTCCTCATCTCAGTGCCTCTTCTCCTTTCCCTATGTGGTATTTTCTATGTTCTCTAGAAGCTCCTTCAATCCTCACTGGGGTTTTCTTTGCTTAATTATTCCTCCAAAGCCTTCTCGTTGCCTAGTCAGTCCTCAAATTCTCGTTCACCGGGGACTGCATTTTTTATTACCATTATTAAGACATAAACATATTTTGTTCAACCAAACATGTAAAAACATTTTAATTTAGGGTTTTCCTCATTTTAAAAACATCATAAAGTGTATTCTTTTATTCTAGGAAAAGGAGAGGAAGAAGATAAATATATAGCAGTTCTAAGTCCCAAGATTTTGCCACAGGGGGAATACACTATAATCAAGTATTTTAGTACAGTTGTGTTCAGAACTATGTTAGAACTTGTTACTGGGGTTAACCTGGTAGAGTATGGTTAATGACAGTACCTGTGATAGGCTGGATAATGGCCTCCCTCCCCCCAAGATATCCACGCCCTGATCACTGGAACCACTGAGTATTATATGGCAAAGGTGTTGCAGATGTGATTGGGTTTAGGATCTTGAGATGGCGAGATTATCTAAGATTATCTGGATCGGCCTTAAATGCAATCACGAGTATCCTTTTGAGAAGGAGGCAGAGGGAGATTATAGTCAGAAGATGAAAAGCCAGTGTGACCACTTAAACAGATTGGAGTGATGCAACCACAGCCAAAGAATGTTGGAGCTATCAGATGGTGGAAGAGGCAAGGAATGGATTTTCCCCCAGGACCTCTGCAGGGAGTTACGGCCCTGCTGGCTGCTTGATTTCAGCCCAAGGAAACTGATTTTATACTTCTGAACTCTAAAACTGTGAGATAATAAAATTCTGCTGTTTTAAGCCACCAAGTTCATGGCAATCTGTTTCAGCAGCCCCAGGAAACTCATACAGTCCCCACGTCAAAGGGCTTTCCAAGAACCAGCACAGCGACTGGAATATAGTTAAGGTCTCAGTTTTTATTTGTTGCTGTTATTATTTAAACCACCCAAGTTAGTGGGAATCTGTTCTACCTTTAATGGTCTCCACAAAAAGAAGAGGCTCCTGCTTCTCAGAGAGGAGGAGAATTTGAACAACCTTTCCACTTACCAGCCAACAGTGGTCACTTGGAATGTGTTGTGTGCAAAATGTTACGAACAGGTTTTGTTAACCGTGTTGTTATAAGGAGCAAACATTCTATTATCACATTATTTTGGCTCTTGCAGTGTTATATTCTAGCTTTTGCTACATCACTTATTTTACATTGCAATTTATTTAAGCTTATATGTCGGAACTCCTAAGGGTGGGAACCCTCTGTAATTTGGCTCTATATTCCCGGCACAAAGCAGAGGCTCTGGCACACAGTAGGCACTTCATTTTGAATGATTTAATTGATGGACTGACTGAGTGAACAGATTCAGATTTTCATTGCACCTAATTCAGATAGAGGTCCAGAATGAAGGAACAGGATAGCCGACAGGTATAACAGCAACTGTCTTTTTGGACATTTGGAATGGAGAAGACTGCAACCAAACTACTACCCAGCTACTACTTCAGTTTGAAGATACTGAAGTCCCTGCTTCAGTTTTCTCCTCTGTAAAATAAGGGGGCTGTAGTGCATTCAACAGTTTAGCCATACAAAAGCTATTTGTGGAATATTCTGGGCCAGACAGTCTTCTATGATCTGGGAAGATAGCAGTGAATAAGGCAACAAGAACTTTCATCTCATGAAACATCAATATAGTAGGGGAAGACAGGAGATAAATAAGAATATGTTAAGTAGTGGTAGTAATTTGGTAAGGAGTAAGCAAGATAATATGACAGACTTTTCACTAAAACCTAAAAAACAAAGAAGAGACAGCCATGCAGTGATCTGGGGTAAATCATTCCAGGCAACGGAAGAAACAAGTGCATAGGCTTTAAGATAGTAAAAGCTTTGCAATTTTTTTTTTTTTTTTTTTTTTTTTTTTTTTGCGGTACGCGGGCCTCTCACTGTTGTGGCCTCTCCTGCTGCGGAGCACAGGCTCCGGACGCGCAGGCTCAGCGGCCATGGCTCACGGGCCCAGCCGCTCCGCGGCATGTGGGATCTTCCCGGACCGGGGCACGAACCCGTGTCCCCTGCATTGGCAGGCGGACTCCCAACCACTGCGCCACCAGGGAAGCCCCAGCCCTGCATTTTTTATGAAGTGGAAAGGAGGCAAATGTGGCTGGAGAGGACGGGGCAGAGATAAGCATAATGCAAGATGACAACAGAGAGGTTCAGAGGGGCCAGATCAGGTAGGGTCTTAGAGAGCATGTAGAGAGCTTGTATAATTTTTATTCTTTCAAGCACCGGAGGACCAGCTCAGGGGACCAACTTCAACTGGGCTATTTACTTCTCAAGGTCATTATTTGTAAGGGTGGACAGCAGTGAAAGCAGGAACACCAGATGGCACATCACTGCAGAAATCCAGATGGGAGAAGAGGCTGTTGGTTCCCATTAGGGTGGTAGCAACCAGGATGAAAGAAAGTAGACAGATCTGAAATCCCTTTTAGAAGTAAAATTGACAAGACTTGTTTATGTGCTTATTAAATGGAGGGATTAAGGAAAGAGAGGACTCAAGAATGACACCTACATCTTTATCTTCAGTAACTGGGTGAATTGTGGGATATTTACAAATGTGGAGGAAAACGGGAGAGAAATCAGGCTGTAGGGTGGGAATCACAATTTCTGTTTTGAGATCCCTATCAGGCATTTAATGACATGTCAAATGGGCAGTCACATATTCAACGTGGTGTTCAGAGTTGGTCAGGGCTGGATGTTAACATTCGGGAATTAATAGTGTACAAAGGGGGTATTCATTTCCTAGGGATGTGATAACAAAGTACCCTCAAATGGATGTATTAACACAACAGAAATTTATTGCCTCACAGCTGTGGAGGCTTGAAGTCAAGGATCAAGGTATTGACAGTACCATGCTCTTTCAAGTCTCCAGAGGAGAATCTGTTCTGTGCCTCTCTCTTAGCTTCTGGTGTCACCGGCAATCCTTGGCATTTGTTGGTTTACAGCTGTATAAATCCAATCTCTGCCTCTGTCATCACATGGCACTCTTCTCCCTGCCCTTTTCTGTGTCCAAATTTCTCTCTTCTTGGATTAAAGTCCAACCTAATGACCTCATTACCTTGAATACATCTCTAAAGATGTATTTCCAAATAAGGTCATATTCTTAGGGACTCAGGGTTAGAATTTCAACATCATTGGAGGGAACACAATTCAACTCACAGCGGATGGTCTTCGAAGCCATGAGACTGAATGAGGTCATCTGGGAGAAGGTTAGATAGAGAAAAGGTCCAAAGACATGGCCCTGGGGTGCTCCAACATTTAGAGGCTAAACAGAGGAGGAAGAAGCATGAGATGGTGGTAGAGGAAAACCAGGTGACTTAAAAGATGAGAGATGAGTGTTTTAGGAGACAGTAGTTAAAGATTTTTGTTAATCAAAAATACTAAATCATGGGATTCCCTGGAAGTTAATTTTACAACAAAGAGTACTCAAGTGCATGAGCTACACCCTTTCAAAGTTGAGAAGGGCTGGAACGGACCTTTGTCTGGAAGAGGAACACACTGCCCTGTGTGGCACATCCTTTGACACATTTCTGATCTTGGACCAGCAGACAAGCCAGATATGCTGGATTCACGGGCAGGGAGTTTGAGGTTTGGTGAGGAAAAGGAGTGATGTTTCTCTTCTGAATCCTTCCATTTCCTCTGTAATGTGTGAGGCAAAGCCATTCATAAGAGTGAGTCAGGAACAGGGGGTGTAGATGACATGAAAAGAGGGGTGAAGGTGTGAAGGGAGATCCAAAGAGTATGAAAGTGAAAATACTAAGGGCCTATCGATATATAAGATAACTTCCATTTTGAATTCCATGATACCAACCAATGATAGTTACACACCACAATACACACGCCTCCGTGCTTTCTCAAAGTTACTTATTCAAATTGATTTTTAAGCGTACTTTATGTATTAAGGATATTGATGTTGGCTACTAGTCATGTTGTTATACTTGTTACAGTCTGCTGTTTGAGTATTGATTTTGTTATGTTTTTAATCTTTCATTTTGTCAGATCTCATCCTTCTTTGTGAATTTTCCCATTATTTTTATGCAAAGAAAATCCCTCCTTTAGAAGAGCATTACAGCTGTCTTTTCTCCAGGTTAATCTGCCATCATTTCTCAGACTTTCCTAATTTAGGATCCTCTTGTCTGCTGCTGTGTTCGTCATCATGCCCTAACCCTAGTCCATGTCTACAACTGAGTATTAAGCAGTTTATATCTGTATGACACTGGGTTTTACACTTGAAGAGTGTAGAAAAGACACATTGCCAGACATCAAATTAATAATCACATTTTTAAGCTCTTTCTTTTTCCTGTAATTGAATATTCAACTCTCTCATCTGGATTCCTTAATTTTTCAACTAAGAGTCAATTGAATTAGAAGTTGGCAAAAAACAAAAAGTAAAGCAGTAAATGAAAAGAAAGTACATCCAGTGAATGAGTGGAGATTTGTCTGTTTTCACCACGGGAGCTGACTGTCAGATGCTTGGAGCAGAGAGAGAAAAGCCCTGGGAGGAACTTAGAAGTCAAGAGGAAAGCTTTCCCCCCTGGTCCCAGTCAACATCCCAGGGCTGGAAGGATATTTTGCTCTCAAGATCTGAGGGGCTCTCCAGGGATTTTCCTGGAGCCTGATTAAGGCCTTTATCACATTTCTCTTCATAACTAACGTGAGCTCTGTCTCTCCTGGCTTGGGAACAGCAAGTCTGCCATTGGGTGATTTTAAGTTGGATGCTAAAGAGAGAATGTGGAAGGAAGTAAGCATGAAGCACGTCGCATGGATATGAGCCCTCTTTCCAGGTTGGGAAGAATCAGGCTGAGGCCTCCCTCCACTTTAGGAATTCATGAAATAAAAGGTATTTATTGAGCAACTAGTTTGTAGCAGGCATTGTCATAGAAAAGGGGACTCTTGCTTGTGTAACTGAGTTTGCCTGAACTAGGCACTCATTCTTTCAAAAGGAAAACTAACTGCTCCATTGTTTGCAGACTGTGAACGCCTGAATTCCTTTAGCACTTTATTCACCTTGTCAGATAGACCAACACCTACTGTCTCAGAATTATATTTACCCAACGTCCAGTCATTTGCCTGTTCATATAATAATAATATCATTGTTATTATTACCATCATTTTCCACTGAATTAGCAGGATGACATAGAGATCATTAGTGACAGTGTGTGTTCTATGATGTCACTGCAATTGATTGTATTCACTTCTGTGTCTCTTTGCTCTATCTTTTCCCTGTCTAGCCCCTTTGTTTCTCCTCTTTCCGCTCTCTTTCCACGTCCCTTCTTCTCTAATCTCTCTCCCCCCCACCTCCAACACACACACACGGAACACGCCTCACACCTGGCTTTCAAACAACGGGGTGCCCTTCACCACATTACTGATAAAGTGCACAACTCCTGCCCTTTGTTTCTGCAGATTTAGCGGCTCTAGGATGTTCATGGTCTACTGTCACGTACAATTTTCTTTCTTTTGTGAAGTAATTGAAATGGAGTCATGACTCAGCCTTTATTGAAACACCACATTGTGAGGCTGACAGATTTGGAAAATACTGCAACTCCTACCCTAACCAGAGCTGTCTTTCTGGTCTCTCACCGTATTATCCCTCCCATCAGTTGTCGTTCCTGCTCTTTTCCCTACTTAATTTGTTACATGACTAGATGTAATACGGAGCCTATGTGAATCGCAGGTTGGAAATGAAAAAAAAAAAAGTATTCAATCTTCTGAGTACATTAGTTACAAAGTAAGGAGATTCTTACATCAGAATCTCTGCATATGAAACATTGGGCCAAATCAAACAAACTTCTAGGAAATCAAGTGATTTTGGACTCCCTGGATTACAACTGATCAGTGTATATGTTGATCCATTTCAAGAGGTCTTTGTTAAATACTAACCTGGTTATAAAGGTTGTACCTTTTAATTTTTCTCTTGATGAAACCCCATTGCTTGTGTGAGCCTCTTCATTACCCTGGACCTTCATTTTTCATAAAGAAGAAGTTGAGATCCCAAGAGGGTGAGCATTGAGTATTAATTTTAGGATACAGTGAGCTCTGGAATGGGATTTGAGGGCTTCTAGTATGTAGAACTGGAAATCCCAGATCAATGCTCAGGTTCCATTTGTCTCTTCATCCCAGCCAGGTGCCATTTCGATGGGGATCTCCCAGGGAGCATGAGTGCCCTGACTGTCTGTTTGGGCAGGGGGATTCTCAATTCAGGAACCTTTATTTCTTACAACAGTAGGTTATATTCGTTGCGTATAATGCCAGCTAATTACTTGGACTTTCATCCCTACATCCTCCCCTGTCCCTTCAGCTCCTTCCGTTTCTCCTTCCCACAGCCCATCTGTCCTCATTAAGGAAGAGAGTCCTTCTGACCAGGGCACAGAAGTACTGAGTCTCTGACCTGCTTCTCTGATGACAGCGCCTTGGTTTTGCCTTGCTGCCCCAGGGGTACTCGTCTACTTCTTATTGTCTTGATGTCAAAGCTCTCTGCACCCTTCGAACTGCCTGGAAATCTGATTTTTCCAGCGTAATCCCGTGCTCTCCTCTCCAGGAAGAGTGCTACGCTGTCACATGGACCGAGTGGTGTCTTTCTGTGAGCTCTGTGTTGTTCTGTGTCAGTGCCGATCCCGCCACGCACAGCGCTCCACTCTGCACCGAAAGCTGAACTTTTTTTGGGCACTGGAAGGGAAGGTTCCTAACTTTACAGCCTCTGAGGGATTCCCCCCTGGGCCGTAGGCTGATGACTTCACTCATCAAATTCCTAATTCTCTCCAGGTCCATCCTCACTGCTTTTAGGTTCTTCTTCTGGCTCCTGGTCCCACTGAGCAGATCCTGGCTCCACAGGCTGCCTGACCCGAGTCCCTGCCGAGCAGCTTGGCCTCTGGGACCTGGCGGCCATATACTGATGCTCAGATCTCTGTGGTCTTTTTGTGGCTCTCAGCAGGTTGGACAGGCCGTTTGTCTTGTCCTGTGGTTTTGAGCAGAAAGCAATAGCTTCTTGGCGGTCAGACAGCATGAAGACTTGCTCTCCAGTGAAGCACAGATTTCTCACTCCAGAGTCTTTTCCTGCTCTTGATTTCGAACACTTCACCAATGCCAGACACACCAGCTCTTCCATGGAATCCGCTCTACCAGCTGGGTCTGCAGCAGAAAGCTTTAGCTCTTTCTTGCCCGCTAAAGAGAGAAAGGGGCAACACTCATGCATGGATCCTTATTTTGATAAGTTTTAATTCAGCCGAATTTGGAAAGCCGTTATTATGGGGACGAATAACCAGATAAAAACATTGTCCCAGATCCTAGGGCAAGAAGACGTCATCCTTACTTTTAGGCACAGAGAAGCCCTTACAAACATATACAGTGACACACACACACACGCACAATACACCACTGTAAACACTGAATACACACTCCACAACACTCACACACCAGTGTGACTGCAGCCAGAAATAGAAGGATCCTTCTCAAAATAACCATCTTGATTTCAACCAAGTTTTTCTTTTGAAATTGAATTTTAAATACTGACTAGTCATGCTTTTCTAAATCTCCTGCATAGACAGATCTATTTCAGGTCTTTCTAGGGAATATGTGAGTCCCAACTACTTATTCTAGAATAACTCACCATCTTCTCTTGCGTTGTTATTTCAGTCCACACTTGTTCACCAGAGACACCTCCAGTACAAGTCCAGACTTAATGAAACACTCTAGGACCATTTCCCTTAGATTCCTTCTCCAAACAAGTGGTTTTGCTCTCCTTGTCCTATAATCATGTTGTACTTAGTACATTTTGCAACACTTTGATACAGGATGGTAGCTCTTTGCGTACAGAACCTTCTCCACACGGTACTGTGAACTCTTTACAAGAAAGTGCTATTCTTAGTCATCTCTGTGGTTCCAGGGCTTTGCATAGTGCGTAGACTATGGGAGACCCTTAATAGATTTCTACTGACATACAAATGGCCAACAACTGCATAAAAAGGAGTTCAACATCCTAATCATCAGGGAAATGCAAATCAAACCATAATGAGATATTAACTCACATCTGTTAGGTTGGCAAGTATCGAGAAAACAAGAGATAACAAATGTTAGTGAGGATGTAGAGAAGAGGAAACTCTTATATACTGTTGGTGGGAATATAAATTGGTGTGGCCATTATAGAAAATGGTGGGGTGGGTCCTCAAAAAATTAAAAATTGAATTACCATGTGATCCCGCATTTTCACTCCTGGGCATGTATTAGAACAAATTGAAATCAGTATCTTGAAAATATATTTGCACACCTACGTTCACTGCAACATTATTCACAATAGCCAAGATATGGAAATAACTTAAATGTCCTTTGACGAGTGAGCAGATAAAGAAAATGTGAACACACACACACAAACACATATACACACACACATACGGTGGAATATTATTCAGCCATAAAAGAGAAGGAAATCGTGCCATTTGTTATAAAATGGAGGACACTATGCTCAGTAAAACAAGCCAGAAAGAGAAAGACAAATACTGTATGTTATCACTTATATGTGAAATCTTTAAAAAAAAAAACGCTAATTTTGTTTAAAAAAAAAAATAATAGAATGGTGTTGCCAGAGGCTGGGGGAGGGGGACATGGGGTAATGCAGGTCAAAGGGTGCACATTTCCGGTTACAAGAGTAAGTTCTGAAGATCTAATGTACAGTATGGTGACTATAGTTAATACAATATATCGTACACTTGAAAGCTGGCTGAGAATAGATTTTAAGCATTCTCACCGCATACACACACACAAACTTAATTATGTGAGATGTTGGATGTGTTAATTATCTTGATCTTGGTAGTCTTTCCACAATGTATATGTATATCACATCATCACGGTGTACAATTTAAATACATATAATTATATTTGTCAAAAAAAACGTATAACTAAATAAGTAAATGCATTTCCACCGAACGGCCAGCTAGATGAATGATTCATCTCCAATCGGTCTGCCACTTCAGTCATGCACTTATCCATTAAACAAGAGCATGGGTCAGAACCCGGAGTAATAAATGGTGGTGTATTGTAGACCTGGCCTAAGGGTCTCCATGGTAGAGCCCTGCCAGGAGGATCGGTTGCATTTCCCAGCGTATGGCCTTGCTTTCTCCGATACCGTTGCTTAATCGCGCTGACATATTCCAGGATACCTATAGATTTCATTAATTAATTAGTCTCTCTTCTTGTTTAAGTTTTCCATAGTTTTCTGTGAGTGCTCAGTCGACTAGTATCTATGGTTTTCTTTCCCTCCGCCGTTGCTTGGGGAAATTTTCTTTCACTAGGGAAGTCCAAGGCCTTGTCTGGCAGCCTGGCAGTTCTGGTGAGGTGATTGCTTTGCGAAGCAAGGATTAGGGACATTTCGTCATTTGTACATAAGCTATGTTGTCTGCTGTCATTTCAGTGTAGGAGTCAATGAAGACATCTCAGTCTTCTTAACACATTACGGATAACCTCTCTCTGCTGCAAGTTTTTCTGCTTCTAGCCTGGAGCCAAATATTCCTCACACTGAAAAGAGTGATGTCTGCTTGTTTGTTTTGCCATTTACTCTTCTAATATATAGCACAATTTTGTAATTCAAATTGTCACCCCAGCACTTTGTATGCCATGTGCATTTTCTTTCTTCCCAGTCATCGCTGCGATTATCTTGACTCCTTCTTTGTATAATATGTTCTCTGTGGGTCTCTGTGTTGAACTCCAGTTACTTGGCAATTATGAAAATTCAGGTCTGGCTGGAGTTTAATTTCACACTCCATGAATAGGAGGTTTGTGAAATAAACTTTAAGAGTCAAAGAGTTTAAAGAAATAGTGAATCTGCTTAAGGGAAGAACTTTTAAAGACACAGCCATTGTTTGAAAGCAAATGACTCCTGCTAGCCAGGTGTGATTTTCTTTTGTCGTGAACAAAGCTTTTATCTGGAAACATTTTGCTAAATTTGCCTACTTTTCTTTATGTACGTGAAAATAATAAAAATGCATTTTGAAAATGTTTCTATAATTCATATTTGAACTTATATATTTTATTCTCCATCTATCGATGCAAGTGAGAGCTTCCACTGTCCTTAGAATTGAATGGAAAGATCAAGACAGATCAGGATATGGGGACACAGGAAGAACTGCCTCCACATTATACTATGAACTCTCCATGTTTCCATGACTTCCTTTTCTTTCAACAAAGCCCAGGGCAAAGGACTTTTCCAGGATTTGCAACAGAGATTCCAGAAGTGTGGAGGAAAATCGGGCAGGAGCTGGCAAACTGTTTCTGCAAAAGGCTGTACTGTAAATATGAAATACAAAATCTTAGACGTTGAGGACCACATACTGTCTGTTTCATATTCTTCATTTCTTTGCATCCCTTCCCCCTCCTCCCAATAACTTTAAAAGTGTCGAATCTCCTCTTAGCTCATGAAGTCATGCAAAAAACACACACTGGGCTGGATTTGGCCCACAGGTTTGCAATACCCCTAGAAGAGAGGATTACTTGCTCCTTGCGAGCACATGTAATTGTGTATGCTGTGAGGGCGTGTGCGTTTGTGTGTGTGCGTGCATGCTTGCACACATGCGTGCTGAGGGAGGGGATTTAGATGGTGGCCATTGAAACCCTGAAAAACCTTCTTTTTAGTTTGTGAAACATTTTAGTTTTTTGGTGCTCAATTTTAGATTCTTCTGGTTACCTAAAACTAGCCGCTTTAAATCCTTTTCACAACAAAGCTGGGTATAAATGCACACACACATATAAATGAGTTGAAATAACACCTTAATAATCTTTACGATAGACTTAACCATCTAGAAATGCATAAACGAACACAGGTCTCTCTAATACCACAGCTCAGTGAAAATGATTATAATGTTATTCTGATTTTCCTCTAAACTTTTTTCTATATATGTATTCCTGTTCTACATGCACACCTAGACACAAATGTATACGTGTGTGCAGAATGTGCCATCTCTCTGTGTATATATATACGGATATAGATATATACACACAAAACCGATAATTTTATATTAATCTTTTCACATCCATTTTTATTCAATATAAGTATTTTCTGATGTAATCACTTATTCTTTGTAAACATCATTTTAAATGACTAGGTAACATTCTGTCTCACCAAAATACCATTATGTATTGAATTATTTTCTCTTTGATTGTTCTCACTGTAGTGTATAACACTATGAGGAACATCTTCATAGCGCTACTTTTCAGAAACTGAAAGTATTACTCTCTTGAATGAGAGCCAAAGATTTCACAAACGCAGCTAGAGAAAAGCACACAACAACCACATTAGAGTTTCTTGGAAATTTCTGTTAATAAGAAAAGGGAGTAAAAGGGTATGGCTGCTTCTAACTGGAAGTAAATAACCTTCAAGAATTCACTATGTTTTACTCAACAAGATATGCCAAGTTCTTCATGGTACTTTTTCACCAAGTTTATCTTTTCCATCTCCAAATTCTTTTTTCCACTTGAATTAACTTCCCAATTCTCCATGAGCCCCTTAGGCCTCTACTATGCTTAAGGTGTGCTGAGAAACCAGAACTTAAATGCTAAGTGCTACTAACACACCATTGTAAAGCAATTATACTCCAATAAAGATGTTAAGAAAGAAAATGCTACACACACACACACACACACACACACACACACACACACACACACACACACAAGTGCTACTTTTTAAGGAGAATTTTCTGTGAGCAATTCAACTAGAGTAGGCAAAAAAATCTCAGGTTGCTGTAAGATGAAGATAATTTGAAATACAAAATTCAACTTAGTGGCAAGGTATATAGTACTTGCTTTTACGGTGTCCATGCCAGCTGAATTAGTTTTGAGCTCTACAGCTACAGACACCTCTATTAACAGAACTGGCCTGGTATTAAACGTTGGCAGCACAAGTTTTGATGAAAAATGCAAAGTTTTAACACATACCTAGTATTAGTCATGGAAGCTCAAAAAATAAGAACAAGTGAAGTTGCTTACACACCGTCGGAAGTGCTGCAAAACATTCGTCGAATGCCTTACAGCTAAAACAGTGGAAGTATGTGAATTTGAAATATGCATAGTATTCTCTTTATCTAAAAAAGTTATACACGGTCAGCAAAGGAATAAGAGGCAGCATTCCCTTTAGGCAGGGACAACTGGCTGACTGATAATATCCAAAGATCTAAAAATACATAGAGCCTTCTGAGTGATCAGATGGGTTCATTTGGAGGACATCTTCAGAGCTAATTCCATCTCCTGTGCACACAGTGCTCTATGCAAGATGCTTCAGGAACCTGGAAGGATGGAGATGACCCCCGAAGCCAAATGTTAATTCTTAACAAGCTTGTGGTAATCTTTCCCCCTCATTGTCCTCACTCCATTTTATGGTTTACAAAGCACTTTCATAACATTGGTTTCTATCATCGTAGGCAATGAAACTGAGGCTCAAAGAGAGGTGGTGACTTATCCAGAGTCCTACACCTGAAAAGTAGGGACCCTAGATCTCAGATGACTGCCAACAAACCCCGCTGTGTGGCAGAATTTGAAGAAACTGAGACGTTACCTTGTCCAAAGAATCTCCCTCATGTACATATCATGGTATTGTGCCATGTCCCATAAGAGATAATCTTTTGGTTGAATCACTTTTAATGATAAGAAAAACAACAAGAATTTCTGGAGTACCCACAATGGTGCTTTTTATGTGCTAACTCTAGCCTTTATGAAAACTCTGCAAGGTAGAGACTTTTCTTTCCACTTTACAGCTGAAAACGTGTGGTTTGGAGCAGTGAAATGACTTACCTTAAGTCCCACAGCTAGAAATGGTACCCCTGGCACTTGAACCCAGGGCTCTGGAAGCAGCTTTGTCTTTTCTCTCTAGGAAGAACTGCTCAAAATATAAATAACCCTCAAGGAGCAACACATTCACACCTTGTACAGAAATTGTTTCCCTGGCTGAAAACGCTAAGATAATGGGCCATAAAAGTTTGATGGCAGACGGAAAGAGAAATCCAAAAGTAGGAGCAACAGATCTAAATAAAGTGTGGAAATGATGGAGCTTGGAGGAGTGTATGTGCATTTGGGGGGCATCGGTGGCATTGCCTAGGGGCATTAGGATAGCGTGTGCCCTAGGCAAGTTAGGTAACCTCTTTTTTAAATTTTTATTTTATATTTGAGTCTAGTTGATTTACAATGTTGTTCAGTTTCAGGTGTACAGCAAAGTGATTTAGTTACACACATATATATATATATATTCTTTTTCAGATTCTTTTCCCATTTAGGTTATTAAAGAGTATTGAGTAGAGTTCCCTGTGCTATACAGTAGGTCCTTGTTGATTATCTATTTTATATATAGTAGTGTGTATATTGTAACCTCTCTTTTACGTCCTATTTTCCTCAGCTGTAGAAATAATAATTCCTACCTTCCAGGGTTATTGTGACGAAGGGGAAAAAAAGGTTGTAGAGTAGCAAACATAAACTACAGCTACCACAAAACTGTGCCCACAGCCAGCCCTCTGTCTGAACAGAATCTGTTTTTCACTCCCTACCGAATCCTTGTCATGAAAACATAGCAAAACAAAATTTAAAAACCCTTTCTTGTCCCCATTGCCCCCACAGCTACGGGACCATTTCTTAAGGAGCAGGAAAAGCTCCTTAAAAAAATGTGTCTATTCTCACTGTCTCAGTGCCTCTCCTTCTCTTCTTTCTTAAACTAACCCAGCCAGGCTCTCACCCCATCAGTTCACTGAAACCTCAGCCTGACCTCCAAGCTGCTAAATCCAATGGTCATTCTCCATCCAGTTGAGTTATCAGTGACACAGCTGGTCATTTCCTTCTCCTTGATTACTTTTACACTTTTACTCCCTCACTTCCTTCAAGTCTTCATAGATGTCACCTTCTTAATGAGGCCTACTTTAACAGACCATCATGTTAATACCTCCTGCTGAGTCCCCAGTCCACCGCTGGCACGCCCATTCCTTGTGATACAGATCGACTTTTTCCCCATAGCGCTTATCATCTTTGAAACATTCTATATAGTTTACTTATTAACTCTGCTTATGTTGTATCTGCCTCTTTGAGGGCAGGAATGTCTGTGTGTGTTGTTCAGTGATTCTGTCCTAAGTGCCTAGGACAGTGGCCACACATACTAGGCCCTTAATAGCTATTTTTTGAATGAACGATTGAATGAATGAGCTGTAAATAAACTGACTCTGATTCAAGGGCAGGTAACCACTTCTTCTATATCAGTCTGTGGGAAAATTATAGGTTCAAAGCAGAGAATCTACTCCATTTTTTCACGCTATTCCAAGGGAGAAGTGTGAGTTTTTTAAAGGAAAGTTTAGCTCATTGGTTGTAATAAAGAGCTATTTCAGCCATCTGGAAAAAGAAATCAAAAGAAGGCAGTTAATGCAGACTTTCATCCCCCAGAAACTGATTTTTTTTTTAATTTAAACCACTGTGTATGCATAGTGTTTACACGGTCAGTGAATCAATGTTTGAGTTCAACTCTTGTTTAATAAAGAAGAGGTGATTGAGGGTCAGATTCCTGTTAAAAATTCTCTGTTTCCTAAAGTATGTTCCTTGGAACCCCACGCCTAGGAGATGCTTAGTGAAATGAGTCCTTGGGTCCAGTAAAATAATACAATGAGTCAGTGGGTGCTGAGGTGGCTCGTAAGAGCTAAATGTGCACAGCTTTTCCCAACCCTTCATCGGTAGTTTGAAATCTGCTGTGTTTGGGAATATTTACACCACGAAATAAGCAACTAGCAGTATGTGAATGTTCAAATCAAGCTTTATCATCCATGATTAGATTTAAATAAAATTTAAATGAGAGAGTTGGTTGTTAAACACTACCACCCCAAATCTACATTTGCATATTAAAATCTTAGAGACGTCTGTGGGGAAAATCCATTTAACTTTGCCTTCCAGTCTTACTAAATGTGCATAAATGTGGAATCAGTTTTTTTTCCAAAATACCACAGATTTCTAAACACCAAACATTAACGTCTAAAAGAATATACTTTGTAACATGCCATAATGCTGGAAATTGCATGGAATGTTTGAGTCTGAATGACATAAGTTATCAACTATGTGATCCTGGGCAAAATATTTCTTCATGTGAAGTGAGGAAAATATCTGACCTGCAAGATTTTTGAAAGGCTGAAAATGAAACAAAGTCTGTAACAGCTTCTGGCCTATATTAGGCACTTAAAAATGTTAATTTTTCTCTTCCCATTCCCATCAAGGCAACCTAGTTTTTGGAAAATGTAAAATGATACTAAAGGCCTTCCTATCATGAAAATGGGAATTATCATCCAGAATCCTATTTCTCATTACATACTCAGATATACAAATTCATAATCAAGACTAAGAAATTCCTTGCATTACTATTTTATTCATAAAAAATCTTAAAATACATTTATTTTGAACGTAGATTTAAATTTTGATCCATAAAATAGTTTGTATGATAATTTTTTTTAATCTGACTATAAAATTTCAGAGTTTTAGTTTTGTCTGTTTGTCTGGGGCATATTCTGTAGTCTCAGTTTTTTCCTGATGACTTTTTCTTACACCCAAGAATCATAGAAACGTCTCTGAATTTTATTTCTTTGAAACAGTTTAGTCTCTTCTAAGTCATAAGTCAGGGCTTTGGGTCCAAGAAACTTCATTTATGAGTAAGTTGTCTTCACATCTGGTAGGTATTTTTTCCTAGTAAAGGAATTGTTTTCCATATGGTGAATGTATATTTCACAAGGCACTGTAAAATCTTCTTAGATAAAATAAAAATTAGACCAATAAATAAATTGGTCTCTCTTATTTATTATGAAGATCAAATGGGTAATTGTAGAAGTTTTTAGGAAATATCACTTCTCAAACAAGCCCAGTCCCAACTCTTTGCTGAAGTCAACTTGCCTCGAACTAAATGGTATCCAGCAAAACGCTAACAACTTTCATGCGAATAATATAGATATTTCAAATGACGTTTCAAAACCACTCTTAAAAACTCCTTCTTATGTGCAAGTTAGAGACATACAGCAGATCTTGTAAGGGGAAAAAAAAAAGTCTTTTGTGTGGGCGAAATGGTATTTCCCGTGGGACTCTTAGGACACATCCTGATTGGAACATGCCATGTAATCTTCCATGGGCACCACTCTCCAGACTAGGGGGAGGCTGAGTGAGCAGGATATTCATACATGTGAAAATGGAGGAGGCCCTGGCACTAGTAACAGAGCTTTTACGGACATCAAGATTGGGATCCTGATGTGTAGAAATTCCTAACCATCAATGACAGGCTAAAGGACCTTCCTTCGTCGGTCTCCAGATGAACATGAAATAGTAATCTTCAGAAACACAAAATGGTCAGCTCTAGCCATTATGTGGATTGCAAAGATATTTCTTTCCTGTTATCTTTAGGAATGCATTACCTTTAGGGTCTCTTCAATGTGTGAGTACATTTCTGTGAAGAGGAAATAAGCATATTCAAGGGTAACCAACAGCAAAAGGCCTTCCAGGAGTTCCAGGTGTGCTTTATTACATTGTGCTGATTTTGCCAGAGACAAAATTCTTGGATACTAGAAGAGCCACTTTGAATTCCATTTAATGCAAAAGCAAAAGCCTTTGCCAAGGAGGAATTATAGCTGGAATATAGACACTAATAAGCTGCATAGCTAACAACAACGACAAAAGTTCAAGTGTTCTTTCTTCTGTTTCCTTGCTAGTATTTGTCAGTATTACCATAAAAAACTGTTAATTTTATAAGTGAAAAAATATTTTAATTCCTTTCTTTATTGGTGAAATGAATGGTTTTCCATGCTAGTGAACTAGTTATCGTTCTACCTTTTAGAATGTTGTTCATATTCTTTGCGTGTTTTCGTTGAGTTTTCATCAATATTTCTTATATAATTTATGTGAACTCTTTATAAAATAATGAAATTGACCCTTTATTTATTGAATAGCTGAATTTGAAATACCTCTGAATTTTGATTACTTTTTGTACAAAGAGAAGTTTAAATCTTTTATATAGTCAGATCTATCAACCTTTTCCTTCCTGATTTTTTTCTACCATTTCTAATCTTAGTGAATGTTTTTCTGCCTTGCAATGTGCTAAACATATTCATTTTTTATACACGTATATAATTTTAATTGTATAGTTAGTTTAATAGGTAATAAAATAAGATAATTCGATAAGTGATATCTAAGCTGTGTTGTTTATTAGTGTAGCCCCAGGGCCAGCAATAGTGTCTGGTACATAGCATGTGCTTCATAAATAACTACTGAACATTTTTAGGTTGTATCGTTTGCTTAAACTGGCTAAGGAGAGCGGGGGTGAAATTATCAATCCAGAGAATAGAAGAAGTGACGGAAGACACACCAGAGAAGGAAATGCCAGCACCTCCTTCGGGGGACGTTTTCATTGGAAGCTCCAGCTGTGGAAGGCACCCCCGACTTCTCATACCTGTCTATGCAAACTTGCTCATGTGCCTCCCCCCTCAGGAAGGTGACTGATGAGAACCAAATGGTCAAATGTGGGTTGAAGAAAGGGTAGCAAAAGGAAAAGTAATGGCCCTTGAATAAGTGAGCATCATCTCTGTTTGTTGTCTATAAGAGTAAATAAGTAGTCCACATGTTTAGTTAATCCCTTAGCAATGAAGCAGGCTTCCTGGTTTGTTAAATGCCATAAGACTGTAACTTAATACTTAGCAATTCTCAACAGCATGGGTCTCAAATCTTTTAAAAAACAAACCTCATTCTTACATGTATTTCCTATCTTTCCATACACTGAAAAACAAAACGAAGTGTTTGAAAACTGCGAATTGCACTGATTCTTTTGACGTCAATCATTCGATGGCATTCTTTGCATGGCTACGGGGAAAGTTAGGTTCCCTCTTAGCTTTCTGTTTACACAATCAGATGGAGACTCGGAGATGCCTTCGTACTTTATTCTAATATTCTTTACTTTATTGCCCTTGCCTAACAGAATTGTAGTAATCTCCTAGACTGAATGAACTTGCTACCAAAAACCTTTCAAATAAATTCTTCTCACTTCCATAAACTCACGGACATGGGTTCCTGAAGGCTTTCAGGAACCCATGTCTTTGTCATCTTGTTTAATATGTTCTGTTTCCATTTCTCCTATTTCCAAATAATTCAGAGTAGAACTCTTGAACTTTCTCAGATTTCTGTCTCCTTGGATGACTAGAAAAGCCTTAACATTATAAAAATCAGTGGGAGGGGAAAACCTGCATTCCTCTAAACTGCAACTCTTTCATAACCCCTCTTGGACCCGAGGCAGAGCCAACCTGCCAGAAAGAGCATTTTGCTCTTGCCTCGGCAACCTCCTGACTCACTGACAGCTAGCTGCTCCCACAAGTCCTCAGACAACTGAAGCCCATGTAACCATTATCCGAATGCCCCCTGTGGCCCACATTTACTCCCAAGCACCCACCTGAAATGCTTTTTCCCATAAAGGTGAGACAACCAGTGACTGCTTGCCTGTACACGAAGAGGCAGGCACCTCCAAATCAGGATGCCTTACCTGGTACAACCACGGATGACTCAGATGACTTGGATTTGGGGACAAATACTGGTTATGGTTTTATAAACCAGCCAGCAGTACGGTGCTCATGTCATTGACTGAGAGGTCTGCTGTGTCATATTGATGAATGCAAGTTCATTCTGTTCTCTAGAAACAGTGAAATGAACTAAGTACTTTTTTGTTCCATCAGTGTTTATGGTAGCCGTGTAGGTTTTTATAATCGAGGTCTGGCTTCTAGTTCCCCATCCTGGTTTTTCAAATGTCAGAGAACTTTCCAAAGCTGTCACAGCACTGCTATTTCTATTAGAATGTTAAGGACCCATTTTCTTTAAAAAAAAAAAAAATCAATTTGTTGGGAAAGTTAGCTCTATTTTTTTCTTTTTGCTAAAAAAAATTTTGATTCATATCTTGCAAAAATACTGGTTTCTCTGTGAAAGAGCATTAGGTTCCAGCCTCAGATGATTTCCTAGCAGTTGAGGCATTTATTAGCATACATAACCAAGCAACAGGCATTTACTAGGTTTCATGTTTGACTGCTATTCTCAGTCCTGTGGTGGTGGTTATGAAAGACGTAAGAGAAGTAATTAAAAAATATCATTTCCGGTTTCGGAGATGCTGTACTCAAATGATTACCTCCAGGAATGAAGGACCGCTGGTGGAGAAGTAGCCTCAAGGCCTATTTGCATACTGATTTGCAGGAAAAGGAAGGGCATTTGAGGAGAAGATTTGCACAGAAAAGCTTGGAGGTAGAGGTGGTGAAAAGCAGGTTATGGAGAGCAATGGGCCTCTCTCCTCCCTTGGCCCATGGACTAGGTGAGAGCTTTCTCGAAAGAGGAACTGAAGACAGAAACTGAAGAGGGGAATTGAGATAAACAGAGGGGCATGGAGTACTGCTTTGAGGCCTGGGTGACAAAGGACAAAACATAAGAGGGCAGGGATAGAATGAGGAGAAGACCATTCTCCTTGTGTACAGATGGGACACAAACAGCACAGTATGGGTGCCCACAGGCCCACAGCTGAAGGACACTCGGGATTTATACCCTGGTGCTGGATCCAGGTGCTAATAGGCACAGTTAGCAGAGGACACTGCCCAGGCCAGTGTGGACACATGGAAGAGGGCCCTCAGTGGCTGAGCACCTGTGAGAAGCACCAAGGCAATCCCAGAAATAGCTGGGGGAGGTTTAGGACAGCGGGAGGGACGGGGGTGAGGACCTCATCGTGTAATTCAGTGCAGCGAGCCAGTAAATAGGGCCTATGACTCAGCGTTACCTTATTTGTACCCACATGTTGCAAGCGATTTTCCTGACCTGACTTTTGGAGCCTTTCCAACATTTATGAAGAGAATGTTGGTGAGACGGTTCTTTCCAGGACAAGGCTATTCAGAGAAGAAGCAGGCTGGCTGGAGAGAGAGCCCAGTCCAGTCCTGAAAAAGTGAGGTGAATTATGTGAACATCCTTTTCCATGTTTCCTCCCTTTACCCTCTTTAGAAGATTTTGGTCACTAAAACGACCTCAGAGGGTTGTAAACCCCTGGACTGCTAATTAGGGGCAGAAGGAAACATTCTAATGGGGGTTACGTAACATTAGTCAAGTTGAATCTATCTCCCACATGAAACCCTATATTTAATTGGAGGGGGACTCCACATGTGACCACATACACTCTGCTGATTATTGCCTCCCTCTCCTGCTGGAACAGGAGGGCGAAGGTGAGCTGGGGGATGGCTGTATGAGGAAGGCAAGCAATAAGCCGAGGCTCAGTTAACACGTGCCACTCGTAACTATTCACTGCACTGAAGCCTGCTTCTCCCAAGCAAGAGGTCATCAAATGAAGAAAGATTTCACCTCCTTAACATTCAGGCTTGCAATCTCCACCCTGTCCTCTTCTGTTATCTGACACCGGATCCAAAGCCTACTTGTGTTAATACAATGATCAGAAACCTGAAAGAAGATCAGCAGCTAGTCCTCTCCTGTTTAGTGTCACTTCCTCAAGCTTGAGAATGCCTGGAGTTGTCTTTCGCTGGCATGTTACTTGCTTTGGGAACATTCATCATAAGAAAGTGAACCCAACATGCAGAAGGAATTTTAGAGGTTATGTCATCCCCCTGCTTCCCTCTATTACCTCCAGAAATAACTGGTTTTAGGGGTATTTCACTACTGAGTTTTTTAGGATGAAAAGCCAACTGTAAAATTGGTGTATTCATTCTTCTTGGAAATATGATTTGAAATAAAATAATAGATCTCCTTTACAGATAAGATTTCAGAGGAAATATTTTATGTTTAGTTCATTGTTAAGAGTATCCATTCAAAATGAAATTATTTCACATGTTCCACGTGTCATAAACTGTCTGCCTCTTTCTCTCTTACGGTATTTAACTGTCGTGGTGGCCATCTGGATAGAACAAGACAGATCTATGCCCTAAGCGATAATGGATAATTAAGGTGGAAAGTAAAATGTACCCCATCACATAATGTCCTTTGAGATTACATGGGATGAAAAATAAAGCTATATGCAACTCAGCTGCTCTAAGGTCTGATATTTAAATCTCAGAGTCATGGCGTTCCAGCCATATCTTGATCCACAGACTTCACCCTCCAATACCCTTAGGTTGAAATCTATTTGTAGTGTCATTTGGTCAGAAAGCCCTTGAATAGAAAGGGCTGTCTCTGGGGTGTGTTTTATTCTTAATTCCATGTAATTACTCTAGATGTTGTATTTCACTGCCTGACTGAGTGTAGACTGAGGTAACCCGACAGATAGTTTCTGCCATGTCTTGGCAATTGGCTGATGCGCCACCAAAAACTTAGCTATGAAGAGAAACCAAGCGTAACTTGGTCTCATTTGGAGTGGACTTGGGGTTGGGAATGGCAGCGGCGCAGCTCCTTGGCATCAAGAACTCCACGGATGAGAGGGTAGGTGGCACCTCAGTAGATAAGAAAAATGTCAGAGAACTTTCCAAAGCTGTCACGGCACTGCTATTTCTATTAACGGACCCATTTTCTTTTTTAAAAAAATCAATTTGTTGGGAAAGTTAGCTCTTTTTTTTTCTTTTTGCTAAAAAAATCTTTATTCATATCTTGCAAAAATACTGGTTTCTCTGTGAAAGAGCATTACGTTCTAACCTCAAATGATTTAAACAAGTTTTTAGCCAACATAAATGTCTAATAGGATTTTAGCAAGACGGAAGAGACATAGGACAATTATATGAGCAGAACTGTCTCATGTTGTGTTTTTTAATTAATTTTTATTGGAGTATAGTTGATTTACAATGTTGTGTTATTTTCTGCTGTACAGCAAAGTTAATCAGTTATACATACACATATATCCACTCTCTTTTAGGTTCTTTTCACATATAGGTCATTACAAAGTATTGTGTATTGATATTGATCTGACTCGGAAGAAGCCTGCCTAATGTGTGGTTTTGATTTATTTTAATAGTTCCAGAGAGCTTCCACCACAGAATAAATGGAAGAAAAAAATTTTAAGGAGACTATTATGGACACAATGGTCCCCCTTCCCACCCCTCAATGCATGTGTTGAAGCCCTAAGCCCTCGTACCTCAGAATGTGACCATATTAGAAGACGGGATCTTCACAGAGGGGGAAGACCCTAATCCAATATGACTGGTGTCCTTATAAGAAGAGGAAAATCAGACACCAACACTTAAAGACAGAGGGTGAGAAAACAGAGTGAGAAGGCAGTCGTTTACAAACCAAGGAGAGAGGCCTCAGAAGAAGCCAACCCTGCCAGCACCTTGATCTTGGACTTCTAGCCTCCAGAACCATGAGCAAATAAATTTCTGTTGTTTTAGCCACCCCATCTGTGGTAATTAGTTACAGCAGCTTTAGCAAAGTAATACAGAGACCAGAGACTAAAGACACATAGAGGCAGAAAAACAGTGGCTAAAACATCTTTGGTTAAAACTGTCATAAGGATCATGAGGAGGGTGGAAAGGTTGGATAAGCATGATTAGGGCAACATTTGCACACTCAAGTCTCTTCTATTGAACTTTGCACAATCATAGTCCACATACTTAGTCTTTCTGAACCTCGATTTACTCACCTCTAAAATGGGCTGTCAGGTCCTTGAGGAAACCACTGGGACTTTTCCATCACTTTAAAATATGAATCTAGCCCACAGAGAAAAGTTTTTTTTCTACTAAATGAATTAGTGATTCTAGAAAAAGAAAGCAAAGGAGTCCTCCTTCCTCAAGGAGCTTACAGCCATGTGGAGGGAGATACATGGTATACACACAGAAATATAACCTGGAGGTGGGTAAGTGCTGAGTATTCGAAAGAGTGAGGGCTGTAAAGCTCCCAGAAGGAAAGATCGTGGAAGGCTTCAAGGAGGAAGTGAAATAGATTTACTCTTTGAAAGTTGAGTGAAGACTGGCTAAGAATAAAAGATCGATGTGTCTCAGATAAAAGCAAAGAGGTAGAAAATGCAGTGTATGTTTTAGGGACCATAAGAGGAACAGTGTGCAAAAGTGGAGCCCTTTGCACACTGAAGAGAACACCTTTAGGTGTTCCTGTTGGGGGTTAATTCTTTATGAGCCATGACCTTAAAAAAAACAACAAGGTAATTTGACCAGCTCCTGAAGGCAGGAGGAGCTTGTCTAACTATTGAAATAAATCAGGGCTGTTACAAATTCTACTACAAGGGTGAATGTTGCGTCCAGTAGAAGATGTTCTTTCCACTCCTTCTGACCTAGATAAGGAAACCTCACTATTCTCTTCCACCCTACTGACACCTGGGGTTATTTGGACAGAGACTGCACTGCAGTTAACTTTGCTTCCTCTAGGAAGAAAATATCCGCCAAAGAAGTGAACAGAATAAACAAGGCTCCAAAAGGAATGCGTCCAGAGCTTTAGAATACCAGGTCATTCTAACTAGTATTCTAATTCTGAATTGATCTTTTCATCAAAATAAAAATCTGGAGTATTGCCATTTGGCATTGCTCTGAGGCCTATTTAATCCACTCTGTATGTCTTTGAAAGCCATGGTTGTATTTTACGATTTAAGTTTTTAATTCAGATTGACCTTTACTATAGTTATCCAAATGATGACATTTTCCTGTACTGTCTTCTTCTATGAGTTAAATCAACAGTGAGTTATTAAACTTCTACTGTGCCCAGGGAAGACATTAATAACTCTAAAATAATTTACGAAGATATGGTGTAAGGTACATATTTTCAATTGATATTAAAGCCATGGAGGGTCCCAAAATCCTGGCAGTTGATAAACATTTTACTCTAATTGAAGTAAGAACTGGTGGAGAGGTTTGAATTTTGAAGATGATGAAAGAGATCAAGTTGTAGATTTACTGTGGATGGTGTTACATGGAGAAGCTTTGCTAATCCTTTAGCATCTTTGTGGGTTTTTTTTTTTTCTTTGGTACACGGGCCTCTCACTGCTGTGGCCTCTCCCGTTGCGGAGCACAGGCTCCGGACGCGCAGGCTCAGCGGCCATGGCTCACGGGCCCAGCCGCTCCGCGGCATGTGGGATCTTCCCGGACCGTGGCACGAACCCGTGTCCCCTGCATCGGCAGGCGGACTCTCAACCACTGCGCCACCAGGGAAGCCCAATTCCTAGCATCTTTCCCCGTGAGGAATGGGGAGGGAGAGTGAGAACAGAAGTCTAATTATTAACATTTTGCTCCTTATTAGTCAGTTGGGCTAGAGCTTCATAAGTGTAGTTGCTGAAGGAAGGAAGCTTTGTTGGAAAAAGCATGGGGATCAGTGAGGGAAGTAAGGATTGAGAGAAAGGCAGGGAAGACCAGCTCATAATCTAGAGCTTGGCTTTACTCTTATGGGTAGTGGGAAGCCAGTGATTTCCTTAGAGTAAGGGTCTGATAAGACACGAATTACAGTTGGTGAAAATTATTTTAGCAGGTATCTTCAGAATGTGTTTCAAAAGAAGAAGTAAGAAGGCAGGCTAGACTAGTATCTAGTACACAATTTTACATCTTCATTTTACCTAACTTTATCTTAATTTTTTTGGTATTTCTAGGCTATGCAGTTCATCTGTGTTTTTTTCAGGTTGTCACAAATCTCCAAAAACTGTTCCAATATATTTATTGAAAAAAATCTGCATATAAGTGGACCCATACACTTCAAACCCTTGTTGTTCAAGGGTCGGCTGTATATTTCCTCAACTTTTCATAGCCAGACAAGAATTACAAAGATTCCTCTTCTCCCTAAGGATTCGGTTCCCCTGACAGTCTATGGGATGGAAGGAGGAAGGGGACCAAATTAGATACAGAAGACCTGGGTCACATTCTACTTGTCAGGCTTACAAGAAAATTTTTACCCTGCTCTCAGTACTGAACGACAAACGTTATCACTGTTACGTTTTTGTTGTTATTCTTATTACACGTCATTGCCCTGCCTGCGCAAACGTGGGCACGTGACTTTTCTTATCTCTTTCCTACGCTAAGGTGTTAGGAGCTGGAATCTCAGGATTGTCTTAGGTTTGGCCTGTCGTAACTTCGTGCCGTTTTAGTTTTATGGGCGACTGAGAAAGGAGCAGTTTTATTTTGGCGCAAATGCTTCACACAGTCTTCTGATAAGATCGTTTTATTGGGAGCGCGGAACTTCAGCTGTACAAGCAGCGGTTGGGTGGTGTACGAGGACCACCGTCAGCGCTACAGTTGGTTGCTATTTCATTCATAATAATCAATAACGACAAACTGGAGTAAAAATATGTTTAGGCTTCCCATGTGTTTTATGGATTTGGACTGAAATCAGGGAGCTTCTTCCTCAGATTAGGGAGTCTCACGTGGGTTCTTGGATTCTTTTGCTTAGAGCAATAGTTCAGCTTTCCAGTTTCGTCATCAAGCCATATGTCACCCACGGACACCAGAGCTCCTTTGAGATAAGTAGTCTACAAGCTGATATTTTTGGCAGAAAACCACATTCTGGGTAATAGGTCTGGTATCTGTAGGAATCCTATCTCAGCTCTAGACTGCTGACTTCAGCTCTCTTCTGTGACTAAATCTCCATCCACAGCTGAAGTGCGGGCTGCTTGGAGAGAAGTTACGGGTGCATTTCCGGTTCCCTCTGGGACTCTGTGACCTTTGTCAAACCCCAGAAACTCTTCCTGCCTTGGAGACAAGTTCCTCCCTATTACCTCCCTCTGACAGGTGCTGTCAGAATTAGAAAGCCCTGGAAGATCCAAAAAACACAGCCTTAAAATTATAATTAATAATAGTAATTAACTTTCATCACAGGTGAATCATCTATACATTAGAAATTCGGTGATAATTTGTTTCAAACATTTCCTTACTTAGTCTCACTCATCATAAAAGGTAAGTTACATCTTATTTTTTATTATTTTAAAAGTTCTTCTAGTTTTTCAAAGTGTAATTAACAAACAAAAATTACATATACGTAAGATGGACAGTGTGACGTTTTGTTATGTGTATACATTGTGAAATGTCACTACAATCAACCTAACTAACACATCCATCACCTCACAGTTACCGTGTGTGTGTGTGTGTGTGTGTGTGTGTGTGTGTGCTGAGACACTTAAGATCCCTTAGCAAATGTCAAGTATACAATACAGTATTGTTAACTGTAGTCACCATGCTGTACCTTAAGTCTCCAGAACTTACTCATCCTGCATAAGTACAACTTTTTAATGTACCTTTTGTCCAAAAGGTACATCTCTGGCCCCTGACAGCCAGTATCCTGGGATACATTTTAAAGAAGATATTCTTAGCTTTTGAAGAGAGCAGAGAGAACTTTTCCCATCTTATGTTTAATGCATTTGAGTGGCTGAAATTGGCAAAGCAATGTTTTTCCTTAAATCATGGAGGAAAAAAGGGGTGTTTTCTAAAGTAATCTGTAATTCTATATCTGTAATTATGTCAATATGACATTTTTGCTTTTAAATTCTTTCAATATTCAACAGGGCAGTTTATGTCTGTGAAATGTTTCCTTCTTCCCCTGTCCAATAACAAAAGGATGGGAAGTTCGAACATTTGTACTTTTCCTTTGAAGCGATTGCACTAAGCTGGTAAATGCTATTTCATCAGCTACAGCTTTGAGTAGTTTTATTTCCTCCTGATAAAGTTTTAGGTCTGTGCTCATGAACAAGATATATAACTGTCAATAACCATCTTTTCAGCAGGTAGAGTCAAAGTTAGTTTATTAAACACAACAAGCTGTTCTCCTGGTCTTCCCCCCATCCTGCCCCCGCGATGTGTTGCTCAATTATTTCACATTCTTGGAGTGTAAAATAAACACATTAAGTCTGTTGAGATACTGCTGTGGATATTTATTTTTCAAATTTAATAAGGAGGGGGATGACCTTTCCTCTTACAACAGGAAAGAAAATTAGACCTGACAGTGACACATTATCAATTTTTACAAGTATGAAAATATTCCATAAAGTAAGCAGTTCTTTGTGCACTCAGGTGACCGTCCAAGCTGGTCAGTAAAGTTAAAAAACCCAAATCCATTTTAGTTCTGAGTTAATGTTCCATTTACTTGCAGGGTTTCCTTTACTCTGGAAGTTTGATAACCATGCATAATTATGTCAGCTTTCTTCCTCATCAAATTCCACCACATTTCCCAGGCCAAAAGGAGCATAGGATCGTCTTCTTGATGCAGGTAAAAAGAGCATGGGGACATTGAGAACAGGTTTAGTTGAGGAACATGCCATGGTAAATTTGCTTCATGAAACTGAGCCATATAACTTTATCTTCTTGTATTTCCATTTCTCTTACAGTCAAACGCAACATCAACAGAGTCTCTTTCCCAACAGTGTTAGAGCCATCAAAATGTATGATTAAAGTTAAAGAAAACTACATCTACCTATACATACCAACTGCCTCCCCACCCCAAAATCTGTTGGCAGTGCTGGAACAATCTTTCAGAGTCTTTCATTTTTCTCTAGTTGCAATCTTGGATTTGGTTTATGTGGATATGCTCTCATAGCCAGGGGCATAATTCTGATGTGTGCAGAGCAGTCAGGGGCAACAGCGTTTGAAGAATCAGAAGCATAAAATGCTTGAGAATTGGAAGAAAAATATTTCTAGACCTCGTACAGACATTGCAAATTCTGTGGCAAAGGGAGAAAAATAAAACAAGCAAGGAGACACATACATACATCTCTCCTCTGAGAGCTTAAGAAATAGAGATACTTCTTTGTATCAGTCCTTAAAAATACTCTCTAATTTTCATCTCTATAGCTGTCTAAGCTTGAATTATAGCTTTTTTTGGTTTTATTTTAAAGGGGATGTATGTTGGGGAGAAGAATGGTTACTGATTCCCAGACTTTTAACATATTTAACACAGGGAGAATTCTGACAAGGGAAACACAATAACTGGATTCCCTGTTTTCTCCTCTCTCGGTGGTGGTTCCATGATGAAAAGATACAACCCTGTTTTTGTCACTCCTTATTAGGAGCTTCAACAGAAAGCAAGCTGCTCATGAAAATGGGTTTGGAAAAAAATAATTGGTTTGGAAAAAAGAAGATTGGAAAAAGAGATAAGTGTGAGATACTGTCTACAATGTTGAATTGAAGCCTGTGAAACAAAGACAGGTATGGACTAAAGTCAGACTTTCAATATGAAGGTTTGGGTTTTTTAGGGCCCAGATGTTAGATTTCAGTACTGGTCCTATTTACCGAAGATGCAATCCAGCTTAAAGGGAGCCCTGGGAGATCCAACAGTAATCATACCTGAGGCTAAAAATCTTCTGCACAGTGAAAGTAACCATCATCAAAACAAAAAAGGCAACCTACTGAATGGGAGAAGATATTTGCAAATACATCCCTGAGAAGGGGTTAATATCCAGAGTACATAAAGAACTCACACAATTCAACATCAACAAAAAAGCAAACAACTTAATTAAAAAATGGGCAGAGGATCTGAATAGACATTTTTCCAAAGAAGACATACAGATGGCCAACAGGCACATGAGAAGATGTTCAATGTCACTAATCATTAGGAAAACGCAAACCAAAACCACAATGAGATATCACCTCACAATTGCTAGAATGGCTATTATCGAAAAGACAAGAAATAGAAGTGTTGGAGAGGATGAGAAGAAAAGGAACCCCTACAACACTGTTGGTGGAACTGTAAATTGGTACAGCCATTATGGAAAACAGTATGGAGATGCCTCAAAAAATTAAGAATAGAAATACCATAGGACCCACCCATTCTACTTCTGGGTATTTGTCCAAGGAACATGAAAGCACTAATTTGAAAAGACACATGCACCCCTATGTTCATTGTAATGTTATTAATAGTAGCCAAGATATGGAAACAAGATAATCATTCATCAATGGACAAATGGATAAAGAAGGTGTGGTATATATATATACAATGGAATATTACTCAACAATAACAAAACATGAAATCCTGCCCTTTGCAACAACATGAATGGATCTTGAAGTTATTATGTTAAGTGAAATAAATCTATGTTAAGTGAAATAAATCAGAGAAAGACAAATACCATATGATTTCACTCATATGTGAAATCTAAAAAAAGAAACAAACAAACAATATAAAACAAAAGTAAACTCATAGATACAGAGAACAGATTAGTGGTTACCAGAGAGGAAGGGGGTTGATGGGTGAGCGAAATGGGTGAAGGGAGTCAACTGTATAGTGTGGATGGTAACTAGACTTGTGGTGGTGACCACACTGTAGTGTATACAGATGCCAATTTATAATGCTGTACACCTGAAACTTATACATAAAAGAAAAAAGTATTGCAATAGCCAAATAAACCAAAAACACCTGAGTCCAGATCAGTCCAGATCAGTCACTATTAACTCCAATTTATTACTATTATTGAAATATTTGTTAGGCCTTACTAGCAGCAGCGTGAACCAAGATGATATTTTGAGGATTATACGTTCATGCTTTTAATTGCTAGATAATACACTATCTTGTATTAATAAAAATGCTCTCTGTTGTCAAGACTATTGAGTTCTATAGTTTTTCCTCATTTTTATCTTCCTCTCCAACTCCTTCCTCTTCCCATCACTACCTTGTTAGCAGGTCCCTAAATAATTTAAGATACAAGCAAAGATTTTCTTGCATGAATGAGTAGAAAGAGCCCTAGGTTCTCTTTGGGAAGCTATTTTATTATGACATTTAGTTTTGATTGTGCGTTTGTGTTTATGCCTTAGATCTCAGGATTGTGGCTGCTTTCCTTTCCAAGTGAAATTTTTCTCATTGCGAAAACAGCCCGATGTCCTTCTTAAAGAATTTTGGTAAACAAAGCTCTGTCCCTTGCTACCAGGAGTAAACAGTTTTCCTTCTCCCTCTTAGTCATTTCATCTGTCAGCCATTGAAAATTACCGTATGTTAGAGGTTGACACCGAGACAAAATATCCTAATGTTAGGCCATATGGTTCACCTTTTCCTTCAGGGTTGTTTTGTTTTGTTTTATTTTTGTTTTTGTTTTCACTTTTGATCTTGGATAGAGCATTTGTGAAATTCTTGATGTGAGAATACATTTTACTGTGGTTAAGACTTATTCTTTCTGGGGATGGAAAGGCCAATAAAGATTCACCGGAATGTTTCAGTCAGGCAGCAGTAATATGCGTTCCAAGTCTCAAGCAACCAAGGCATCTGTATTCTGGAGCCGTCCTGCCTGTTTACTGAAAAGACAACTGTCGGTGGGAAAAGAACTCTTCCAACTTTGAATTCTATTAGAACAGGATCTTTTCTCAGAAGATGGCTCCTTGGCCTTCTGAGGGAAATCACCAGTGAGCTGGCTGGGCACATTCCAGTAAGGGATTTGGCACTTAGCAAGGAGAGAATAGCTCTCCTGTCAGTCCTCAGTGAAATATAAATAATCTAGAGAGGAGCAGAAGAAAAAAATAACAGTCCCTTTCTAGTCTTTGTCATGAGTTTTGTACACAGCCAACTTTCTAACAGGTCCTCTGAGATACTGGCCTCAGGCCTAATCGGGCTTTCCATTATGGTTAAACCAGACACCAGTGAAGAGGGAAGGGGTCCCTACAGAGAGACCTGTTTCTCTCCACTCTGCTGCCCAGTCTCTCTCCTGATGGGACTACAAGGAGGTAGGTGTGCTGAAGACACAATTGAAAGAATCTGATTGTTCCTTGAGACTGCAGAGATCTCAGACAGACTTTCCTAAGGCCAGAGATCTCTTAGTGGCAAGGCCCTCATACCAAGAACTGTACTTTCCTCTGAGACTTTTGATAACAAGGGATAGAAGCCTAACTCAGTCTAACTTAATAAAAGAAAAAGAATTTCTTAGAAGTCTAGATATGACTGAACTCTGGATTTTAAGGCTGTCCTGAGCAGTGCACATTCCTGGTCTACTCCTACCTTCACAGACTGGTTCCCCAGCAACCCTGAGTCTTCATAGACCTTTGAACTCATGATCACAGAGAAAGAGATACCATCTCTTCCCATAGCTCTGGTAAGGGTCAAGAGAGGGCTCAGACTAGCTTGGATTGGATCACATGCCCATCCCTAAATCAATCTTTGTGGCCAGCAAGATTGATTGATCCTGAGTGGTCAGAACTGAGTCAAGTGTCCATTCCTAAGGCTAGTGGGTAGCTGGGCGAAGACAGGGACCTGGACTGAAATCCAAGAATCACTTGGACTGAAAGATATTATTAAAGACTGAGGGAGAGATGGTTCCCTCTGGAGGTATTAGAGATACAGAGAAGTGTACGTCCACTACACATGGGAAGACCTTGATGGGACATTCATTGAAGGAGACTAGAAGCTTCCCAGAAGAAGAGAAATAGAGGGTCCTGAATGAGGCTGGCATGAGTCATGATGTGAATTGGGAGAGTGGAGTTGTGGATTGGATTTTGAGCACACTCAATTTCAAGTAACGTCGTTGTACTTTGCTGGTTGGTCTGGTCCTAGATAATATTGTGAATTCAGTTACACTGTGTTTTGGGTCTCTATCTCTTGTTTCTATGGTCCTGTTTTCTTTCCCTTTCTACCCACTGTCCACCAAAGCACTTGTGCATCCCAAGCCATCTGGCCCTGATGTCCTGCACCTAAGTAAGGACATGAAGATTCTACCCCTCACACCTTACCACAATGACCTACCCTATGCTTTAAATTCTATAGACCTCCAGGGCAATTGATGACTAATGTGGACTAATCTGAGCATTATTTGTTACAAGATACAAATGAGTTTCAAAAAAAAACTATCTCTTAATCTTGTGGCTTTCAGGCTTAAGAGATTTTCATAGACTGGTAATTGAGAGAGAGAGAGAGCGCATGTGCATGCTTGAGAGATGGGCGGGGAAGGGAGGAGAGGAGAGGAGAGGAGGGAAGGAAAAATTAAGGCTGATTTAGGACTTTTAAGCATTTTATTTTGGTAAGTTAAGAGCCTTTAAAATAGCCACAACAATTTAATTTACTATTTACTATTTACTATTTAATTTAATATCACCAAAAATTTTGTAAAAGGAAGGATATTTTAATACCAAAACATTGGAAAAGTTTTAGTTTCATATTCAAAGAAAATTTTAAAAATTACCATTTTTTTTTGAAAACTCACTGAAATGGCCTGAATTAGCCACGGCTCATTTAATGTGTCATCCCAAAGCAGCCCTTTCTAAAGATTAATGTTTGAGAACCCCAGTGTTACCCCCAAAGAGTTTAATGGTGGGAGTTTTGGGGCTGTGGCTCATCAGGGGGAGAGTTTTATGTCCAACTGCATCTTCATACCACAAAGACAAATCGTTCCTGTATCTCTGAAGACTTGGCCTTGGTTCCAGGGCATGGATTTTGGTAGAACTTACACACATCTGAATCATCCCTGATAAGGAACATTTATCACTCAGTCTTTTCATAGGAGAAACTGAGGTTCTAAGGGTAAAGAGACTGGGCTAAGGCCACACTCTAAGAGTGAATCCCATAGCCAAGGCAGAACTCGCACGAATCAGGACTCAGCTGGCACTCTGAGAGAAGGACCGCAATCTGAAGACTGAACACGTCCTTGGACGGGCCCTGGTGGAGAGTGGGCAGAGATGGCCACAGGTGACAGGAAGCAGTGCCGACCAGCAGGTGGAGCACTTCAGGAAAGAGAATGCCATCAAGGGATGGATCCCAGACTGGCCACCAGGGAGTTGTGCCTGGGGCTTGTGGCAGTGGAAAGGACCCAGACTATACCTTGGACTTGGCTATTTCTTGGCAGGCCCCATGAAGTCTACGCAAGACCCTATTCTCAGAAACACTGGAATACCAGGCTGGTTATCAAGACCAGGGTTTGATGCCTCTGGAAGTAAAGTCAGGACCTGAGTTCCTGGAAACCAGGGATAGGGAAGCTGGAGGAGTAACAAGACAGACATGACAGGCTTGAATTTCAAACCAGTGGGTGGGACTAGCTAATTCTGATATGAAGATTGGAATGTTAGCAGCAAACGGAAGGTTTTACGTTGTGAATGTGTGATATGGAGGAAAGAAATCATAATGGATTTCTTTTCTCCCAGTAAAACAGCCATCGTTTTTAATATTTACCTGTCACCTGAGCTCCACTGCCGA
Source organism: Neophocaena asiaeorientalis asiaeorientalis (assembly GCF_003031525.2). Taxonomy (NCBI): domain Eukaryota; kingdom Metazoa; phylum Chordata; class Mammalia; order Artiodactyla; family Phocoenidae; genus Neophocaena; species Neophocaena asiaeorientalis. Next base: position 1,279,772 of record NW_020172280.1, read on the forward strand.
CAAAAGAAAGTACACACCAAACATTGTGTCAGAAAAGGTGTGGTCCCATTTGGCTGTGGGGACATTTGTATAAGATAGTGAAACTGCAAGGAATGTAGAAAGAAAAAAGAAGAAAACTTGGTGAAGCCGTGGAGAAAGACAAAGACTGGTTCTTTGGAGAAATGAGCTGAAGGCAAAGTGGCAAAGCGTTGTCAAAGTGCTCATGAAAACCTCAACATTAAGCACAGGCAGAGGCAGAAATGCACCTGGGGCTGATGACGCTCCAAACCAGATCGTGTAGATCGTGATGGAGTTTCAGCCTTTGCAGTGAGTTAGCAGGTCTGAAATCTCATAGAAACATGGAAATCTGCCATGTCTACTAAGAGACACTAAGGACATTAGGACTAAAACCAAGAGGTGGCTTCAGCCCTCCCGTAGGAATGATAGGACTTTTTGAGAGACTTAACAGACCAAAAGAAAAAACTCAGACTGAGTTCAAAGGAAAACATACAATGACCCAGGGGGCATAACTCCCACCCAGCATAAACGTAGTAGGGAATGCCTAAAGTTCTTCAGTGCTTTAAGATCGTGCCAAGTGGTACTTCAGAATTACTTCACACTGCAACACAATTTAGTTAAGTCATTTCTGAACTCATTAAATTTTTCTTGGAGGGAGTGGGCTCAGAAAGTGTGGCAGTGCCCACCGGTTTCTCCAAGAACACAGCAGTGCCCAGGATATGGGAAATCTTTGGTGAAAATGTCAGAAACAAATGAAATATCCTTGGGATATTAATAATTAAAGTCTCATATCTTTTATGACAAAAACAATATGCAAAGTATGGGCATTACTGGAAATTCATGAAATGAACCCTCTTTTTTGGGTCAGTGTTTACTACAGTCCTGATTGTTTCAGAAAGAAAACTTTATGAAAGGAAATCAAAAGCGTTTCTCCAACTCCATGAGCATTGCAATAACAGGAAACAAAACTCCTATTTCTGTAGTTTGCCAGATAAGAACTGAATAGATTTTTTTTTTGGGAAGGCATGTAGCACATACTGTTAAAGACATAAATTACTGTCTATTGCATGGTTTTGACTAAGCAACTTACATTGTCGCTTCTATTTCTGGTAGGGGAGGCACATGCATTTGTTGTTATTCCAGAAAATGGTGAAAAATGACAAGTTGACAGAAGAGCCATTATTGCTAAGAGTGTAGCCATTCAGCCCTGTTCATTTGGTGGAGACACTTTAGTCCAAGAACATTCTAGAGAGTGAACTTGAAACAAGGCAAACTACAAACAGTTGGAAGTGATTTCCAATAGCCTCTAAGATACTGCAGTTCAGATGCTCCCTAAGACTAGAAGAAATAAGAGCACCCAGTAGCCTTCTATGGGATCTTTCCTTTGAATATGCAAGGAGATGCCTTACTCAGTTTAGTCCAGGGCATATTTGCTCATCACATATTCTATTGTTCAAGTACAAGGGCTAGCTGGCCTATTGCAATATACTTCCCCTAACTGCTCTCAAGTTATGTTGTAACAGCAAACATAGTTAGGGAGTATATATATGTTTCATTTTAAAGTTTATCTTCTTTAGTAGCTTTGAAAAAGACAGGAAAGTGAGGTCAGAAAGCCAGTGGGTCAGTTAAGACACAAATCTCTTAAAACACATCTTCAAAGCATATATTGGTATCGAAATATGTACACTGAGGGATTCTTTAGGTTATAATGTGAAGGTTCTTTTCTGGGAATGGTTTTCATCTTTTTAATCATGACAACTGATTGTAAGTTTCCTTGTTTGCTAAGACATCACTGATGTCATCCATTGTTGACAAGGCACAGAGAGAAGAATTTTTAATATGTGGTTATGTCAACAATTGTGAAATATTACTGAGACCAAGTAACAGAGGGTGAGACTGTTGAATGTATCATTGTTACAACATTAGGGAACTGCAATGATGCAAAATAATGCACCAAAATCCCCAAACTCAGATTCAGCCACTGCTGACATTTAGCTACATTTGCATTTTATGTTTTACCTGTACTAGACCACATTTATCCACAATTTTGCATCCTGCTTTTACTCCTCTTAACTTTACGTCATAAGCAAGTTCCTATGCTATTAAAACTCTATGCAAAGATGATTTTTATAAATGGATGCGTTTTATATGAATACACCATACTTGACACATCAAGGTTGTTTGCAGTGTTTTTTTAAATAAATGATTCTAGGTAAAATGTCCTTGCAAATATATCCCTTTCCTTATTACTTATGATGTTCTCAAGATGCAGAGGAGTGATCCTTTGACCTTACAAGGTCAAAGATATAAATTTTTTGAGAACTCTTGATACATGCTGCCAAATTGTTTAATATGAAGGTTGTACCAATTTATACCTCAACAGAAGTTTATGAAGGTAAGCAAGAGAACGTACTTAGTTTTCTTTAATTTGAACATGGTGCTATGAAAATTTATACTATGGTAAACAGAGCGTGTGCTAAAGACAAGCTATTGAAATATATTTTTAAGATAAAATGGAGAAAGACATCTTTAGATTACTAGTTAATGCTAGGAGTTTAAAAATATATGCAAATTTATAGCCAGGGTAACATCGCAGGCAATTTTTTAAAGTTCACTCTTTAAGAATAAAAATAATCCCTTATATTTGCCACTTAACAGTTTGCAAATACTTTCGTAAATGATCTCTTATTAATCAAGAACTTTAGAAAATTCTGAAGTAATTCGGGCATACCAGAAACCCTCAAATGTAATCACATAAAAACTAAATGCAAGACACAACTGTCTTGCATTTAGAATTTTTTTCATTAGTTTTAAAATATGTATTTCCAAGAAAGATCTCTGCTCTGGGTGAAGAATAAATTCAATGGCGTGGGTCTTCCAAGCAGCATAGGAAGGTAGGTCTATGAGCTAGGCTAAACAGTATTTGCCTGACTACATGCCTTTGCATCACCTTGAAATCAAATTAGGGAAAGAGAAACTGTTGCAGCACCCTAACACACCATGCTTGCCCCTGCCTTGGTTATCTTTCCACTGCCCAG
>NW_020172280.1:1282955-1365116 GCF_003031525.2 Neophocaena asiaeorientalis asiaeorientalis
CCTCCCTCCCTGCAGGTCTTTGCTCAGTTGATACCATCTCACCTGTTTCCCCCCACCCCACCGCCCCGCTCCACAACCCTACTTAGAATTGCAAACACCACCATCCCTCCCCCCGACAAAAAGGCCTTCTCTGTACCTTTTCCCTGCTTCCTTTATCTACACGGCACTTGTTACCATGATTTTTGTGTGTTTGTTTTACTTAATTACTTGTTTTGGTCTGTCTCGCACAGTAGGGTACAAGCCCCATGAGCGCAGGGATGTTTTGTCTGCTTTATTCACTGTTGCATCCATATTACCTCGAGCACTTGGTATACAGTAAGCACTTAATATATAGTTGTTGAAGGAAAACAAATGGCTGAATGAATGTGGGGCCTGGAGCTGTCTAAGAGCCTGTCTGGATAAGCTCTAAAAAAAGACAGCGCTCTCTTCAGGGGCAGCTTGAAGTTGATGCCCACCCTGCCAATAGCTCTCATTACAGCACAGCATTGGTCCCAGGGCTCGCTAAGGAGAAGAAGGGGCCAGGAAAGCAGCACCTTTGGGCAAGTGGAATCTTAGTTCCCCAACCAGGGATGGAACCGGAGTCCCCTGCAGTGGAAGCACGAGAGTCTTAACCACTGGACCGTCAGGGAAGTCCGGGAAAGCAGCATCTTAAAGTGTGGTCAGACAGACCCTGTGGCATCAAAAAATCCCACATTGCCACTTTCTTGCATACAACCCTGGGCAGCTGGTCAATATCTCTAGGTTCTAGAGAAGAATGGGATACCTCCTACCTCTAAGGATCATTGTGATGACAATTCAACATAGTGACACAGGCAGCCCCTGGCTGGGGTCAGTAATTGTTAGCCCTTATTATGCAGGAGATACTGAGCTAAACATTTGATGTACATTATTATGCTTACTTATCACAGTTTATCACAGTAGGAAGTGGATAAACTCTTCTGAATATGTATCCTGTGGGTCTCCAAATAAGTTTGGCTAATGCTATGTAATCCATACCTCCACTGGAGAGTCATGTTATTGTACCAACAGATCAAGAAGCTCTACAATAAAGAAATCTGCTCAACTTTAATTTGACTTTAATCTTTTATTTGAGTTTAATCAAGCATTACCCAAAAGATGCTTTTCTCGTTTTGCAGTAACACATAGTGCCACTATGTGAAGATGGTGATTCCTGTAAATGCTCTTTAATACCAACAGATACAGAATACATGATTTTCTCCATTTAACAGAGGAGGAAGCTGAGGCTCAGAAAAGTTCAGTGACTTACACAAGGTCACATAGAGAACAAATAGATGTGCAGCTATTCTAAGTGGTCAACCCAATTCAGGAGGCTGATGTTATCACCACCTCACTTCAAGTAGTCCCCCATCACCTAACTTGATTATAATTATTGCATATAGAGATGACAAGACAATAACACAGCTGCTCTTATAGAATTGCTGAAAATTCAACTAAACTGTAAGATAGATGTGAGATAAGATTGCGTTTTGTGAACCTAAAAGAAACATGTTACGTGAACTCTGTTTGGCCATTGACTTGGTGTTACCGATGACTTTTTTCTTTCTGACATTTATGATGTAAGGAGGCAAACAGAAGGAAGGCTATTATCTAAAATATAGAAATGGCATATACTTAAGTTACAGAGATTAAAAAAGGGAGAATCAAATTAAAATCAGTTAATTAGAAACACACTGATACAAACAGGAAATCTGAAGCTATTTTCCTTTTGTCCAAAAGAAAACCCAGAAACTTTCAGAACATTGGATGAGAAAAGAAAAACTGAGCTTCAAAAAAATTATAGGTCTCCACTGGTTAGTTAACCAGGGCTGAGCCTTGTAGACAGAAATCCCAGTTAAGCGGGCAGGCTCGCTCACGAATTGATGGGTCTCGTCTGTTTTGGAGATATGCTTACTTGGTTTCTGAATCAGCCAGAGATTTCTGTTGTTGAATTATTTAGGCTATTTTTAAGTCTGACAAAAATGAGACCACAGGGCTCAGAGATGAACAGAGAGTACTCAGGTTTTTGCTGTCCTTGAAATTTATATTTCATTGTAAGTGAAAGAAGAAAAAAGTCCACAGCAAATAGAGAAATCATGTTTGAGGTTAATGAGATCTTTATTCTCAATCCCTGAAAAAGATTTCCAAATAGGGATGGGCAAAAGTGACAGAACAACCCAGATGAGATGCCCTGAGTAGCATCACAATTGTAAATTGCATCTGGTGTCGAGAAAAATTATCACAATTTAGATAAGTTGGAAACGGTTTATCTGCTTTTCACCTAGCATAACATGTGAGACAGATAGGACTGGAAGGGGTGACTTAAAGATTGAACCATGTATCCATCTAGCTCATTTTGCTCTGTATAACTGTGCCATTTTTATGCCCCACAGTGTCCCTCAAAAACTCTACCAAAATAGAAAGTGGTAGAAATACTCAAATTGGCATTTTCTTGTGTCCAAACCTTGATAAGCGTTCCCTGGTACTGTCCCACCCCCAGACTGACCTATGTGGACTTCTCTCGAGACATTCTGTGTTTACTTTAAAATCTGTTTCTGGTTGTTAAAACAGCAGACACGTCAGTTCTCAGCAGGGCTCCCCGGGCATGCTTTCGTGCAGTGACACATTGGCACAATAATCCCAGGTTATTATCAATGGCAGCACTGATTACTAGAAAGAACATGAAATTTTCCTCCTTAATCACAGTTTGCTGAGTCCTGTAAGCAACAGAGGGAGTGAGACCCAATTGCTTGAAGGGTGATTCATTGCTGTCTGCGGTACAGAGTTCTCGCATAACTCCTTACATCCAAATTAGCAGTCCTAGAATATTGTCGGGAGAAAGGTCTTCTTGATACGCTTAGGATATTTTTTAGGGATAATAGCATACACATTTCTGTGTCACTCTTTCAAAAATAATTAAGGATCTGGTTTTGCCAAAAATGCATTTGAAACAGGCCTTGCAATGTCAACCTTAGAGGTTTGTAGGATGCCAAGAATCCATGTTTAGTGCAGTGTGTATACGTTTTGGACGAGGCACAACTATTTATTTTGAAATTAAAATGTCTCCAAGCAACCATGCATTACAAAACATTTTAGAAAAGTCTTTTGGCAGTGGCTAAGGAGAATATACCATATATATGAACAAGCATGTGGAGAAAATGGGCATAAAGCCCATTTCTAAGTTCTGACACTTCGTGTGCCTGATCTTACCTTAGAAAGAAGTAACCGTGATTGGGCTGCATGCAATGACTTGTTCTATATAACATCTTCAGGGAGCAAACTGTTTTTTTTTTTTTTAACATGAAGTAATTACACATGATGTAAACTGCAAGAGCAATGCTAAAGTTTATCTCTAGGAGGTATATTCCTAAGTCCATTTTTTAGGTCATTAACCTCCTAGGGAAAGTGCCCTTTAGGCTAAGCCTTTTCTGCTCTTTCCCTATATTATTTGGAAAGATGAAAATGCCTATTCGAGAATATCTATCAAATCCCATAATGGTAGGGTTAGGTGGGGAAAGAAGCCATAGGGCATGAAAACCATGATTATTATTTGTTCGTATATTTATTTGCACTGACACGTGGCATTTCTAGAACTTTCTCTGTCTGGCTGACAGGGGAACGGAGATTGGATGATAGTGTCTCTCCTTTATGAAGAGTCATGAAGCTACAAGGTAGGGGATTACTCTCAGTGCTCTGCTGTTATGAGGGCAACTCTTAGTCACCTGGCATGTTCTACCTTTTGGGGTTAACTTCTGGTCTGTCAGAGCCTCATAGAATTGATTTATGTTTGGATTTTTTTCCCTGTCTGACCATGGACAATTTGAAAACCTTTCTATTTGCACAGGAATTAGCCTTTAGTTGAAACTGGGTTTTGGCAACATTCTATGTGTTATACCAACCAGAAAGTAATTGCCCAATTAAATATAATTCAAGTTTTATGCCTCATCAAAACTAGAGAGTCTTACAAATAAGTATATCATTAAATGCTGAAGCCCTTGTTAAGCTCAAACCCCCCTTCTTGACAGTTTGATATATTTTTAGCCTCAGTTCTTTGAACTCCTCAGGTTCTGAGTCTACGCTAATTCTGCTTGTGATTTGTCTCCCCATTTAGGTCCGACTTCAGCGAGTGATTTCCCTAATGATGCCGACATGAGTATTCCAGTTCTATGACAGTTGTATTTCTCACTACAAATTAACACACTGAATACATGTGAATGGCGTTCTACCTTGGTTAATCCAAGTCTGCCTGCTGTCATTGCATTAACAAAATCTGATTTCAGAGTCCTCAAGGCTGAAAGTCAGGCTGGGGTCCATGGTAGATAATTTCTCTGAGACCCTCCTGGCGAGTCAGATGGCTGGTCTGCTCCGCTGGGGGCAATTTTCAGATATCACCGTGTGGGAACTGTTAAAAATTCTTACCATCTTCTTTGTATTTTTATTCTAGGGAAGTTTAGAAGCTGTATGAGCAAAAGTATTATGAAATTGGAGGTGGACATTGGGGACATTGAGGTGATTATGGTGTAGAGAGAAGACTTCTTAGAAAGGATGGGAGCACTAAGTTGGACAAGGATAGATTCTATATCCTTTTTTTTTTAACTCCCAATATAGTTTTATTTTATTTATTTTTTTTATTTCTTATTCTTTTCTAAATTTTTTTTTTTTTTTGCGGTATGCGGGCCTCTCACTGTTGTGGCCTCTTCCGTTGTGGAGCACAGGCTCCGGACGCACAGGCTCAGCGGCCATGGCTCACGGGCCCAGCCACTCCGCGGCATGTGGGATCTTCCCGGACCGGGGCACGAACCTGTGTCCCCTGCATCGGCAGGCGGACTCTCAACCACTGCGCCACCAGGGAAGCCCCTCTTTTCTAAATTTTTAATTTAATTTTTATTTTGTATTAGAGTATAGTTGATTTATAATGTTGTGTGAGTTTCAGGTGTACAGCAAAGTTATTCAGTTGTACATATACATATATCCATTCTTCTTCAGATTCTTTTCCCATATAGGTTATTGCAGAATATTGAGCAGAGTTCCCTGTGCTATACAGTACGTCCTTGTTGATTATTTTATATATAGTAGCGTATATAAGTTAATTCCAAACTCCTAATTTATCCTTCTATAGAGTGTCCACAACATTGCTGGCATGCCAGTGTGCAGGAAGAAGAAAGGCTTCCACAGAAGGAATGTTTATCCACTGATAGCCAAATTTCGGAGGATGAGGAAAATAACAGTCCCCTATCTATATTAACTTGGATTTGTCTCTACCCTTTATCATTAATCATTGCTCCAAACAAAGTTAATGGGAATGTTGTGGCTCAATTTCTGTGAACTGGGGAAGCTTATCAATGGGGCTGCCACTTCCTAGCTACTTGTGGAATGTATCTGTGTTAGCTGAGTTCACTCAGGGATGTCAGGAACATTATAAATTCTGTCCCGCCTGGGTGATGAAATATTAAAAAAAAATATTCACACACATTTAGGGAAAAAAAAAAAAGAAAGCTCCTAAAATCCAACTTCTTCCCTCCATTCTGCCATGAACTTCTTGCTCAGAAGACTTCAGTGGACATTTATAATTACACACAATAATAAACATCCATGGAGCTTCGTTATATTTTTAAACACAAATTGTTTACAGCACAGTTTTTGAAATACCGATGGTGACTATTCAAGGATTCCTTTTAAGAAGGAATATTATTAGAGGTCATAAATGATGAATTTGAAATATCTTGGGAGTAAATCTACCTGTACAGCTTACAGTCTACCAAAAACATTCACATTTCATCATAGAGTTGTACAAAGCTGTTTTATTATGTTCTCCAAATAGTGAGTCATTGCTGCTTAAGAATCCTTGATTCCTACAGCAAAGAAGTAAGCCATATCAAGAATACTGTAACTGAGTTACAAAAAGCGGTAAAATTCTTGCCCAATAGGACATGGGAACCTGGTTAGAGGACCACAATTCTCCCAGTTAAAGATACATTCCCTAAGCGCACTGAACTACCCTGTATTTCAATTAAATTATGCCTTTGATCAAGAAGAGTGAAAAGCAAGAGGTTTAGCGATAGAAGCAGTATTACTAAAAAGATACCCAAGAACCCTATTTGTCTTTGCTAAGCTCTGTGCTATTACATGAAGATTTATGGTATTGAGAGCCCAGATAGCTTTAGTCATTTTACATGTTACCGCAGGGGTGGGATGAAAGGATTAAGCCAGAGGGGAAGAACACCTCACTAAAGAATGTCACACGCCCAGTCTTCCTTAAAACCTTGGGGAAGAATTCTACACTTGAATTTTAAAAGCCACTACTGACTTCCAGATTGAGTCTCTTAAATGTACTGGGATAGAGCTTTATGGAGGGAGTGTATGACGGGAAGCAACTAAGTTAACTGAAGGAGTTAAATACCACAATTTTTTAAGGGCTACAAAATACTGGCTTAATCAACATTTCTAAGAGGATAACTGTCTTCCTTCCCCTCACCCCAAGCCTTCATTTCCACATTATTTACAAAAAGTACATGTTTTTGTGTGAATTAGAACTGACTTGATTAGAATTAGAATTTACTTTGAGAAATGCTCTCCTGATTACTAAGATACTAAAATATCTTTGATATAAGATTTATTTCTAACCATTTTGCTAGGATGCTAAAAAAAAAGGCTGACTTTTGTTTCTCATTTTCAAGTGCTGTGGGCCTAGGGCTGAAGAAAAGCTCCTCTACTCATAGCTAGGTAATCTTGGGGATGGTATTTCAATTCTCTGAGCTTTAATTTCTTCATATATACACATGGGGTTAGTGATTCCTACCATCCAGGATAGTTATGAGGGCTAAATTGGATACACTATATAAATTTTTGGTGCCTAGATTAGAGTAGACGTTCAATATTAGCTCTGCCTCTAACCCCTTCAACCCCAACTAGATTTTAGGCTTCTTTGGTACCAGGATAACCAACTTTACCTATTATCAGTGGATTTAATCATCAAAGGACGATATGCAAATTGCTCATGATAAATATAAATATATTTATTATAACTGTAATCAAAGGCATTAGATTAAATGTTTTAATAGTGTTATTTTTCCAATCATATAGTATTTAACGCTTCATTGGATTCTAATACATATCAATTCCATTGGAAAGAAGATTTTATAAAAGGGTATGACATACAAGGAAAAGGAAGAGATCACGGGGCTTCTCAACTCAAAACCAACATGATTTTATTCTTCAGCCTCTTATAATACATAGGGCTTTTTTCCCAAGTTATTTATTTCACGTGGTATCATCGTGTTGTAGCTTCTCAGGGTTTCAGAATGTGGTCTCATGCTACACATCAAATTTAAGCTCCCCTATTCCAAACATCTCTCTTTCTTTTTCTCTCTCTCTCTCACACAAACATTATATAACTATATATATACTTTAAACCTTTTCTCATACCTCTTCCCCTGCCCATAATCCTGCCCAAATCCTACCAATAACTGGAGACCCAGATCAAGTACTACCTCCTTCAGTAATTCTTTGTCTGTTATCTTATTCAGCAAATGAAGGGATTATTAGATGCGTGGCACCCTGCTATGGAGACAAAGACACGAGTCCTTCTACAGGTTTACAGCCTAATATGGAGACTCAGGAATAAAATATCACAGATTCTAGAGTAACTGGATTCAGAAGCCATAAAGGGGACCAAAATTGTCAATTCAACTTGGTCAAGGTGGTGTGTTCCAGAAAATACCTAATGTATTGGGTTTGGAACATGAACCTGACCTTGAACACACAAGTATCTTGTAGGCATAAGTAGGTGTCTATCAGGTAGAGTGAATGTAGAAGATGGTCCTCAGAGAGGGACCTTGTATGTGAAGGTACAGCAGCTTGAAGCATCAGAGTTTTCTGTTTATTCTACAGAGGTTGGACATTACCCTCAAGGGAGTAGAAAGCCACTGAAAAATGTTAAAGTAACGAGAACAAATGAAAAGATGCACATTTTAGAAAAATCTCTGGAAGAAGCACAGAGGATGGAGGAAGGCTACTTTAGGGGTGGAGTCCCGGTTGGAGACTTTCAAACCTCCAGCCAGAAGGTGGCTAACACTCTCTTCTTTGAAGTCCTATTGTGCCGATGGTCAGGGCATTTATCTTATTACTTAATTGTTCTCTTCTTTCACTCATGAGAGTCTTCTCTCTAGGACTATATTGAAATGTATTCTGCCCTGACATACCTTGCATTGATTTTTGGTATCTCCTCTTCTAACCCTCTGCAATATCTTCATATACACACACACAGCTCCCAGGACAGGGATGCATAGTGAGAAGATGGGCAGAAAATGCTTTTAACTGACAGACTTCACAGTCTCAGGAGTGATTAACTACACAAAAATATCTGAAAGTTAAATCAGCGCACAAGAGAGTTAGACTGTGTGTCTTGTGATTCTTTACCCTTTAACTATTTATTTTGTATAACCTAATTTAATTTGAATCTTTGCATATAAAAATGTTCAGCTACCATCATGTAATCCTCTAATTTTGACTTTGCTGAATATATGAGATGATTTGTCCTGAACACATTGCCCTCCACCTTTCAAACTGAGTTTTTTTAAGAGGCTTAAAAAAGTTTTTTTAAGAGCCATCCAACTCAGTGGAATTTATATTCAAAAGTAACTATTCTTTTAATAGTCACTTTTTAAAAAAAATATTTATTTATTTATTTTTGGCTGCACTGGGTCTTCGCTGCTGTGCGTGGGCGCGGGATTTCTCTAGTTGTGGCAAGCGGGGGCTACTCTTGCAGAGCACAGGCTCTAGGCGTGCAGGTTTCAGTAGTTGTGGCATGCGGGCTCGGTAGTTGTGGCTCGCAGGCTCTAGAGGGCTGGCTCAGTGGCTGTGGCACACGGGCTTAGTTGCTCCGCGGCACGTGGGATCCTCCCGGACCAGAGCTCGAACCCGCGTCACCTGCATTGGCAGGCGGATTTTTAACCACTGCGCCACCAGGGAAGGGAAGCCCCTTAATAGTCACTTTTAATCAGACCTCTTAACTGTAAGCATAAGTTAGCCTTTACTGAATGCATCATCTTAATTTATAGAGGATTACATGTATGGATGATTGTAAAGTTAAAGAAAGGAAAGTCTGGGTAAGATACCCCATAATTCTTGGGTTTAAAATTCATGGAATTAGATAACTATACTGTCTAAAACAGGACAACAGGCTTCTGCTTTGAAATCTATTTTTTCCTAAGTCTTACAAAATGTTTTCCATTGGCTATCAGAACATACAGCAAAACACGTTTTTAAAAATTCTTGCATTGTGATAGTGATAGAGATCTAAATGTTTATAAAGTTTTCAAATTTATATGGATATGTATGTTTAGACACTAAAAATTTTAGTTAATGCTGCAAGAATCCAGACACTCTATGGAGGTATCTGGATTCTTTTTTATTTTTTTATTGAAGTGTAGTTGATTTATAACATTGTATTAGTTTTTGGTGTACAGCAAAGTGATTCAGTCATATATATATATTTTTCAGATTCTTTTCCATTATAGGTTATTACAACGTATTGAATATAGTTACCTGTGCTATACAGCATGACCTTGTTGTTTACCTATTTTATATATAGTAGTGTTTATCTGTTAATCCCAAGCTCTTAATTTATCCCTCCCCCCTTTCCCCCTTTGGTAACCATAAATTTGTTTTCTGTGTCTGTGAGTCTGTTTCTATTTTGTAAATAAGTTCATTTGTATCGTATTTAAGATTCCATATATAAGTGGCATCATATGATATTTGTCTTTCTCTGTCTTACTTCACTTAGTATGATAATCTCTAGGTCCATCCATGTTGCAGCAAATGGCATTATTTCTTCATTGTTATGGCTGAGTAATATTCCATTTTGCAGCCACTATGGAGAACAGTATGGAGGCTCCTTAAAAAACAAAAAACAGGGCTTCCCTGGTGGCGCAGTGGTTGAGAGCCCCCCTGCCGACGCAGAGGACACGGGTTCATGCCCCGGTCCGGGAGGATCCCACATGCCGCGGAGCGGCTGGGCCCGTGAGCCACGGCTGCTGAGCCTGCGTGTCCGGAGCCTGTGCTTCGCAACGGGAGAGGCCACAACAGTGAGAGGCCCGCGTACCCACCCCCCCCACACACACACACAAAAAAGACAAAAAACAAAAAATAGAGTTAATGATATGATCCAGAAAGCTCACTCCTGGGCATATAACCAGAAAAGATGAAAACACTAACTCGAAAAGATACGTGAACCCCAATGTTCATAACAGCATTGTTTACAACAGCCAAGACATGGAAGCAACCTAAGTGTCCACTGACAGATGAAGGGATAAAGTTGTTATATGTAGCCGGGTGCTTTTAAACCTTTTGGCAGTCTGCCAAACTATAGGTAGGAGAGAGTATTGGGCAGTATAGAAGAGAGTGAGACAGGATGGAAAAGAGGAAAAAGAAGAGGGGGCTCCTCTGGTGGCGCAGTGGTTGAGAGTCCGCCTGCCGATGCAGGGGACGAGGGTTCGTGCCCCGGTTTGGGAGGATCCCACGTGCCTCGGAGCCGCTGGGCCCGTGAGCCATGGCCGCTGAGCCTGCGCATCCGGAGCCTGTGCTCCGCAACGCGAGAGGCCACAACAGTGAGAGGCCCGCGTACCGCAAAAAAACAAACAAACAAAAAAGCATATGATGCAATGAGATGAAAAAAATCTTACTCCACAAACTGTGTAAGATAAATGAAGCATTTTGATTTCCTTAAAATAGATAGATCAACCTTAAAGCAAATGAACACTCATGGAGAGAATCAAATGTGTGTTCTTCCCACCATCATCAAGGGAAGTTGGACTAACCCTAAAAGAGCCTGCGTAATAATTCTCTAATTGAGTAAATAGGAAATAATGAAAGTACTTTTGTAGATGGCTTAGGAGATTGTGTGGTGTAGGGACACATTTGTTGAGTGCTCTGCATTTTCTGACAGTGAAAATAGTCCCCTGACAATAAACGATAAACCACATTAAATTTTTCCCATAACTGTTTCCCATAGGCTTCTTAGTGTGGTCACTAAATCACATTTGTGAGTTTTAACTGCTCCACCCTCCCTGGCTTTACAGTAAGGTTCAAGGCAACAGCCCTAGCTGTAACCATGGCATCAACTATTAATAGCTGACGTTGTTTTGTGCCTGCTTCTCTGAACTCAAAGCATGGATGTATGGGTACATAGATAGATAGATAGAAAGAAAGAATTTTCCAAGACATCTTACTAAGTGAAAACTCAGTTTGCAGAATAATACATAAGGTAGAAACCTCATTAAGAAGAAAGAAAGAAAGCGAGGAAGGGAGAAAGGAAAAAAATAAAGAGGGAAGAAAGAAGGGAAGAAAAATTGTTGTATGTGTTTGTGTGAAAATGCAGAGAAATTAAAGTGAAAGCCTTGCAGAGGTGCATAATAAGCCTTTAATAGTAATGCCCCTGGGAAGGGAACTTAGGATGGGAAATGTATGAGGTGGTGAGGGCCATAGAGCGAGAAAGCTGGAATCAACTTTGACTCCCTGTGCACCCGGATATAACTATCACCAAGTCCTTTCAATATTGCCTTATTCCTGACTTTAGAATTTGTCTGCTTTGAGAAGTGACCTTCCCCAACCAACCTGCCCAGAGCCTAAGGGGGCCATTCTCTCTCACTTCAGCTTTGAGCTACTCTTCTAAATGGTCTCATTGCTTCTGGTTTTGCTTACCCATATCATCCCACTGCAGCCCCCAATCCATGTGAATGCCTTAGCCATGATCCTTCATTAAAATATTTTAGCTTTACAATTAGGTATTATATATTATGTATAAATGTATTTTTAATGTAGAAAATTCAGATATCAAATTATCCAAACACTTCTTTCCTGCCCACCCTCCCATATCACTTCCCTACACATTCACCATCCTAAATTTCGTTTCCCTCCAGTCTCCTGTGCCTCTTAACAGACACACACACACACTTCCATATATCTTTTCCTTTGTTAGTGTTTGCAAAAACATGATTATACCATATGTGTTATCCCACAGTTTTGTTTTCCCCCTAAAAATTTGTCTTGGAGAATTTTCCATTTAGATATATAAAGTCTACTTTATTCTGTTTAACTACTGTAAAATATTTCATGGAATGAATATATTGTGATTTACTTATTGATAAACATTAAAGCTTATTACAGTTCTCTGCTATTTTAAAAAAGTGCTGCATTGGGACTTCCCTGGTGGTCCAGTGGTTAGGACTCTACTCTTTCACTGTAGAGGCCTGGCTTCAATCCCCGGTTGGGGAACTAAGATCCCACAAGTTGTGTGGCACAGCCAATAAATGAATAAATAAATAAGTAATTCAAATTAAAATTTAAAAATGCTGCATTTGTGTGACTGGCCTGTTTCTATAGAATAGACTCCCTAAAAGCAGAATGCTGAGAAAAGATTATGAATTCTCTCATTTTTGATAGAAACTGCACAAAATTACATTGTAAAAATTCTTTACCTATTAGCACTTTCACCAAAAGTGCCTGTTTCTGCAACTGATTTTGTTTATCTTTTAAATGTTTTTAATTATGGTGGTAAAATATGATATTTATTGTCTTAGTTCGTAATTCCAGAGATATTAAACATGTTATATTTTTGACAGTATCTCTATTTCTGTGTTTTGACAAATACACACTTTTTTGTCCATTTAAAGATTCTTTAATTCATTTGTACGAATTCCATCTATTTATCGATTGATCAATCACTCATCTGACGTATAGAGCTTCTGGATTTTTTCTCTTGCTCAGACTGTCCCAACCACAGATTTAAAAATTATCCTATATTGTCTTTTGATAATCTATTGGGAATTCATGTCGTTTATGGTGTTAAGTAGAAGAGTCCTTTGTGTTTTTTTTTTTTCTTTCACATTGGTAGGCAATGGTCTAATACCTTTTATTGCATAGTTGGTCATTTTCCCAATGATGTGAAATGCTACTTCATGATAAACTACAACTCCACGAATACATAGTCTCATTCTAGTCTTTCCATTCTTTTACTAATATGTTTTTATGTTTTGTTTTAATGCCACAATGTTTTCATTATTTATAGCTTAATGACATGTTCTTATATCTAGTAAGGCAAGTTTACTTTTTTTCTGTTAAAAAATTCTCTTGGTTATTTTCATAAATTTTTATGTCATATACAATTGAGAGCTTGTCAAGTAACATGAAATATCTTCTTGGGATTTTAATTGGTATTATATTAATTTTATGGGATACTTTAGAGAGAAACAACTATTTTGCAACAATGAATCTTCTTGTCCAAGGATATGGATACTTATTTAGGTCTTTTTAAATGTCCCTCCCTACATTTCTGTGATTTTGTTTTATATGGTTTCTTGTACATTTCTTGGGCATATTATTCAGGCTTCTGTTTTTGTTTTTGCTATTACAAATGGAATTTTTTTTCTTCCAAAACATTTTCTAATTAATCATTTTTGCTTTTTGGGAAATTATTAAATTTATGTTTTAATATTTAGTCTATTTTTAATCTAAGATCTTTGTTGGTCCTTTCCAAACATCTTGTGTTTTGTGCTTTGTATCTGAGAGCCCTGGCTTGGCTCCTTTTGAGTTAGCAGCAAGCTGGTTCTGGTGAGGACAGAATGATGGCAAAAGTGCATCACTGTTAAAGAGTGTTTAAAAAATTAAAATAAAATAAAGGAAAAATAATTTAAGAAAGAAAAAAATAAAGAATAGAAAAAAAAGAACGTTAACCACAAAAAGAGAGTGTTAAAGAGTCCTATCTTTTATTGAGGAATAACTGACAAATAAAACTGTATATATTTAAAGTGTACGGGGTGATGAGTTGATACATATGCATTGTAAAATGATTAGCAAGATCAAAATAATTAACACATCCATGACCTCGGAAGTTAACATAGGTAATTTCTTTTTAATTTATTACTTTTTTGTTACTATTTTTTTGTGATAAGAATGCTTAAGATGTACTCTCAACAACTTTCAAGTATTCAATACCATATTATTAACTATAGTCATTATGAAAAACAGTATGGTGGTGTCTCAAAAAAAAATTAAAAATTGAACTACCATATGATCGAGCAATCCCACTCTTGGGTATATATCTGAAAGAACTGAAGTCAGAATCTTGAAGAAATATCTGCACCCCTATGTTCATTGCAGGATTATTCATAATAACCTAGATATGGAAACAACCTAACTGTCCTCAATGGATGAAGAGATAAAGAAAATGTGATATGTACAGAGTGGAATATTATTCAGCCATAAACACACACACACACACACACACACACACACACACACAGGAACATGATGCAGCCACAAAAAAGAAAGAAATCTTGCCACTTGTGACAATATGGATGAATCTGGAGGACCTTTTGCTAAGTGAAATAAGCCAGGAAGAGAAAGAGAGCCCTGTCCTTCTGAGAGGCCGGCGTCTTCCTGCAGTGCCTTGCCATCTTCCTGGCCGCAGTGCTCACCCCCAGAGGTTCAGTGTTGGGTACACACCATGCCTGTTCACGTGCTGCCCAAATGAGGAAGGACAAGGTGGCGGGACCCGGTTTCAGCTGCTTTGACCGTAACTCCCAAGTGAGCGCCAGCATGTTGCCTCACTGGGTCCTTTGAACTTGGAGTTCCCCAAAGCTGCTCCAACTTCTCCAGGAAAGTACATTTTCTTTTATACTTTCTATTCTCTATGAATTCCTCAAAATCTCAGGTCTACCAATGATACCATTTTTTGTTTCCTAATGTTATTATTGATTTATTCTCCTTCTATCACTTTTTTGGCTGGTTCAGGGGTTTGGAGACGCAGATAAATGGAAGTTGAATTCGGTTCACTATCCTGATCATCAGAATGATTTCCTCCAGATATAGATCTTATTATATCATTTTCCCCTTAAAATGTCTCAGTGATTCTCTTTCCACTGTTCCACAAGAGGTAACTGCCACTTGTCCAGCCTTTCTTATCACCCTTTCCCCCAAACCCAGATCTCATTTTTCAAGCTGGAGACACACGGAACACACTCTACGTCACTGAACACACACTGAACACAAACTAAGCACACTGAACACACTCTACGTCACCAGTCCTTGTTTCTGTTACCCCTTACACACTTTGTTCGCTTTATCCATTTGATCAGTTAGATTAGCACTAACAAGTCAACTCCTCCAGGAAGCCTTCCCTGACCTCCAAAAGTTTAGATGCCTCACATCTATTCTTCCAAGGTACCCTGTGCTTATTTCTGTCCTTGCGTTTGTCACACCGTATTGCTTTTTACTTATTCTTTACCTCCTCCACCTGTATTTTATGCGAAAAGAAGGGATTGTAATTTGTTCATCATTCTAAGCTCCCTGACATAAGGAACCACAATTGGTTCTTACCTGTATACTTTCTGTAATCCAATATAATGCCTTAAACATAGTTGTTGTTAAAAGCAGGAGCTTCAGAGTCAGGCAGACTTGGATTCAAAGTCTAGTCTCTCACTTACTAGTCCTGTATACACTGATTACATAATTTGTGGAGACAAGGGCAAAATGAAGATATGACCCCGGACTTGGGTGGGGAAATGGATCTCTCCTTCCCACAGGCCCACTTCTCCAACCCATGGCTGATGGACAGTCTCCAAGGGGTTGCACCCTCCATGTTTTACAGGATTGGTATCTGGATTGGGGGTAGGCAAGTGGCTCTTGCCATCTCCTAACAACATGACATGTCACTGTCAGCCCAGGGCAGTGACCTCTGCTACCTTGTCCCTCCCAAAGAGGGGCCTAAGCCGCCCGGGGGCTGACAGCAATGGTGGAACATGGTCTAGCCCTGCAGATGGTCACCGCCCTGGTCATAGGGTGGCAGCAATAGCCCTCCCCCATTTTCATTCCTCCTCACTCTGTGATGTCACTCTTCAAGCTCTGCTCCAATGACCTTTGAATGACAACTTCCAAGGAGGTAAACTCAATGGGCGTTTTTTTAAAACGTCCTTGTGCAGGATACCTGCGTGTGCTCGGTATTATTATTTCAAGAGAAGGACAGCTGTCTTTGTTTCCTGTTGTTCATACTATTCAGAGACACAAACTCCTTTCTATGCTGAAAAAATTCCTGACAGCCTCGAGCTCAAGGCCACGATTTTAAACCTTCAGAATTTTGAACTCACCGCGAAGGGAGAAGGGAAAAATTGGGAGGATTGAAATGAGAGATTTAGGCTCAATTTTTTTAAATGCTCTGTGTTATAAACAATCATCTGAAGATCTTATAGCCTTTGAGTGAGAGTTAGGTAGTAACGTAACCATATTTGACGAGAAAAGCAGACCTAGGGGAGAAGGCACCTTTTTCCTTAGGCTACCGTGGGGAGCTTGGAACAGAAGCCAGTCCCCTATCAGGAGATCCCAGTTGCCTCTGAAATTCCACGATCAGAACAGGCAGAACACAAAAGAGAAACCCACTGAGGAGAGGAAATGTTTTCCCACAAAAGCAATTTCCTCCAATTTGTATTTCAGCAACAAATTTGTTTCCAGTTTCAGATGCCACTATTCAAAAATGACCTGTTGCCTTTTGACTATAATAGACCCCCTCTCATTCTTCAGTGATTTGCTTGTAAATATTTATCAATATGGCTTGGCCCTTAGCCCCCTTTTCTCTTGCTTTTATTGCAATGAGCCCCCAGCCCCTGCCAACATTTCTCAAGCTTTGATGACTGTTACGTCTTTCACGTGGGTCAGTGTGCTTTCTCATGTGGTCTATGAAGTGTTGTAAACATTTACAACTGAACTGTCAACATGGATAAATAAAGCGCTGTACATTTTTACAGTTCAGTCACCTTTATTATGCTTTTTACACTCTTGCATAGGTCCAGAGGATTTGCTTTATCTCAAGAAAGGAAGCACTAGATTAGATTAGTTTAACTATATTACTCAGTCCTGGTTGAGCTAAAATCCTGAAACTGTCCTATTCGTAGAGTTATATGTGTTTTTTCTTCAGTTAGAAACTGGTTTATTAATAATATAAACAAAGCCTTGATTAAAATGCCAGTCTTCCTCTCACTGACAGCTACAGTTGTCTAAGGCAGCAGTTCCAAAACTTTAGCAGGCATGAGAGTTCCTAGAGGACTTGTTAAAACATAGGTTGCTGGGCTCCACCTCCAGGGTCTCTGATCCAGTAAATCTGGGACGGGGCCCAGCAATCTGCATTTCTAACAAGGTCCTAGTGGTGCTGATGTTGCTGGTCCGAGAATCTAAAGCATTGATTTGGTTCTTCCATCTCAAGAACCAAGGATATTTATTTTTTAGTTTTGTTTTCCAGCCAGTGATTGCCTCAGTCCTGTATTCAGAGCTATTCAGAATACTAAGGCTTGTCTTCACGGAAAGTAGGGCTTGTCTCGGGCAAAGTTAGAGACAATGAACTCTCACGCGTGGACAGTTACACATCTCAAGGTACTGGGGGACCAGTGGACACCCTGCCAGTCTCGGTGGCCTCCAGCAGTGCTGGACCTCTCCCCCTTTGGGAAGGCCTTGTGAGAACATTCTAAAATATTCTTTCCTTCCTCCACATCACGACTTTCAGCTACTATTTTTTTAACTTCTCCTGCGGGATATGTTTATCAGGAGGACTCACTTCTCACTCAATCTCACCTTCCACACTCCCAACTGTTTTAAATAAAGTCTTCCAGGTCTTCCAGGCTCAGCTCCACCTTGCCCCACCTTCCTGTGTGATCTGAGAGCATTTTGGTCACATATCTCACTTAACACATGGTCCTGTCCTTTTCTGGTTACGTGTTTGTCCCCTTCTATGAAACTTGGGGTCTTCCAGACCAATCAGTGTCTTATTTTACGTCTGTCATCCTGAGAAGTTACACTCAATCAGTTAAGAAAGAAGGCAAGATGATAGAAAGGGAGAAAGAGAGGAAGTTCTGCTCCCAAGATGTATGTAGAGGGGGATTACAGAGGGGACAGTACAGCAGCTTAGTGGTTGGGGAAAGCAGCGGAGGCTGCTACCTGCAGTGACGACCTAAAAGACTGAGATCCTCACAGCAGCAACAATGGAATCAGTCACGTGACAGACTCTGCCTTAGGTCAAGGTCCTGGATCCGGCCCAGCCACAGAGGAACAAGATAGCACGCATCACCCGCACACTTACAGTTTTCACGGCTCTACGGCAGAGATGGTGCTGATGCCACGACAACAACGGGGGGCTCTTTGGGAGGCTTTTATTTGAGGCTGAAGGACTTTGAGATTCAGGAAGGACATAGGATAAGATATATATATGTACTGCAAATAGAGGCACTCACCATTGGCTTGCTATGTGTCAGGCACTGTTCTAGGGCTAGAAATACAATGGAATTGGTTGGTTAAATTGAAGATGATGTAATAAATTAAGAAAATATATATTTGTCTTTTCATCATATGTGAATAGTATTAGGCTTTCCTTTAAGAAAACATCATACTCTTTTCTATTATATACTTTAATATCTTGCAATATATGAACGACGAATGAATTCATATCATGTGATATATGTCACTTGCTGCTTCCAAAAACAGTTTAAAATATTTCCCTCGTATAGCCACTTTAGAAGACAGTTTGGCAGTGTCTTACAAAGCTAAACATAGTCTTACCATATGATCCAGCAATCATAATCCTAGGTATTTACCCAGATAAATTGAAAATTTATGTCCACATAAAAACCTGTACACAATTGCTTATAGTAGCTTTTTTCATAATTGCTAAAAATTGGAAACAACAAAGATGTCATTCAGTAGGCAAATGGATAAATAAACCATGTTATATCCATACAATGGAATATCATTCAGCAATGAAAAGAAATGAGCTATCAAGCCATGAATAGACAGGGAGGAATTTTAAATGCATAGTGCTAATTGGAAAAAGCTGGTCTGAAAAGGCTACATGCTGCATGATTCCAACTCTATGACATTCTGGAAAAGAAAAAACTACGGAGACAATAAAAAGATGAATGATTGCCAGGGGCGGGTGGAGTGAGAGGGATGAATAGTTGGAACACAGAGAAATTTGAGGGGCAGTGAAACTATTCTGTATGACACTATAATGGTGGGTACATGTTATTACACATTTGTCAAAACTCATAGAACATACAACACAAAGAGTGACCCTAATGTAAACAGTGGGCTTTAGTAAATAATAATGTGTCAAGGGCTTCCCTGGTGGCGCAGTGGCTGAGAGTCCGCCTGCCGTTGCAGGGGACACGGGGTCGTGCCCCGGTCCCGGAAGATACCACATGCTGCGGAGCGGCTGGGCCTGTGAGCCATGGCCGCTGGGCCTGCACGTCCGGAGGCTGTGCTCTGCAACGGGAGAGGCCACAACAGTGAGAGGCCCGCATACCACAAGAAAAAAAAAAAGTGTTGATATTTGTTCATCAATTATAACAAATGTACCACAATAATGGAAAAATGTTAATAACAGGTGAAAATGAGTACAGGAGAGAGGGAGGTTATGGGAACTCTCTGTACTTCCAGTTGAATTTTTCTTTAAATCTAAAACAGCTCTAAAAAATAAAAAATAAAAAGTATTTCCTCATTTTGTCCCATTACATTCTCAAAACACCTAGAGATCCATTTTCCCCCAGTTCCCAATGACTTGCTTTTTGGTTTTTTTTGCGGTACGCGGGCCTCTCACTGTTGTGGCCTCTCCCGTTGCGGAGCACAGGCTCCGGACGCGCAGGCTCAGCGGCCATGGCTTAAGGGCCCAGCCGCTCCGCGGCACGTGGGATCTTCCCGGACCGGGGCACGAACCCGTGTCCCCTGCATCGGCAGGTGGACTCTCAACCACTGCGCCACCAGGGAAGCCCTTGTTTTTTTTCTAAGTTGAATTTTTATTGTGTAACTATCTGTTGACAGAGTACAATGCATTTTCTCTTTCCTAAGTGAAAGGAGATAATATTTAATGCTGATTCCATGAAGACTTATGAAGAAGTCAATTCCATGAAATAAAAATATTTCTGAATGAATTAATTACAAACGGAAAGGCGAATGGGTGGAAATTCACACTAAATACTATCATTTTCAGAGAATTTGGTCTTTATAAATTCAATACTGGCATCTAGCCGTTAGCAGCTTTTGAACTGGTAACTCTTCAGAAAGGTTCTAATGTCTCTGGTGAACTAAGGATGGGGAAGAAGAACATAATAGACTAATTTCTATTCTTTAATACATTTCCACTTGAAAGGATTTTGAAAGTCTGGTCTCAAGATAATTCTGGAATTGGATTTCAAAGACTGCTACTCAGATTTCTGTTTTGTAGTAAACTTAGGTTTTATAACATGTCAAAATAAGAGTCCGTTATATGGAAGCCTCTATAATGGCACGTTTTTATAGCACTTTTAATTTGTAATGGTGCTTTTCATATGTTATCTGATTTCATATTCACAATCATTCTGGGAAAATTGTAGAACAGATGTTAACTACTAAATAAATAACCACACTGTCACAAAGTAAAGAATACTCGCTTAAGTGTTCTTCTGGCTTCTCTCTCATGATTTTGGCAGATTTGGTTTCTTAGAGACCAAACCAAGATAGGCACTAAAGTCTATTCTTAAAATCATCAAAACTGAATCCTCCAATCTAAGGTCATTATAAAGATTTCTTAACATGAATTCTTCCAATTTTTTTCTTACTTCTGTCATTGGTAAATAGCAGTTCTACAAAACAAATGTTTAAATGAAAAAACAAATACCTTATTTCTCATAGATTATAACCAAAGATGAAAATAATATTAAATGCAAATAAAAATAAATACAAAATCAGAAACAGGCATCTCCAAACACAAAACGTAGACTCATAGCAAACATTGTTTCCCATCTGTGCTGTCTTCTGTTCTGAACATAAATAGAAATGTGTGTTGTTCTGTGTGTATCCATATGTATGTATGCTCTCCAGTGGGGGCCTCTCTGCTTGAGTCAGTGACTCAGGTAAAGATCCAAAGGTAACGTTGCTCAACCTTCCCACAGGATGTTGGAGAGACTGCATATCCACAGTTCATTTCTGGAAGCTTTATTGGACAATACATTGTCCATTTTGGCTACTATGTGGGATTTTCATGAGAATTACAAAGACAACTAATGCCCATAAAGATGATGTAACTAAATCAATGAGATCCATGTTTTAACTGACCCGTCAATTCTCCAGAGGGAAATTCAACCTGTCTCTCAGGGTGGGACTTTCTGAAATTACAATTGTTTTGAGTTTGGATTCTGGCCCAGACTGCACAGAAGTGGAGTAGAATCACTCTGGTTCCAATCTTGGATATCTGTCTGAGGTTTTTGTTTTTCTGCTCTACTTTAGGGAGTGGGCTCATTCTTATACTTTTGACCTTTTAGTTCTTAACTGTATCTACACATCAGAAGTTCGTATCTTCTTAGTATAAAATAGTTGTTATTAAGGGTTTCATGTTTTGCAGACATCAACCTTTATTTTTTCTCCTGACCTATCTCATATGGAGAGAAGACAAAATATGGGCTCACTACGTCCTCTTTCAAGGCATGTTAAATTACATAAACATTAGAATGCTACTAAGTGTATACTAGCTTAATTTTGGGGTGAAAAAGCAAATGTGGTATACTGAAATCATGAAAACATTTTCTTTTACTTGAGTCAGTTGCTCATTTACGGTGCATTTAAGTAAGTGCCTTTTAAATACTCAAGGACCTTCTTACCACCTCCCCTTCTGGAAAGGCTGGAGTCTTCAGGACCATCTTGGACCGGCAGGGCTGGATGGGTCCATTTTCTCATTACCCTAGAGCATTCTGGAATCTACTACTGCTTTTTCTAGAGTAAGTTGCTGGTCTTTGAAAGAACAATCTTCTAAGATAGTACGTTTACCTATGTGTGAGGGGAGGATGGGAAATAGCTGGGGGATGCTACCAGGAAGTCAACACAGGCTTCCCACTCTAAAGATGCCTACGGGCCAGGGGAGGAGAAAGAGGCACTTCCACTAATTCCAATACGAGAGGGACAGTCATCATCACATGCAAAATTGATGTCAACATACAGCACAGAAGAGGGGCAATTCTATTTCACCTGGGTGGGATGGGGTGGAGGTGACATATTTGCCTTGAGAGATTTGGAGCTCCCTTTCTAGATAGGTGAATTCAGTGCTGGATGTATCAGTAAATTCCTATAGTCAGAAAGAAGCAAGAGCAGAGGACTCCACTTATACATTCTCTAATGAATACAACTGAGAAAGATCTCCTTAGACAAGGAAAAGAAAAACCTCTCCAACATAAATAAATAAAACCACACGCAACACAGCTTTATAGATTGCCAGTCCTTCCCCCTTTGATTATTTTTTTCCCCAGCAGGGTTTATGTCCAGTGGGAACCTCTTCCATGTGCTTCCTGAGGGTGGTGGAAGGTCTGCAGCTCTGCCTGGGTGCCAGTGGTAGGCTTCTCTCCAGAGCACACAAATATCTGGAGGTCCTTCATTTTTTTTTTTTTTTTTTTTTTTTTGGGGACAAGGGAAGCTCCTGGAGGCCCTTCTGAGGGCATGCCCTTGCTCCTCCTGCCAGGGCTTACCTGGGACTGAGTTCCCCCTGTGGGGAACAGAAAGGGTAATTCATGTTATGGGTGTTGTGTTACATTTAGTCCTAACTGATGCCATTACTGATATTCTCTACCATCGATGGGTGTTGAATTGCATTTTAGAAGTCCACAGTCCTCTGCAGTTATTCAGCCCAATTCCTGAAAAGGACTGAGCTACCAAACCATAGTACATGACTATTACTACAATTACTATTTCGTAAACCATAAGGAACAGCGTGTAGACCTTTGGGAGATGACATGGTGTTCATCTCTTTACACTAGAAAAAGAAGAGTAGTCTGATTTGTCCCCATTGTCCTAACCTGAGGGAAACCACACTCCAGTAACACTAGCTATCATTTATAAAAATGGAGGCAAGTATACATTTATGTCAACTCCCTCTAGAATTAGCCCGGGCTAGTCTTTATCAGAAACTTCTGTCAAGGGAACATTAACTGAAAAGGGAGGAATGGAAATATGGTCTAAAGTATCTGTCTTTAGATTAAAAATCTGCTCTGATCTAAATAGACATTCTCCACAGAAGACATGCGAACGGCCAAGAGGTACATGAAAAGATGCTCAACATCACTAATTATCAGAGAAATGCAAATCACAACTAAAGTGAGGTTATCACCTCACGCCAGTCAGAATGGCCATCATCAAAAAATCTACAAACAATAAATGTTGGATAGGGTGTGGAGAAAAGGGAACCCTCCTATACTGTTGTTGGGAATGTAAATTGGTACAGCCACTATGGAGAACAGTATGGAGGTTCCTTAGAAAACGTAAAATAGAGTTACCATGTGATCCAGCAATCCCACTCCGGGGCATATATCCGGAGAAAACTGTAATTCAAAAAGATACGTGTACCCCCAATGTTCACTGCAGCACTATTTACAACAGCCAGGACATGGAAGCAACCTAAATGTCCATCAATGAAGGAATGGATAAAGAAGATGTGGTGTTATATACAATGGAATATTACTCAGCCATAAAAAAGAATGAAATAATGCCATTTTCAGCGACATGGATGGACCTAGAGATTGTCATAATGAGTGAAATAAGTCAGACAGATAAAGACAAATATCATATGATATCACTTATGTGTGGAATCTAAAAATATGGTACAAATGAACCTATTTACAAAACAGAAATAGAGACACAGATGTAGAAAGCAAACTTATGGCTACCAAGGGGGAAAGGGGGAGGGAAGAGGGATAAATTGGGAGATTGGGATTGACATATACACACTACTATATATAAAATAGATAGCTAATAAGAACCTACTGTATAGCACAGGGATCTCTACTCAACACTCTGTAATGTCCTATATGGAAATAGAAACTAAAAAGGAATGGATACATGTACATGTATAACTGATTCACTTTGCTGTGCAACAGAAACTAGCAAAACATTGTAAATCAACTATACTCCAATAAAAATTAATTTTAAAAATCTGCTCTGAGGGCTTCCCTGGTGGCGCAGTGGTTAAGAGTCCGCCTGCCGATGCAGGGGACACGGGTTCGTGCCCCGGTCCGGGAAGATCCCACATGCCACGGAGCGGCTGGGCCCGTGAGCCATGGCCGCTGAGCCTGCGCGTCCGGAGCCTGTGCTCCACAGCGGGAGAGGCCACAACAGTGAGAGTACCACTTCAGAGGATCAAGCTTAGGTACAAGGAAGACCTCTCTTAAAATTAAAATTGCTAATCATAGGAGTGGGTTCCCCGTCAACGGGAGGCACATGCTGCAATTATGTGTCTACACAGAATGATGGACGGTAGAGGAGTCATGCCTTAGTTAGGTTAGCATACTGGGGTAGATAGTATCTAAGGCTAATTCCAATTTTGCTAATCTGTGAGCTACAAAAAAATAACCACAGTTATAATGAACTCTGCATAGAATAAATTAAAGGCAAAATGACAGATTACTCCAGACTAGGGGTTAAAGAAGGCAAGCAAAGCACATGGAATGGGTGTAATTCTGAGCAGTGGTCTTTGCCCAGTAAGGTGTAGGTTGAGCAGGAAGAAATGAAGAGTGGTACATTAATGACATTTGTTTCTTTTCTGGAAATTGAGTATATAAGAGGAAGTAACATATTGGACAGCTGTAGAATCTTCCCTGCCCTCTATTTCCTGAAGAGTATGGCCTATCTGTAAATGTATGTTTGTATGCACACGTGTAAATGGCTAGTGGCATGAGTCTCACTAATGGGTTGGCCCGTTTAATGGTTAATTTGGTTTTGGAAACTTCCATAAGAACCCTCTAAAGACACTCTAGGAATAACAGAACAGACACACTGGGATAAGAGCCTCTAAACCCTGTGATCATGTGTTCCGTATCTGGAAAATGTCATAAAGCTTCTCTTTCATCCCCTGTAAAAGGGAAACTATAGGAAGATTTTTGGTAAAGGTACTCAGATAAAAGCCCCTCTATGGTCGCTTATGTGTTCTTCTCTGTAACGTTAAAGGGAATCTAGAGTGTGTATTTGCAGAGCTGCCGTTGCCAGGGAAACAGAGGGCCTCATCAGAATGCAGCTGCATTAAGATTCCCTATCCCAGTTACTGGGTCTTTTGATTGGTCTGCAACACACATGAATCTCTTTATATCTAAGAAAGTTATTTTCTTCATATGCGTCTATTGCATAAACCTGTTTGTCAGCTGACTGTGTGTCTGACATAGAATTCCATATCTGGTTACCTCATGAGAACTTGTTGATGGAAAGAGGGAAAGCAAAGCTGGAGGAGATCATTCCACCCTTCACAAAGAACAGGTGGCACTAACAAGTCCTGTCTACTGAGTGCCTTCCTGTGTTCTGGAGTTCTCCAGAGAACAGGAGAGCTTAGATACTGATTTCTGATATGTATGCATTTCATATGCTATGAGGGCATTGTAATTTTCCATGACTCAGGTAAATTTAACATGGGCTTTACTGCAACTAGACTTGACACTAAAGTTATCTAAATCTTTAAAGCCAGGACCACTCATCTGAATTCCCTGACCGTCCACTATTATTGGAAGGACTTTCTGAAGCAACCTAAATTCTTATTGTAATTTTAGATTTGTTCCAACCCAAACAAGTTACCTGAGTGATTTCTAAAGAGTATCTGAGCTGATGCATACTGGATATGGGCTATTTTGAGTTTGATAAAAGTCCCAGTGAGATATTGCCCCATTTGTATAATCACGAGTCCATACGTATATTAATTCAATAATCCAGCAGGCCAATCTTTTTCATACAGATAAGTACCCTTCAAGGAATCATCTTCATCCAATTTTTGTTTAATTGGTGATAAGTAACCTGACTTTCTTATTCATGCTATAGATGATGATATATTGAACAGGCTGACGTACTCAGCCAAGAAAAATCTGAAATGTAGAAATTTTCAGAGTGCCTTCTTTAGGAAGGCAAAGAACATGTGGTGAATGTCTAATTATGAAAGCTCATTTCACATGCACCATTAATTTTTTTCCTAAAAGATCCTGAAGTTTAGCTCTCTGGAAAGATTCATGCTCTCTTGCTACTCTGTCATTGTGTTTTTCTGTGCGTGACATTAATATTTCCAGATTTTTTTACTCTCTGCTTAGCGTTTATCTGAGATATTCTGTTCTTATATTTCACTTTTAAATTAGCCTCGCAAGAGTTCTGCTTTTCACTAATTATTCCATTAACTTAGCACTGCATTTACAAAGGACATTCTGGAATATTTTTTTTAGGGTTTTCCCTGATAATGTCTTGCTTGAAAGTAGCAAGATTTCAAATGAAATCCATTTTGCTTTAGTAAGTCTAGGGGGACATTTACCTATTCTCCCAATAGGCAAATTCAGGTTTAGTTGGGTTAAAGTGGCCCAGGTAAGCAAGACCAAAACAGGGGGGGGCCCCCGTACCCCCAAAAAAAAAAAAAAAAAAATCTGCTCTGAAAGAAAGAGCAAACTAATTTGTACCACTTCAGAGGATCAAGCTTAGGTACAAGGAAGACCTCTCTTAAAATTAAAATTGCTAATCATAGGAGTGGGTTCCCCGTCAACGGGAGGCACATGCTGCAATTATGTGTCTACACAGAATGATGGACGGTAGAGGAGTCATGCCTTAGTTAGGTTAGCATACTGGGGTAGATAGTATCTAAGGCTAATTCCAATTTTGCTAATCTGTGAGCTACAAAAAAATAACCACAGTTATAATGAACTCTGCATAGAATAAATTAAAGGCAAAATGACAGATTACTCCAGACTAGGGGTTAAAGAAGGCAAGCAAAGCACATGGAATGGGTGTAATTCTGAGCAGTGGTCTTTGCCCAGTAAGGTGTAGGTTGAGCAGGAAGAAATGAAGAGTGGTACATTAATGACATTTGTTTCTTTTCTGGAAATTGAGTATATAAGAGGAAGTAACATATTGGACAGCTGTAGAATCTTCCCTGCCCTCTATTTCCTGAAGAGTATGGCCTATCTGTAAATGTATGTTTGTATGCACACGTGTAAATGGCTAGTGGCATGAGTCTCACTAATGGGTTGGCCCGTTTAATGGTTAATTTGGTTTTGGAAACTTCCATAAGAACCCTCTAAAGACACTCTAGGAATAACAGAACAGACACACTGGGATAAGAGCCTCTAAACCCTGTGATCATGTGTTCCGTATCTGGAAAATGTCATAAAGCTTCTCTTTCATCCCCTGTAAAAGGGAAACTATAGGAAGATTTTTGGTAAAGGTACTCAGATAAAAGCCCCTCTATGGTCGCTTATGTGTTCTTCTCTGTAACGTTAAAGGGAATCTAGAGTGTGTATTTGCAGAGCTGCCGTTGCCAGGGAAACAGAGGGCCTCATCAGAATGCAGCTGCATTAAGATTCCCTATCCCAGTTACTGGGTCTTTTGATTGGTCTGCAACACACATGAATCTCTTTATATCTAAGAAAGTTATTTTCTTCATATGCGTCTATTGCATAAACCTGTTTGTCAGCTGACTGTGTGTCTGACATAGAATTCCATATCTGGTTACCTCATGAGAACTTGTTGATGGAAAGAGGGAAAGCAAAGCTGGAGGAGATCATTCCACCCTTCACAAAGAACAGGTGGCACTAACAAGTCCTGTCTACTGAGTGCCTTCCTGTGTTCTGGAGTTCTCCAGAGAACAGGAGAGCTTAGATACTGATTTCTGATATGTATGCATTTCATATGCTATGAGGGCATTGTAATTTTCCATGACTCAGGTAAATTTAACATGGGCTTTACTGCAACTAGACTTGACACTAAAGTTATCTAAATCTTTAAAGCCAGGACCACTCATCTGAATTCCCTGACCGTCCACTATTATTGGAAGGACTTTCTGAAGCAACCTAAATTCTTATTGTAATTTTAGATTTGTTCCAACCCAAACAAGTTACCTGAGTGATTTCTAAAGAGTATCTGAGCTGATGCATACTGGATATGGGCTATTTTGAGTTTGATAAAAGTCCCAGTGAGATATTGCCCCATTTGTATAATCACGAGTCCATACGTATATTAATTCAATAATCCAGCAGGCCAATCTTTTTCATACAGATAAGTACCCTTCAAGGAATCATCTTCATCCAATTTTTGTTTAATTGGTGATAAGTAACCTGACTTTCTTATTCATGCTATAGATGATGATATATTGAACAGGCTGACGTACTCAGCCAAGAAAAATCTGAAATGTAGAAATTTTCAGAGTGCCTTCTTTAGGAAGGCAAAGAACATGTGGTGAATGTCTAATTATGAAAGCTCATTTCACATGCACCATTAATTTTTTTCCTAAAAGATCCTGAAGTTTAGCTCTCTGGAAAGATTCATGCTCTCTTGCTACTCTGTCATTGTGTTTTTCTGTGCGTGACATTAATATTTCCAGATTTTTTTACTCTCTGCTTAGCGTTTATCTGAGATATTCTGTTCTTATATTTCACTTTTAAATTAGCCTCGCAAGAGTTCTGCTTTTCACTAATTATTCCATTAACTTAGCACTGCATTTACAAAGGACATTCTGGAATATTTTTTTTAGGGTTTTCCCTGATAATGTCTTGCTTGAAAGTAGCAAGATTTCAAATGAAATCCATTTTGCTTTAGTAAGTCTAGGGGGACATTTACCTATTCTCCCAATAGGCAAATTCAGGTTTAGTTGGGTTAAAGTGGCCCAGGTAAGCAAGGGTTTCTGTATGTAAACTCCCCGGAATGTTTATTCCTTATTCTTATAGCTGCGGCTGTTTGCCAAGTCATTCAGCAGCTCCAAAATGATCGTTTAAGGCGAGACAATGTGCTTATGCAGTGAACTGTACAATGTAAAGCCCAAACCTAGAAGATTGACACTTAAAACTTGACAGAAACATTCCTTTTGCAGTAAAATAAACAGTTTTCTCTTCTAGATAAGGTGAAGTAATTTTTTGATTAATCCATATGGTTTGTCCTCTTGCCTTGGAAACAACTAAAAACAACAATTTTCCAGTTCCCTTCCTCCAAGTCTTCATCATCAATAAATGCCTGTGATATCAGCTCAGAGTGTTTAGCCCACACATCCGGCTTGTATCTTAATTGCAATAACTTCTTGTCACAAACAGCCAACGCAGTGATATATGGAAACATTTGATTTTTTTTTTCCTCCCCCCATACCTTCAGCCCTCTTCTCTCCTTTCTCCATCCCAATCTCACAGAGCCCGGAAAGTCTTGCAACATTCCTGAAAAGTTACATAAGACACCAGAAGTAGATAACATTGTATGTTTCAAGTTTAAAATGCAGAATGTTTATGCCTGTAGCGAGAGAAGAATGAAAGAAAGTCCCTTTCAGGAATCCTATCTGAAATGACTGGGAGGCTAAATGCTCCCCTTTAAGTAAAACTGATGTTTAAGGAGTCTGGGTGTTTTTTTACTATCTGGTCAATGGCAAATTCTTTGTTCCCTAAGAATAAATAAGAAGCATCTATACAGCCAGCAAGGCTGTGATTTCCAAGGTTTCATTTGAGGCAGGAGCAATGGAAGTAGAATTTTAGATCCAACAACGGTCTCATTGTGTTGAGATCCAGTCTTCTTTTTGTGGTATAGAAGGAAAGGGATGGAGAACACGGGTCTTGGCTTGGCGTAAAAGAAAGGCAAACCAAGTTCTCTCTCTGGCATCTGATCATATCTCTAATGCCTAACACAGATATGGAGTTAGGTCTGTCCAATACCCAGAGTTTTCAGTCACAGGTGCCCTTCCCATCCAGCACAATACAAGCCTTCTCTGAGAACAGAAGTAACTGTGCTGTATCTTAGAAGAGGAGATCATTTAGTCGGAAAATGGAAGCACCAAAAAAAGAGGTTTAATGTGTAAACATATTTTCCCAAATCAATATGCCACACAGAAATCGTTCGGAGGCTTCTTAACCTTGACCTTGCCCTTCCCTTTGGCGAGGTCAGCCGCAGCAGACACGCACGCAGCTCCACAGCCAATTCCAACACATTGCAACGGTCTCCAAGGCAACGCTGACACAAGGTCATCTCAGTGCTGTCCAATTTCCAGGAAGCTTCTGGGCGCTCTGTTCTTTGTGGTCTGGCATCAGGATGGAAGGTTTAACCTGAGCACAAGTGGAGGAGGCTGGTTGGTTCCTACAGACTCTGCATTCTTTTCTCTGGTGGGTCAGGATTGTGAACAAGGACTGGCCCCCACCTATAATATAAATATTTTTGAAAGGTTTGTAGAGTGTAGACATGACCTCTGCCCAATGGACTTACCACCCATCTAGATAAGAAACAACAGGAGGGAAATGCAATGAGCCTCTTCGTTAATTTGCTTAATGAAGGGCAAGTGACTTGGGGAACATGAGTGAATTAAAGAGGAAAGAACAACACAAAAAGGTTCAGAGTCGTTTTTTCCCTCTGTCCCTGTTAGACCCTCTTCTTACTGTTTCTTTGCCACCTTGCTGAGTTTATTTATTTTATTTTTTGCAATGGAGTTAGGCCATGGGTGGGATTGGGGAATGCTGAAGACAACTGAAATAAAATGTGGTGTTTACCAGTGAGTATCCTTACAGCAATGACTGCCCTCACAGCAATGGCTCCCCTTGGTTTTACTTACTTACTGTTATTGAGCTATGATGGGTATGCAAAAATTACATACATATCTAACGTATACATCTTAATGAGTTTGAGACAAGTATTCTTTATTCTAAATATTGTCTCAGACTGTTCTTTCTTGCTTTTACTTAGTATCATTGATGCCGTTTGTTTTTGCATGTACTCATCAAAAGTTGACAGAACCCCTACTGAGCACCAGACACTGTGCACAGCCCTAGGACAAGGAAACAGGTAATTACAATGCAATCTGCAAGCGCTATGGAAGTTAAGAGGAAGCAAATGACCCGTTCTGATGGACAGTCCAGTGTAACGGTCTTGAAGGGGTGATCTTGAGCACAAAGTAGTCAAAGGTTCCTTAACATGGTAAGATCATGAACATCTCTGTACTTCAGTTTCCTCATCTGTAACATAGGGACAGAAATAGTACTTTCTATAGCATCTCAGGAACTGTATCCTGGCTTAAAGTACCTATCTTCTAGATGTAACTCATCACTGGTCCAGCAAGTTCGGGGAGCCTGCCCATTTACTCCCTGAGTTGCAGTGACTCCCAGTGCCGAATGGGGTAGGTATCCTACACAGAAATGAAAGGGGAGTTGGGTTTTCTCCATTTATTAAGACTGATTCCCCCTGTGGCCTCCAGTGCTTCGTAGGGTTAAGTTAGACAGAGATGTACCAAGTCCTCTCCAGCTGGGTAGGAACCAGTCCCTCGGCAATGTGTGGCTCACCAAATCTCCAGACATTTTAGAAGCCGTGAGAATGTGAATATCCATTTGTCTAGTGTTTTATGTCCAGACATATCCAAGTGCAAAGAAGGCAGTTGTAATTCACACAACCAGCAAGAGTGAGAATCACTTTTATAAACAGGATCCTCTACCCCATGGTTCCATCTCAAGTTGCCACATCTTAACAGAGTAGCTCAGACAAAGGAAGACCCTGGATGAGGATTTTGATTTTAATTGTTTGCCATGCTAGTGAACCAAAGAACTGAAGCTGACTAAACTCTTTCAGAGACATTGTCATTAGCGGTGAGAAACTTCCACATTAGGACTAAAAATTTTCATTAGATCTAGAAGATCAAGATAGAATGAAGACATTTGGGAGGGGGAAGTTAGAGTTGATAGTGATGTCTCTTATCTAAGACATCTACAATAAACCTCCACTTATGTGGCATCCGGATAACAGACATTAGAAAACTTCTAAGTGAAAAATTTCATACTCAACATTAATGGAAAAAAGCCAGAATCCAGGGAAACAATGTGTCATAAGAAAAATAAGCATTCGATAACAACAACAAAAAAACCCTCGTAACTCTTCACAACCGTCTCATGAAATAGGTCTTATCCCCATTTTACCGATGAGGAAACTAAGGCTTAAAGAGATTAAGGGACTTGCTCGAGGTCATCCCAAATCGCCTTTCACTGGCTCCAAAACTTGAGAACTTAATGCTGCAATACTCTTTCATGTCAGGGATTTACTTATATCAGATGTACAACTTCCAGACGGGTATGACACCTAAGAGTCCCTAAGGATCTGAAACCTTAACCGTAATATGACTTTATCTAATATTAAGAGATTTCTCTAACTCATCTTTCAGGGCTGGGGCTGGAAAACTACAGCCCATAGTCCAGATCCAGTCCTTTGTCTGCCCGTGTAAATAAAATGTTATCAGAATATGCTCATTACTTTATGTATTGTCTATGGATACATTTAAGCTATAAAGGTGTGGAGTAGCTGCAACAGAGCCCATACGTCCTGCAAAGCTGAAATTATCTACTATCTGGTCTTTTACAGATTAGTATATAAGGGTTAGTATAAAATGAATCTGTCTGCCTTTGTATTATACTCAGTCAATATTTTACAGTGCTCATAGTATGAACCCTGACACCCCCTGCAACTTCTTAAGGCATCATGTAAATCATAAAAGATTCAAGTCTACCTGATGCAGTGTTAGAGTTAAGTATATTTTACACCATTCAAATCCATTTTAGGTAAAATTAGTACAATTCTCTTAGCCAAAACGTCCTATTCCCCAAACACCCTGGATAAATAAAATCTTCCCTGTGAAAATATTCTACAATCTCTACTGTATAGCTCCAATCACTACAGTTAAAAGCTACATACTGATTGTGGGCTGAGCAGATTTATTCATATTAAAACATGGTTTAGGTTTTAATGTTGTTCTACGATCCCCATTCGTACAATTTCAGCTGCTTGCTGTGGTTTTTATGATAAGCAATGTATCTCCTTCATAGCTTATGAGATCGCTTTTGCATTCTTCTCCATCTGGATCTTCAAACAACCACACAAGCAGTAAAAGGCAGTCGTTCCACTCTTTCCTGTACCGTCTATTTTTGTTTTTCCACTGATTCATTCCCATCAGCTTACAAACATGCTTTTATTTTCTCTCATCTTAAGGCAAACAAAACAAAAGCAAAAAAACAATCTTTCTTCCATTCCTCTTCTCTCTTCCCTTTTAAATTTTTCTAATCAGATGTTCATCCTCTCCACTCCCACTCCAGCTACACTATTAAAATTGTTCTGAGGGGCTTCCCTGGTGGCGCAGTGGTTGAGAGTCCGCCTGCCGATGCAGCGGACGCGGGTTCGTGCCCCGGTCTGGGAAGATCCCACATGCCGCGGAGCGGCTGGGCCCGTGAGCCATGGCCGCTGAGCCTGCGCGTCCGGAGCCTGTGCTCCGCAACGGGAGAGGCCACAACATTGAGAGGCCCCCGTACCGCAAAAACAAAAAAAAACAAAAAAAACAAAAACTGTTCTGAAAGCAGCAGTAGTGACCTTGCTGTTAAATCCACACTCAATTCTTAGTCCTCACGCTCTATGACTTACTACCCGCAGCATCTGGTGCTCTTGCTTGCTCTGTTCTCTTTGATATTCCTTCCTTCCTTGGTTTCCAGGATGCCACACTGTATTGGGACCTTTGGTTTTGTTGTAGTTTATACCTGGAACTGTGCCTGGCACCTGGTAGGTGCTCAGTAAGTAACTGTTTAAATAAAGGAGACTGGGACATCTAACCTCATCCGCACCACAAAATAAATTCACACCACTGCTAACGGGATGGTGTCGAATGTCATTTGACAGCTAGATAGAACAATATGATCACACTAAATCCAAATCGTCACATTCCAAAGCAAAAATATCAGGTACTTTGAACAAAATAACCATCACTCATCAATATAATATACATATAATGACTTCCTTTAACGTGTTTAAAGAAGCCGTAGTTTTTATGGGTAAAGTGATGACAGTATTTTATTCTACCGAGACTACCACACATTTCTGGGAAATGGCTACAAACCTGGGTAGGTCACCGATTGAAAGACACAGCCTGACATCTTTCTTCTCAACACTGTATTTGACAGAAGTTGTAAAAAGACTTTTGGGAATATATCAGTGATGGGCACAGTGGTGGAAAGCCGTATTAGTAAAGACATTTCAGGAGAAAGCAATTAGGATTAGAATGACACATTAACCAGGGTGTTATCTCCTCTGGTCAGATAACATGTAGCATACGTGTCAGGGAAGCCTTCTCCCTTACCTCCCCACTCCCTGTGAAACAGAAGATAAGCTCGTTGTGGATATCCACTAATACTCTGGAATGGAATGGAATTTTTTTAAAGCATCGTGGTAAATTTTAACTGACTTACATATGATTTAAGAAGCATTTTTATTCAGTTTGTCTTTCCCAGATCAAAACACTATATGTGGTCAATAGAAGTTAAGAATCCTGGGTCTCACGGTTATTCAAGACACACTTTGAGAAAACCGAAAATGATCGCACCCAGCATCTGCACGCTTTATGAGAAGAAAAGCACGTATCATGAGAGTGCTGTAAACACTGTGTGAGAATGAAACTGGGATTGTGATGTCGAGGGCTTCCTCTGGGTGGGTGACATGCCACCAAGACAAATGGCATTCTAGCCACTCAGTGGGCCAAAGTCTAACATTATTATATTAACCAATTTCCGTCCTGTTCTTTTTCTTTATGGGTTTTAATGACCAGGCAAGATCTCACTGTTTAATATTTAAACAAATGTTTTTATGCTGAGACAATAAGGCACTGTTGAGACTGGAGAGAGTTGTTTAATATTCTCCAGTATGGCTGACTGCCATTCCCGCCGGAGTAAATGGCATGAGCTGACTTCTAGAAATGTTCAGAAATTAAAGCTCCCTAGTTGGTGACATGTGTGAACGGAATCTCCTTGAGCTGCACGCACGGCATCCCAGGTGTGTGTGGTCTGCCCCACAGGGTGAGTTCCTCTATTGTTCCGGCTCTCCTAGCAGAATGCTATTTGGTTCGCATAGCTTGTGTTGGCTAAACAGACTGGCTTGCTTCCATGTGCTGCTGCTTCTCTACACTGACCCTTATCGATTTACTGACAGTGACCTTTAATACACCCCTTCTTAATTATCCATCATCAAAGGCAGTTGAGTGTGGGCTTCCTTTTTGAGGTTCAGTACCCCTCACTGACAAGACGAGCTTTAGTCAGTCAACCACTAAGCGGGAGAGGCCACAACAGTGAGATGCCCGCGTACCGCAAAAACAAACGAACAACAGCAACAAAAAAAACCAAGAACACACTTTCTCAGAAAGGGCATGAATTGGTGTGGATTCATCCACATTCTCTCACCCAGCTCTCTCAGACTCACAATGTTAGTAATGGCCACCTGGGTCCAGGAAGCTATGTAAAGCCACCTAGCCACAGGGAGATGTGTTTCTCAAATATATCAGATCAGAAGGATTACTAGGGGCATTTGTTAAACGTATAAATTCTCACACTGTCACTCACCTACCTCTCACTTCAGATTGACTCATTAGATATGGGTTGGAGCCCAAGAATATAAACTGGTAATAAGATGATTCTTTATATCAAGAAGTGGTGTGAAATATATCTCTACGGTATAGAATTCCAATATCATGATCTCACCAACTGAAGGTATACCCGTTTCATGGCTTCATATATTTACAGGGAATGAACAAGAGAAACTGGAAAAGAGTTAAGACATGAAAACCATATATAATGTATATGATAGGAGAAAAATAAAGAAAATTATGTATAATAATATAATATCAGCAATGAGTAGTGACTTGAAACTTAGGATATGAGACTATGTGAGGAAAAAGACAAAGAGACAAAGACAAGGAGAGAAAGAGGGAGACCCAGAAAAGTTTGCCTTCTCACATCTACTCTGAATTTGGCTTGCTTTTGTGTCCAAGATCAAGGTCCTCTGTTCTGATTGCAAGGTTCCCTACTCAACAGCCCCTGTCTCTTTGGTGTATGTAGAATTAGACACCTGGAGATTAACTAGCAATGCTTGGGGTTTCTTTATTTATGTATTTATTTTTAAAGGAAGTCACTAAAAACATATGTAAAAGGAGTAAGTGTTGACGGAATAGCTACCATTTATTGTACATCCAGCTGTGTTCCACACGCTGTCCTCATGTTATATCATTTCTTTGTCTTCAATTCTCTGACAGAGGTTTTATTACAATTCAACTGATAGGGAAACAAGTTCAGAGAAATCTTTAATCTAAGGTCACATTATCTTCAAGTGACAGTTGGGATTTGAACCCAGATGTACCTCTCTCTAGTACACCCTACGTCAGTGAGATGGAAACCTGTGGATTATGAGGCAAGAAACTTGGATTCATTTCCTAAGTTGCCTGATGACTCATTGTGTGTATATAGATCAGTGTCTAGTTTCTTTGTGCCTTGGTTTCCATACCTTCCAGTCTGCAGACAACTTTCCTGTTAACTGGTTTTGAACAACCCCTAAAGAAGCACCAGCTGAAGTAAATACAGGACTTCTCTTTGAGTTCTAAATCTGGTGTGAAATTGAGAGGAACGTTTCAGAAATTTTTCCATTGCTATCGAAATGGCAGCAGACATTCACAGGTTAGGGAGCCCATTAAAATAGTCCACAGTACCATCTGCCCAACTGGGAACCATTCGGTAAGTTACTGTTGTCTTTTGACCCTGCCTCATACTTGTTAACTTGTTAAGCTTTGACAAAAGGGACAGAATGGAGCCACCGTCGAAAACAAAGCATTCTGTTTGAATTGGCAAAAGGCAAGATGATCTCCCAGACGCTTGCCTAGAAGTAACCGCTCTCTAATGAGTTGCTCTTTTTATTAAATATTATGTAGAGCTGATTTCAAGAGACACAAACATAATGCAATGTGCTTTTCCTATGCAGAAGCTGTTAGCAGGCTTTTACACTCCTTTTACATAAGTCCCAAGTGAACCTCTGCAAGCCAGTGATATTTGCACACATTTAAAGAGGTTTGCACAAAGCTTTGAAAGAATTAAAAATAAGCATTTTCAAACAATCACGTCCATCCAAAGGACGGTGTTCCCTGGTGTCAAGGCGTATCCTTTGCAAGAAGGACCTGGGGGACGTGGAAAAGAACATGAAATTAATGTTAGGAAAACAGATGTCCAGAGTCTTAGGGACTAGCAATGCAATTCCTAAACAAGAGAGCTATGAAGTGCAAATGAGTCCAGGAAGGAAATGTGATAATGTGCGGGAGTGATATCTATTGAGTAGGTCCTAGGTCTGTAGGGGTTTCATATTTTCAGCAACAACTCAGTGATGGCACCAAGAACATATTTGTGTTCGTTACGTTAATCGATGACCCCAGGCTGACCCAGAGAAAATTAAAATTCAGAATGATTTTATTCAATGTGGGAGAGGAATTCAGTGAAGATTTTAAGGATATGTTCCAGGCAATGCACACATACAGAAAATAACACGACAGGAGAAAATTGTTTGGGGTTTACAATGAATTCCACCTTGTCTCTAGGTCACCACTGCACAGCTATGGTACTTTTCCCAAAGAAGCATGTACCATGTACAACGCTTAACTGGAAAGGAAGTATATGGTGGGCTCCCTTCTCTTTAGTCAGTAAAGCAAATGGCAGAAGGAGACAATAGAAGGCAATTACAGAATGAGATCAACCAAGAGGATGAGATTTGCAATAAGGAGACTTTTCCAAAACCAAAACTCTACGGTTAAGGATGTAATCATCATCCTCATTATCACCTTCCTGAGGTCTTTAAAAACCAGAGAAGTAACACAGGCAGAACACTCTATGACATAAATCACAGCAAGATCCTTTTTGACCCACCTGCTAGAGGAAGGGAAATAAAAACAAAAATAAACAAATGGGACCTAATGAAACTTAAAAGCTTTTGAACAGCAAAGGAAACCATAAATAGGATGAAAAGACAATCCTCAGAATGGGAGAAAATATTTGCAAACGAAGCAACTGACAAAGGATTAATCTCCAAAATATACAAGCAGCTCATGCAGCTCAATATCAAAAACCCGAACAACCCAATCCAAAAATGGGCCGAAGACCTAAATAGACATTTCTCCAAAGAAGATATACAGACTGCCAACAAACACATGGAAGGATGCTCAACATCACTAATCATTAGAGAAATGCAAATCAAAACTACAATGAGGTATCACCTCACACTGGTCAGAATGGCCATCATCAAAAATCTACAAACAATAAATGCTGGAGAGGGTGTGGAGAAAAGGAACTCTCTTGCACTGTTGGTGGGAACGTAAATTGATACAGCCACTATGGAGAATAGTATGGAGGTTCCTTAAAAAACTAAAAATAGAACTACCATACGACCCAGCAATCCCACTACTGGGCATATACCCTGAGAAAACCATAATTCAAAAAGAGTCATGTACCACAATGTTCACTGCAGCACTATTTACAATAGCCAGGACATGGAAGCAACCTAAGTGTCCATCGACAGATGAATGGATAAAGAAGATGTGGCACATATATACAATGGAATATTACTCAGCCACAAAAAGAAATGAAATTGAGTTATTTGTAGTGAGGTGGATGGACCTAGAGACTGTCATACAGAGTGAAGTAGGTCAGAAAGAGAAAAGCAAATACCGTATGCTAACACATATATATGGAATCTAAAAAAAAAAGGTTCTGAAGAACTTAGGGGCAGGACAGGAATAAAGATGCAGACGTAGAGAATGGACTTGAGGACATGGGGAGGGGGAAGGGTAAGCTGGGGCGAAGTGAGAGAGTGGCATGGACATATATGCACTATCAAATGTAAAATAGATAGTGGGAAGCAGCTGCATAGCACAGGGAGATCAGCTCGGTGCTTTGTGACCTCCTAGAGGGGGTGGGATAGGGAGGGTTGGAGGGAGACGCATGGGGATATATGTATACATACAGCGGATTCACTTTGTTATACAGCAGAAACTAACACAACAATGTAAAGCAGTTATACTCCAATAAACATGTTAAAAAAAAAAACAGAGAAGTTCTCGTCCAACTAGGATAAATTGGATGTCATTAGGACTACCAACACAAATGGCTTGTAGGTTTAGATGATTCTTTAAGTTCTCTTTAGCCCGATGTTGCTGTGGACATCAGAAGGAAAGGTGCAGGCCCTGTTTGAAATTTCCCTGGACCTCCTGCTTTCGTCTTGGATCCAGACAGCTCTCAAGATAATGCAATCAGGTTGTGTTGGCTTTTCATCTCTCTATGCTAATGGACTCTGAAGTTGGAGCACACCCCTGTTTCTTTCCACTCTATCCCCCAAAATGGAACTGAATGAGTTCATTTTCTCCTGCTCTGAAGGAGCTCTGACCTTGTTCGTTAATCTTCTCGAATCGAGTTGTTCCACATACTAAACTGAGATAAAGAGGCAAAGAAAAGGAGAGGGATAGAAAGAAGGGAAAGCAGTAAGCAGTGCTAAGAGGATGGCTGGGGACTAGAGCCTTGATTTGATTTCCATTTGTACATCATGTTAAATGGAACTCAACCTCAATTAAACACTATCTTGGCTGTAGAAATATAGCTTTAACATAAATTCCTCAGTCACCCCTTCCAATCAGTTTGGTACCCTAAAACTAGAAGCTCTGGACCTTCCAGTTCTTTTACATTATCAGAGAAAGAGTCTGTCATTAAAAAATCAAAGACAAAGTCTCATGAGTTATAAAAGACAGAGAAAGGTCATCTAGATAACAACTTTACAAATGAGCAAACTAAGGGCCAGACAGACAAATGACCAGACCCAAACCATCCTCCCCTCGTAGAACAGAGCAAGGTTCACAGTCAAGACTGTGGGCTTCATGCAGTCAGGATATTTGTCCATTTTCTTCTACCGTATCTCCACAATTAGCACAATGCCAAGCATACAGTAGGCACACAATAACTATTTATTGAATGTGTGATCTGTGATTCCTGATACCCCTTCTCATGTTCTTCCCACTCAAGCACACATTTTAGCTCTCAAAAAAAAAAAAAAAAAAAGTCTCAGGACCAATGTAGCTCACTTCACCCCACCTCAAGCCCTGAAATGACCTAATATTTTATCTTGGAATGTTTCACTGTGTTTCCAAAAATTCCTAGTATGCAGTGATGTGGTTTGACTTAATTCTGTTTTCACACAAAAAAAGTCTGGCTAAATGAGCCCTTCACAAATGCTCTATTGTTATCACCAGACTCAATCTTTCCCTAGTGAAAATACATTATCTTATTAAATTTTTGGTGTTTTGATTCTTGGGTTTTCCCCCCACTCTTTATAAAAAGTGTTCCCATCCCCCAGACTGAGGGAACTCTTTTACCTTATCTTATAGTAAAAGGATGTGTATAGTACCATAAACCACAGGCAGGTAAATCTCACCATGTATAAATTCTGATATCAGAAAATCTGGCTTCAAAATAATACATTCCAGGAGAGGCCAATTCTTTGTAGTACTGAAGGATTCACCATAAGATTGCCTTAAATATTGGTCTAGGGTATAAATGTGGTTCAGATTACATGCAACTTTTTAGGATCACATCTATTGTGCAAGAAAGGTAACTTTCCTGGGACAACCATGGGATAGGCAAAGCAGCCAACTGATGTGGCATGTTTTAGGAGTGACTAAGGGCAGTGAGTTGGAAGCCAGAGTTCCCAAAGTCCTCTAAAGCATGTGACTCTTTCAAGCTCTGGAGATCAGGGAAAACCTACGAACTACCATACTTAAAATTGCTTTCTCCACAGCCGTTAAATCCAAAGATGGAGGATGGACTGGAATACAGGGAAAGAACATTTTAACCACTACTGGAATGTCAAACGTCCTGATGCTGCCTAACCGTGACTGACATGTAACAACTACTAACACTTTGACGCTGAGATATTCATATTCTACATTTTCAAGAAACACAGAATAACTTAGGGGGACACATAAAATACAGTAAAATAGATAAATCAAATGTACATGAGAAAAGAGATAGGGATATAAAAACAAAGACAGAAGCTAACACAACTATGTATACCATAATGTAAACTATTGTAATAAGAGACATTGACATGACTCTTAGCTTTTTAGTGGTCAGCGAGAGAAAGGAAACTGACCGGTTACTTAATTCACTGTCTTCCTGAGATTTTTTTAAAATGCTCAAGAAAGTATACCAGAAAGAAATTTGTCTTCATAAGTCCTCATAAAGATGGTACTGGGTAAGTAATAAATAACATCCCTAATGATATACTTACTATAGACCAGTGGTTCTCAAACCTTAAATGCATCAGAATCAACTGGAAGTCTGGTTAAAACACAGACTTCCAATGCCGCTCCCAAAGTAGTATGTATGGGGTGGGGCCTGAGTATTGGTATTTTTAAAACAAATTTTTAATATGCTTCCACATGTTACTGCCACTGCTGTCCGGAAGCCACATTCTGACACCACTTCTGTAGGCACATGGCCAAATTTTCCAGGTCCTCTCATTAAAGCACCCTTCCACATAGACTGATGGCAGTGCACCAGCTACAACTGAGCAGTTCCCTGGGATTAATACAGTAGAGCCCAGCTGCATTCCCTCTGTAGGTCCAGCCCACAGTACGAGGTATCAATGTGGAGAGGGAATGACCACACCATTTCTCATTCAGGGTATTTGCTACGTTGTTCCGTAATGTACTCCAGCCCTATTGGTTTATTCATTATATTCCCCCAACAAACT
Source organism: Neophocaena asiaeorientalis asiaeorientalis (assembly GCF_003031525.2). NCBI lineage: Eukaryota > Metazoa > Chordata > Mammalia > Artiodactyla > Phocoenidae > Neophocaena > Neophocaena asiaeorientalis. The sequence goes on from NW_020172280.1 coordinate 1,324,548, forward strand.
TTTAGATTTCCTCCTCACTTATCAAATTCCTCTGCAACCCAGAGCAGAAGGAACTCGACCTATGGGAACCCAACCATCCTGCATCAGTAAACAAAAGAACAACTTTTTCTTATTGAAGACTGCCTCTTACTCCTTACTTAATGTTCTCCTTTTATGATTCATCAACATTTTAAGACTGAGATTCCTTGTATTTCCAACCACCGTTCAAATCTATGAGCCACGTCTAATGCTTCCTTGTATCTCTAAAGCTCACGGTATAGTGCTTTTTATAAAATGGGCAATCAATTATCTGAGTGCTAAACAAAACTCTTAAGAAAACTGTAAGAAACCTGTGAAACTGAAAAGGAATGTTAATGGAGGAGATGCCTCTTAGCCATCATAACATACTTTCCTTCTCATAAAGCTGAACTGTTTAAGATTGACTACATTCTGTTGAGAAAAATGTGTACATAAAAAATGCGGTTTTATTAACTATGTAAACAATGTATGGTATGGTTATTCTCTTTGAAATAAGATTTTTCCATATTTTATTTTATTTTATTTTGCGGTACACAGGCCTCTCACTGTTGCGGCCTCTCCCGTTGCGGAGCACAGACTCCAGACGCATAGGTTCAGCGGCCATGGCTCACGGGCCCAGCCGCTCCGTGGCATGTGGGATCTTCCTGGACCGGGCCACGAACGTGTGTCCCCTGCATCAGCAGGCGGACTCTCAACCACTGCGCCACCAGGGAAGCCCAGATTTTTCCACATTTTAAAGCTGTGTTCATTTGTTGAATACTTCTTGAATATTTGCTATATGTAAAGTAACAGGTAAGCAAAGAGTACATTCTTAAGGAACTCACAGTACCATAGAGAAGACAGGCACACACACACACAAAATCTAGCCTGTAAAATGAGGGAAAGATTCTGTGTGTGTCTGTGTGTGTGTATGTGTAAAAAACACATATAGTGGTAAAAGCACTATTTTTGTTTCTGTTTCTACGAATTTGATTATTCTGTATACCTCATGTAAGTGAATTTATACAGTATTTGTCTTTTTGTGACTGGTTTATTTACTTAGCATAATGTCCTCAAGGTTCATTCATGCTGGGGCATATGACAGGATTTCCTTCCTTTTTAAGGACACATAGTGTGTGTATGTGTGTGTATATATATATGTGTATGTATATATATATATATATATATCACATTTTGTTTTTCTATTCATTCATTGGTAGACACTGGGTTACTTCCATTCTGAGCTATTGTGAATAGTCAATGCTATAACATGGGTGTGTATCTATCTCTTCAAGACCTTGCTTTCAATTATTCTGGATATATAACCAGAAGTAAGATTACTGGATCATGTGGTAGTTTTATTTTTAATTTTTTAAAGAACTACCGTGGTGTTTTTCGTAGTGGTTGCACCACTCTACATTTTAGATTCCCACAAAGGCGTGGGTGCACGAAGGTCAAACTTACTTCTTAAATACTCTAAAACTGATATAATATTATACATGCAGAAACCAAGACATATGCTTCAGACTCATAGATAATACATGGCCAAATAGGAACATGCCCATAGATCTTCTTGACACAATTTAGTGCCTCATATCATTCCATTTACTGCATCAAAGCCCCAAGTAAAGCAAACAAGGCAAATGTTATTTTTTGTCATTGCTCAGTTTGATTATCTCCGTTAGAGTCTCTGTGATAATTTTAGCCAATGGATTCCTCTACCCTTTGAAAGAATAAATCTTCTCTGGTTCCTCAATTCTGCTTTTGCTTTCCCACAGCACCACCACACTGCCTTATACTACAAAACGATAGATGTTGGTATACCAGCTCTTTGGTCATTATTTTTGCCAGGTTATATTCATCCTCCGCCATCCATAAATTAACCAAAATCTTAAACTGGGAAACAGAATGATGCCCTGCTGGCCCAGCATTGGGGAAAAAGTCCTGAATGAGTAACCCAGTAACCCAGCTAGACGTGTCTGCTAACCCAAAGAGCTGTGATCTCTGGGCCAGGCACGTGGGGCCAGGGGAAGAACTAACTCTTGGCTGTATTACTGGATTTTTCCACCAAAGAATTATTGCAGGAAGACAGGTCACAAAGTCAAAGCATATATTACTGAGCAGGGAATACCATCAGAGGCAAAAACAAATACCAGCAGGAAAAAAGGAAAGCCTGGCCCACTCTCCCTCACACGTCTCACCTCAAAGATGTTGGTGGTTGGAAGCTGTTTCAATAGTGATAGCTCAAACTGATGACAATGCTCTCTAGAACTGTCCTTGTGATCCGGTTGTTTTATGTTTCATAAAACGTCCAATGAAAAAAAGGAAGGTCATTTCCATGGGGAAGGATGTGACTGAATGTTGTCCAGCAGAGCTAATACTTTCCTGATCGACACATGCCTCAGATCAGCTTTCAAAGTTTTTGTGCTCTAATTGTCAAGGAGCTTGCTGCTAACAATAAAATAATCATCTCTGACACTGGAGTGCACATGTCAACATTTAAGAAAAAGATGGCTTTTATACATGAATGGTGTAGCCAATAATCAGCTAACAAGTACTGGAACATGACATTTCAAGGCAAACTAGAAGTGCATCCACATAGAGAAGGAGACATTGAGGAAATGTGCCTGTCCTGAACTTGGCATTGGACAGAAGGGGAAAAAATCTCCCTGAAGAATTCATAACTACACTCTGGCACATATGTAGGTTCGCTACCCAATCTTGCACTTCCAGCTTAGTCCAAAGAATCCTATGCAAGATAAATAAAAACATCTGCAATTATACTTACCATAGTAAAACTGAAAAAGACTAAGTAATAATCTGAAAATTTGTCTAAGAGAAAACATAATATTGACAAATTAACAATTTGATTAATTGATGTCTCATCAGCAATGATAGAAGCCTAAACACCTTGAATGACATCAAAGCGCTATGCAAAAACGATTATTGGTCTAAAATTGTATACCAGAAAAACTATCTAATAATGATATTTTTAGGAAAAACTAAAATGAGAGCATTTTCCATTTATACTATTTACTAAAATAAAGTATCAAGAAAGTACTTTAGGCAGGAGTAAGTAATCACATATGGAAGAAAGAAAGGATGAGTAAAGAAATTGATAAAGTATATGGGCAACTTACACAAGCAGTGATTGCATGAAATAACAGTAATAATTTGTAATTTTGTTAAAATACACAAGAACGAACAAAAATACAGTGCACTGATGGTATATTGTATATAAGAAAGGAGGGGTTGCTTGGGATTACAGAGTACTAGGTTCTATAATGTTAGGCAACAGGGCAAAGGCAATGAGTAACTATGTATCTGTAAGGGTTCTTGAGAAACAGACCAAATAGGATTATTTATTATAGGAATTGCCTTACACAATTATGAAAGATGAGAGGTCTCCAAACTGCTGTCTGCAAACTGCAGAATGAGAAAAGTTGGTGGCATAATTCAGTCCAAGTCCAAAGTCCTGGGAACCAAAGGAGCTGATGGTGTAAGTCTCAATTTGAGTCTGAAGGCTTAAGAACTAGGGAGTGCTGATGTCTGAGGGCAGTAGAAGATGGATGTCTCTGCTCCAACAGAGAGAGCAAATTCACCCTTCCTCTGCCTTTTCGCTACATTTGGGCCCTCAATGAATTGGGTGAAGCCCACCAACACTGGGGAGGGCCTTGTGCTTTACTCAGTTCATTTAATCTCTTTTGGAAACTCCCTCACAGACACACTCAGAATCATTTTACCAGCTATCTGGGCATCTCTTAGCCTAGTCAAATTGTTATATAAAATTAAGCATCATACTTCAGAATTTAAGTAGGCAACAGTACAATTTTTACAGTAACTACTATTGAAAAAGAAAGTGAGTTTATAACTTAAAGCTAGGAGAGGGATAAATAAAAGATGGAATGAGAGGAAAACATTCAAATAATTTCAAAGACAAAAAGGAGAAGAAACAAATATACTCAGAAACTTATACAAGGCAGGAGAAAGAATAACAGTAGAAATAATTTCATATATATCAATAATCACAATAAATATAAATGAACTAAATTTAGCAGCCAAATAGTAAAGATTATTACATTGGATTTAAAAGATCCAGTTATGCTATTAATAAGAGATACATATAAATTATAATGCAGAAAATTTGAGAGTAAAAGACAAATATTAACCAAAAGAAACCCAACATCATTATATTAATATCAATTCCAACAGACTTTATAAAAAGCAATACTGGGGATAGAGTCACTGCATAATGTACACTATACAATGTTTAGTTTACCAGGAGGATAATATATATACCATATCACCAACATGTATAAAGTAAAAATTGACAGAACCACATGAAGAAATAGATAAAGCCACCATCATCTGGAAAACATTAGCCTGTCCCTCATTCTACTTGATAAATCAAGCAGTAAGGATATGGATATTTGAGTAACACAACAGATTCTATATAAGAGAGACACATAGTAACATTGAACGCCAAATATAGTTTTTAATCATGCAAAAGAAAAAAGTTTGCAAAATTTGGCCTATAATATGCACAACTCACAAAACAATGAACCTCAAAACTTGTTATCATAGAGCCTTAATTCTCTGTCCACAATACCACGAGATTAGAAATTAAATAAAATAGAATTATTCCATATATCTGTAAATTTTTTTAAAAACATATAGTTCTACCTCTGAGTTACAAAACAATAATCATGAAAGTAAAAAATCAGAATTATTCAATGCCAAAAATACCACATATCAAACATGAGTGATACTGAAAAGCCATACTTAAAAGTAGAGAGCTTAAATCTTCATGTTAGAAAATGGTAAAAGCTGAAATTTAAAGTAATAAGCATTCAAGTTAAGAAATTTAAAAAGGCAGGAAAAAGTGTAGAAGACTGTAATGATAAAGCCAAATTTGAAATTAGTAACATACTAGGCAGAGATAAAATATGGGGATTTAACAAGTCCAAAAGTTTATTCTATGAAAATACAAATAAAATTGACAGCGTCTGGGTAGAATTAATCAAGAACTCCCCCCAAAAAAACTCACATATTTTGAAAAATAGGTTATCAAAACTGACTCAAGAAAAAAAAGATAATCTTGAAATAGAAAACCATTTAAGATACTGAATCAGTAATTTAAAATCATGAAGCAAACAAACAAGAAAGCACCAGGCACATTAATATAAATAATGCAAATCACTCCAGCTAATTTATAAAGAAAAGTATTTGGTATTGAGTACTTACCTTTACAAAATCCGTGCAAGGGCTGGCAAACTTTTTCTGTAAGGAACAAGATAGTAATATTTGAGGCTCTATGGGTCATATGTCATCTCTTCCATATGCTATTCTTTGTTGGGTTTTGTTTTTAATTTTTAAAACCACATTTTTTAAATGTAAAAAACATTTTTAGCTCATGGACTATACAAAAATGGGCCATGAATTTGGCCTACAGACTGTAGTATACCAGGCTCTCTTCTAGGCTGAACAATCTAGAATAAATCCCAGAAACTCATTAGAGGAGTTACTAAAGAAGTAGGTACCTCAGGAGAGAAGAAGATATGGGATCTAGGAAATAGGGACTCCAATACATAAGAGAAATGAAAGGTATTCCCATCATGCAGAAGAAATGTTCCAAGAAGAGGGCCTGGAGGGCAATCTATCCAGATTGGAACAGGAGGAAGAAGGTTCCAAAAGAACTGACTCCAAGAAAAAGACAGAAACGATGGGCTCAACGGAAGAACTGACTACATGAAAAGGGCTTTTACTCATTTATTGGGTGTATTTGGGGATGAATTTGTATTACCTGCATAGAAAACCAAAAAGTAAAGCAATAATTAACTCCAAGAAAAAGGATCAGATATACAAAAAGGGAAATGAAATCATAGTACCCTACATGGTTCAGTTACTAATAATTAGGATAGGGGTGGGGAAGCATGTAAAAATGTTAAGTCCTTATTTTCAGAGAAAAAAGATGTTAATGAACAGATTTTGGGACTTCCCTGGAGGGCCAGTGGTTGATTCATGCTTCCACTGCCGGAAGAGCAGTTTCCATCCCTGGTTGGGGAACTAAGTTCTCACAAGCTGTGCGGCAAGGCCAAAGTGTTTTTTTTTAAATAATAATAACGAACAACTTTAAAAGTCAAGAAATCATTGTTTAAAGCATGGTACTTAATATTAGAAACAGCTTATGTTCTGTGATTGAATGCTCCTACCCCCCAGGTCCATATCACCTGTCTCCTAGTAATGGCAAAATGGATCGGGTTTTTGATGAGGTAATAATTCATCTGGGGGCCTTCAAACATATAGTATTCATTTTCTGCCTATGATATATAAATCCAACTTATATTTTTGGAAATATGCTTTTTTTTTTTTTTTTTTTTGCGGTACGCGGTCCTCTCACTGTTGTGGCCCCTCCCGCTGCGGAGCACGGGCTCCGGACGCGCAGGCTCAGCGGCCATGGCTCACAGGACCCAGCCGCTCCGCAGCATGTGGGATCTTCCCGGACCGGGGCACGAACCCGTGTCCCCTGCATCGGCAGGCGGACTCTCAACCACTGCGCCACCAGGGAAGCCCGGAAATATGCATTTTTAACGTCATGAAAATGCTACTATTCTCTTAATATTGTTATATCTGGATGTTCCAAATGCATCCCTATCAGGAGTGCTATGTTCCAGAGGATATGTATAGGGCTTAGCTATCATCTGTTCTTTCTGATAATGGATTCCTTTTCAAAACCCAAACACCTGGTATATAAATGAAAAATAATAGTAATCCAGAATTTTTTGTCTCCTTATTCACTCAGGACCTAGCACTGCTGAGACCTGCTGAAATGTCTCATAATTTGCTAAAAATATTACCCACAGTTATAGAAACCTGGGAGCGGTGGAAGGAAGTGGTTTTGTTATAAACATTTATGGATAGTTGCTAACCCCTCACTTTAGTTCATGTCTTTAAAATTAAGAGTACTTTATTTTCTATCCTCAGGACTAGTTAATTAGGGAAATAAAATGCCCTCAAAACTCCACAGAACTGACTTCTGTGCAACTGTGTCAAAATGAAATAAAGTTGAAATATTTGTTCCTACTTTCATGTAATTCCAATGAATTAGTTTTGCTTCTCTTTTCCCTTATGTGTTTATTTATTAATATACATGGTTATAATAGATTATACAAGTTATGTTCATATATCTATGTAGACATATATATTTCAACCCCTAAATATTATCATTATGTATTTACATCTAATTATAAAATTTACGAAATATTTATTTATGTTATTTTATTTTCACATAGGTGTCAACTCCATTTGAGCTTTCCATGGTTGCTGGCTGCTCACAGTTATTACATGCATTTATTGATTGGCTTATCACTTTCTTGTCACACTACTTAGACTATTATTTGTTAAATAAACATCATGACCAAGAATGCATTTTGGAAAAAAATGAAATGCAAATAAACCCAATAAATAAAATATGAATCATAAAAAAGTGTGAAAAATATATTTATAGCATATGGTTAGGAGCTTCACTGTGTTCAGGAAATGGTATTTGCTACCAAAATCACCACTGATAATATTTTATTGCAAGTAGATGCCTGGAATATACCTCAGTGAACAGTAATCTTTCATGTGTCAATTCTTTTTAGTTTATTGACTTTTGTCTAGACCTAACATGTCCTGAATATGCCTTGATGCCATGTATATCTAGTTCTAGTAAACCTAGAAACTCTAGCCCAATTAGAAACTCCTCCATTCCATATTTTTATACATTTTAATAAATGCTAACAATTTGTATACGGTAAAGAGCTATCAAATTGAGCTGCTGGTTGAAGACTACAATCTTTCAACTCTCACTAGCCCACCATTTCTTTGCTATATATTCTTACCGGCTCATTTCAAAAGGGATTTAGGATGCAAGTTTTCACTGAAAGCACAGGGCACATCCCTGTGATGTCTGTAACACAGTGGACAAAGTCACCAAGGATCTCCCTGAGGCAGAAAAGACATTAAATGACGTTCTTTCCCCGAGTTCTCAGCTGGAGAGAATGAACAGGACAACCTGTTCATTGCTCTCTATAGAAATTTGGATCTAATCAAGGTCTGAATATTAATCATGTTTTTACAGGAAGGGCAACGCCAGGAAGCTTTTTTAGTTGGAAAAAAAGAAAATGAGAATGAAAATAAAGCAGTGCCCTCCACAAATTTGAGAGTTCTGAAAATGACTCATCCGGAGACCATGTCAGGAATGCCTGGCTGTTAGCAGAAGTCTGGTTTGGGTGTCAGACCAGATTCTTGAGATCCAGGTTGAGGGATGGAGTCTCTCCTTTAGTCCAGACCTGAACTTAAACTTTTTGAGATCCAAGTCAATGGAGATGGAGGCCGGGGGGCTCCAGAGACACATGGGTAGTGCTGTGCTCTCAGCTGTTACTTGACTTGCGGAAGGAGCAGAAGTGTTTCAGCTCTCTCCTCAGTATCCCAAAACAATAAAAGCAGCCCTGACTGTCTTGTTGCGACTTTAACTTGGTGTTGCATGTTCCTGGGAAGACATATATGTGTGGATGATAATTCAATTCATACACATATATGCACTCAGATGTGACTCATACTACCTTGTCTACTTTTTATTGCAGTCAAGCATGTGCTTCCCTATGATGCTTTCTATTTAATGTGTAACACAATTTAACCTTGACATTATTTTATTTTTTTCATTTTTTCTCTTACCTACTCAAGCCAACTGTAAGCTTATACGAGCAGGGATCATGCCTTTTACTTGTTGGTAATTCCCACAGCATCTAGATTGAACCGGAATTCAAACACATTCTGAATTTCAAATGAATAAAAGTCCATGTGATATTCTTCTTATAAAGGAATATCATAAGTTAAAAAAAATCCAGACGCAGCATTTTCCACAAGCTCATCTGGTTCTCATTGGAACCAAATGACAAAAGCTGGTTGGATGAGCCAAACAACTGTTGGCCTGTCTGTGGCCTTCATGGATGCGCTGGGCACAGCAAATTTCTTCCTGGGGCATAAACACTGATGATGCCTTCCTCTGGTTTTCCCTTCCCATTGATGTCACCACTGACCTCAACAGCAAAATTACTTAAAAATTCATCTAAAATATAAAGCCATCAATTAAAACATTGTTATTGAGAGTCCACTCTGGCCATGGAGTATTTTTCAGAAGTGGGTAGGTATTATATAGAAAATCAAACACAGAAAATCATAGCACCAAAACTAGAAATCACTGTGGTGTGTTGATGCCTTATAGTACACCTATTTAGAAATAAGCTTTAAGACAGAGTTCTTTAAAGGGGTATCTTATCAATTTAACTATTCTAGACACAAGAATCGTGATCTTAATTAATCAGGTAGGCACCACTGATGTTAACAATACCTTAGAGCAGTGTTTGGCAAACTGGTACACCAGTTTCTGGCAAGAAGTCAGTGAGTGTTCAATGAAAACAATAGTTCAATGAAAACAATGATTAAGTTTGGGAAATGGTGCCTACTGTATCACTCACTTGAATAACTCCCAATGCATGTAATTATACTAACGATTCTGAGAAGTCCTTCTGTTAAGAAATCTGTTTGGCTTTAACTCAGTGTTTTCCAAACGAATTTGCCTGTAGACCACCACCTCCTTTTATTTTTAATGATTTATTAACATTTCAAAGGACACTAGTGTTCCAAGAAACAATTTAGAAAAAGTTCCCTAAAAACTTTTTTCTTAATTCAGTTCTTTTTGAGGATAATAAAAAGATTGTCCTCAAAAAATGTGAGAAAAATCACACTTGCTCTGTGTAACAAGAACTACACGCACTCTACTCTGTGTAAGTACATTGGATCATGGCCACAGCCTCTCCTTCCTAAGAAGCACCTTATCATCAGTGGGGTAGGGAAAGAGCTTGTAATCTGTCTCATCTTTATCTTTTCTCCTTCTCTCTCCTATTCACTGGTCTTCCCCATCCCTTTTTGGGTGGAGTATTTGTTTCTCGTTTCTCATCCCATGTTAGTAAATGTAGAAAAGTTACTGTTAGTAACCACACAAATGACTTATTGCTTATTGTTGAATTTCTCGGTCTTTACAACTTTGTATTTTCTCTGAAAATACATCAATATTCTGTGATGTTTGAGAGAAACTGGGAAAGATATTCTACTTGCTCTCTTGATAATGTATTTTCCTTTATCTTCCAGAATATTCTGTGATGATCAATGACACATGTCTTCAACTCCTTCCCTCGACTGGTTTCATTGTCTCACCCTATAAACATATTCGTCTCCTCTATGCTAATCAGACAAACTCTCTTCGCTGTCTGGTCTATAGCATTGTTCTTCATTCTATTCTCAGCCAAAGTTTTAAGAACAAGTTATATTTGCTCATTCTGCTCGTACCCCAATTTATTCTCCATCCCTCTGCAATCCAGAATTACATTCTTCCCCAATCCACTGCACTAATTCTGTTCTAAGAACACCAATAACCATGCCTCTGTTATTATCTTGATCTTTCTGCTACAGCTGACCCATTATCAGAGATTTCACGAACTTGCCACTCTCACAGTTTTAGTTACACCACACCTTCTTGGTGATTTTTATTCTTGGTCACTTTGCGGGATTCTCTCTGCCCAAAACCAACCCTAACTTTGCTGTTTGCTGGTGTCTGTTCTTGCTCACTCTTCCCACTCTATTTGTTCTTTCTGGAAATTACCCCATTCTCAAATATTTAGCCTCCACTTATTAACTAATGACTTACAGTTGTCTTCCCCCACCATGAGCATTTCCCCTGTATCTCAGACTCACATGATAAAATGTCTTCCCGACACCTTTACCTGGATGCTCTACACAATAGTTCACCATAGTACTTTTTACCCCTTCCTCCTACCTCACAAAGATTCAATCTTCCAAATGTCATCTTTAGTACATTTGGCAGCAACAGTATCGTCTCTGTCATCCCCAAAAGAAACCTGTGTTCCACCTCCATGCACTCAGCCTCTTCTTTTTTCTTTCCCTCATTTGTAACAACTAAGAGTGCCTTGGCCCTTTCACTTCCTTTACGTTACCATATGGACTAGCCTCCGAATTCGTGGCCTCACTCATTCAAATATATTGACCACACAGCTGCTAAAATAACCTACCTAAAATACAAATCAGGTCAAGTCATTTCTCCGCTTAACGCTTACCAGCCAAAATCCAATGGGAGGCTATTGTCTCAGTAGCAGTTCTCTTTCAGGTGGTCTGTGAATTCTTCACTTTTTCAATGATTTATCTTTATGAGGCTGGAATTTCTTCATACACTTTAAAAAAATCAACATAACCCAGCAGATGGAACGCAGAAACAGCTATGAGAACCCAACTGTCTTCTCTCAAGCCAGAGAAGAGATTTGCAAAAATGTAAAGCAATGCCACTGTTCTCACTGAATTTGATTCTTGTTTTGGAAAATATAGTTGCTTTTCATAAAAACAGGTTATTTATGTTGACATGTAATACATTTATTGTTATTCTTAAATGAATGGGTAAATATTTTGGATGCCTCAGCTATAATTTCTAACAGTAAATATAGATTGAAGTAACCTCTATAATCTAAAGTTCTTTAGTATCCACAATCATTTTTAACACTGTAAAGTAGTCCTGAGACCCAAAACTTTGTAAACTTCTCATCTAAAGGTTGTAATACTATCTCCTATCTCCACTGTACCAACAAATACACAGATAGACGTATACTTGTAAATATTCGTGTGTTGCTAGGGAAGAAAAAACATGGTTCTGTCAGAGAGGTTTAGGAGGGGGCAAATCTTCTTGACAGTTTGGGCAATCAATTAGAGAAGGATTCCCTCAGAGGACGGTATTTAAGCTGAAACTGAAAAGATGGAAAGCAATAACCAGGTTTGTAGATCCTGAGGTAGTAAGGACCTTGTCCTATTTGAAGAGCTGAAAGATGATTGATGTGGCTGGAGTAGCATGAACAAGGGCCTTTAAGTCAGAACAGCCTGACTTAAAGTTGAAGAGAGGACAGATGCCAAATCGTGCAGAGCCCTATAAGTAAGTCATCCTAACGTACCATCCAAACCAGGACACTTTAGGAATGAAAGGGAACGGTCATTACAAAAACAAAGTCAACTGCTACGAACAGGATTGTCTTGGGCAAACCAAGACAGATGGTCACCCGAGATATAAGCCACTTTAAGGTGACAAGGTTTTACTTCAAGTAAAATAGGAAACTAGTCAAGGATTTTGAGATCACTCTGGTTGCTATCTGGAAAATGGAAAATGAGACAGTAAAATTAAAAATAAAAATACTGGCCTTCCCTGATGGCACAGAGGTTAAGAACGTGCCTACCAATGCAGGGGGCACGGGTTGGATCCTTGGTCCGGGAAGATCCCACATGCCACGGAGCAACTAAGCCCGTGCGCCACAACTACTGAGCCTGTTCCCTAGAGCCTGTGAGCCACAACTACTGAAGCCCACGCACCTACAGCCCGTGCTCTGCAATAAGAGAAGCCACTGCAATGAGAAGCCTGCGCACAGCAACAAAGACTAGCCTCCGCTCTCTGCAACTAGAGAAAGCCCGCAGGCAGCAACGAAGACCCAACGCAGCCGATAAATAAATAAATAAATTTTTTAAAATAAGACGACCATTTTGGAAGTTCTTGCAGCATTCTGGGTAAGATGTAATAGTGGCCTAGACTAGAGTGGAAATGGAAAGATTTGAGGCCTATTTGGAAGTGAAATCAATAAGGTTTGGTGATGAATCAAGAGTAAGGTTTGAGGGAAAGGTAGGAGACAAAAATAATCCTACATTTTTTAGTAGAGCAACTGAGCAGATAATTGGGGTCTTTTATTGAGAAGGATGTCCTTGGAAAAGAGTAGGTTTATAAGGTGGGGGAAGGGCAGCAGAAATCAAGAATTCAGTAATTTGGGATATTACATTTGCAATTCCTGTGAGACATCCAAGTGGAGATAGATGAAAGTTGACCTCTGTATATACAAGACTGAATTCAGAAAAAAAATGGCCAAAAATATTAACATGACAGTCATCAGTATATAGATAGCATGTAAGTAAAATAAGGTTCAAATTATTCCCTTTTGCCTCTTCTATTTAAAAAAGCTGATATAATTCTTACCTGCCCCAATTCCATATTTGTTATAGGGGTTAGAAATTGTCTTCCAACTTTAAATTTCGAAAGCTTTGCTATCTCCTATTCTAGGGTAACTTCAATGACTGATTTTATTGCATCTTTTGAAAGACTGAATTTTCAGCATTTCTGGATAGAACTTGTACTACAGGGTTGTGATATTCCTAAGGGTGTGGGAGTAGATCACTTCTGAAAATTGAATTAAATGAGTAATTGAGTAAATGAGTGAGGTCAGTTAATCTTTATTTTAATCCCATGGTGAAAGTATTTATAAACTTAGGAATCTGTTTGATTGGTGAAACATCAAGCTCTGATAGTTTTTTTTTAAAACGTTTGGATTTCGTATAGCAAGTTTTCTTGAATAGGTAAGTCCTGAGTTTTGTTTTTAAAACTGATATAGTTATTTTCTCTATGGAGAAAGGCCTACCAGCCTATCTAAGTCAACACTGCTTCATTAATCATGGGTGGGTCTCTTTCCACTTTTAGACTTGAAGTTAAAACTGAAATGCTTAGGTCATTAATCATTGTACTTCCAAGTTCATGTAAGAACTCATGCCTGTGGAATTCTCTAACTGAATCGGCGATTTCAAAAGTTTGGGAGAATATTTTACCAAATCTCCCCAAAACTTATTACCCCTCCAATCAGTACATGTAACATACAGATGAAAAGAAATAACCATGATTTGCTAACAGAATTTAGCCCTGATCTACTTTTACTATTAAATGGGGATAGAAGGCATGTGTGCCTGAAAAAGCATGTCTGATCACATATTTTACACACGAGTTTTGAGGTGTTACTAGACTTGGGGCTCTTAAAATAATAATATATTACCAAAATTTTCATTTATCTCTTGAAGATTTTAATAAGAATAATAATATGATTCTGGTTAAGTAAGTAGATTATATGTGTATGTATGTATATATTTATATGTATGCGTGTTTGTATATATGTGGATGTGATATATATGTAGGTAGTAATATGCATGTGTGTAGTTCATGTGTATATATAAGTGTAAGTGTAGGTGTATATGTATATGTACATATGCATAACTGAAAGGATAAATACCAAACGACTGATAGAGATTTCTTCTGAAGAGGGGAGTGGGAATACAGGGATACATGCAGTGGGCTTTCATGTTTATTCTATGTATGTTCATAATATTTGAAACTTTCACCATATGAGTGTATTCACATTTCTTGTGTAATTTAAAAGGATAAAGAGGAAAACAAATAAATAGATGGATAATACTTTATTAAAAAGAGCAGGAGGGTAAGGAAGAGAAGGAGAATAAAAGGATGATTATCAAAAAGTGGAGAAATGGCAAAAGTATTTAAACTTGTTTCATCACTTTACATCCCACCTGGAAAACTGATGCAAAGATTTGGACTTTTTATAATGTAACCATCCGAACTTTGGCTAGACCCAATATTTCCAGTAGCAACTAGCTACTGGACTTTTTATAATGTAACCATCGAAATATTGGCTAGACCCAATGTTTCCAGTAGCAACTAGCTAGTAATAAACAAATGAACCTTTATCTACTAGTTCTGTGTCGAGAGAGATCCACCAATTCCTGCCACCCTACCCCTAACGCTGTCCATCACAGGGATCCTTCAGCAGATGAATCATTATCAACATTATGCTGTTGGTGTCTGTTTTAGACTCCCACTATTTACATGGCTAACCTTGGCTGAGATTCTCACCCTCTTTTAAATTATTAAGTTCTTATCAAAAACGAGCTTGTGTGTGCTGCTCTCCTTTTCCCATGGGAATGGCCATCCCAGTCCTCATGAGACATAAAATTATTTCTTTAATCCTCGTGAGTACTTGTTCAACATGCAACTCTTAGGAGAAAGTTCTTCCATGGGCAGCTCATGTTTGAAAAGCAAAACCCTTTTACTCCTGGGAAGAATTCCTCTGGGTGATATATCCCCTGCCCTCCAACATCTGCAGATCCCCAGATCAAGACATCTATTATGTAAATGCTTGGAGAAACTCTGTTTGGAGTCAAGCAGACCTTTGCTACCAGAGGCACAGTGATACTTGGATGAATGAATCTCAGGGGGATGGCATGGAAATGGGTTTCATTCCTGAAGACAAAATGTCCAGTTATTCCTTTATCTCTTTCTGCTCACACCCCTATCTTCCTCCTTTCTCTTCATCTTCTTTCCTTCCTTTCTATCTTTCTCTTCATCTTATGCACAGAATCTTCATTTCCAGAAGGCTGTCCACCCCAGGGCATGTGTGACTTTTGGGGAACGAAGCCCACTGACACTTCTTACAGTCAGGGGGCCGGCCTCCCTGGCGTTGCTCTCTGGGTGACTCAGGACCCTGGCAGCAGGGGATGGCCCGAGGCCCTGATGGATGTGCCAGAACACTCAGATTGAATCTGACAGGCAGCTTCAGTGATCTGAAGAAATTCACAAAGAGAATTTTGCTCCTCCTAGGTGAGTCCAAGTGCTCTCTGAAACTGCCAGTCTCTTGTCCTTCACTCCTTGCCCAGGGGCAGCTT
Source organism: Neophocaena asiaeorientalis asiaeorientalis (assembly GCF_003031525.2). Taxonomy (NCBI): domain Eukaryota; kingdom Metazoa; phylum Chordata; class Mammalia; order Artiodactyla; family Phocoenidae; genus Neophocaena; species Neophocaena asiaeorientalis. The sequence continues at coordinate 1,340,190 of NW_020172280.1, forward strand.
GGAGATGCTAACCCATACTCTTTAGATAAAAATAGGGCTGCTTCTTTGCCTCAAATACTAAAAGCAAAAGGATTTGAAAATGTTTTAAAATTGCCCAATCTTCATACCCCATTTGGTTTATTGACCCTGCCACCGCCAGAAACTAAAGGAAGGAGGAGGAGAAGGGGCACAACAAAAAGATAGCTCTGTAATCTCCTTAAGGTCACAAAATACTGTATACTCTGTAGTGAGAAGTGGCACTGAATAACATAGGCTGTTAGGTCTTCCTGGATATTCAGGGTTGGTTTTTGTTATTAACATCTTTATTGGAGTATAATTGCTTTACATTGTTATGTTAGCTGCTGCTGTTTAACACAGTGAATCAGCTATACATATACATACATCCCCATATGCCCTCCCTCTTGTGTCTCCCTCCAACCCTCCCTATCCCACCCCTCTAGGAGGTCCCAAAGCACCAAGCTGACCTCCCTGTGCTATACAGCTGCTTCCCACTAGCTATCTATTTTACGTTTGGTAGTGTAGATACGTCCATGCCACTCTCTCACTTCATCCCAGTTTACCCTTCCCCCTCCCTGTAACCTCAAGTCCATTCTCTACGTCTGCATCTTTATTCCTGTCCTGCCTCTAGGTTCTTCAGAACCGTTTTTTTTTTTTTAGATTCCATACATATGTGTTAGCATATGGTATTTGACCTAATTTCTCTTTCAGATTTTTCATCATCAGTGTACAGGAATGCAAGAGATTTCTGTGCATTAATTTTGTACCCTGCTACTTTATCACGGTTGGTTTTTAATGCTTCTGTAGGAGAAACTGATTCAATAGAGAAAGAATGAAATCCTACCCATTTATATATCCATTGAGTGTAAAATTTGTTCAGAATTTTAGGCTGACAAATTGAGGTGTATCCTTTCTTCAAGGCAAACCTATCTTCGCTTCCTCCTCTAGCATCTGGTAGAATAAGTCATTTCTGAGTATATTTGCCTCACGTAGGTGACTTAATCTAATAAGTCATTAGCTGAATAAGAAATTGAACTTTTTGGAAGTAAATTTCATGTTTGATATGTTTCTTGGTAAGGACTGACTGCTAAACAAAAAACAGTTGACACCAGACTCTTGAAAACTTCTGAAACATGCACATGCAAGGTTTTGAAGGTGTAGGTAAGGTTATTCAAGTGTAACTTAACCCATGTGCCACAACTTCCAAGACTTCTTAAATAAAAATGACAAAATTATCTCAAATAAAAAAATAAAGTCAAGAGAATTTAGATTAATTATCTCAACTATACTTTGAGCCCAGTATTTTTATCTTCATGGCAATTCTCACTCTATTACTATTAAACAAAGAGCCAGAAAATCAACTGTCAATTTGATTTTTAAGAAAAAGCCCCACACAGAAATATCCACCAATAATCATTTCTCACCAGATTTATTAAGGAGCTTAAAGAGCCCTCCTATTTTTAGGTACCTGTCTAGGCATTTTGAAGTGTATTCATCCCCCAGGCAACCCAGAGCATAATTGTTTCTTGCTCTAGGTCCTTTAATGGCTTCGAGTTTACACTACACCAGCATATAGCACCCTAGCACTGCTGATCTTCAATGATTCAACAGGTCCAGACTCATAGGCAAGAATTTTAGAGCCATCGCCCAGGCATGAATCAGCCACGACTAAATCCAATTCATCACTCTGCAATTATATTTGTTTTTTCTTGTTCCAAATGTTGTTCAGAGAAAACAAAACCCAGGGGAGCTGGGTACAATTTGTTAGCCTGCAATTATTTAATGAAACTGTATAGAATAGACTTTGTCACCATGACATTACAAGAGTTATTTTGACTTCTACTTTTATTTGAAGTGACCAAGAGAATCAGAAATGAGTTACCATTATCATCTATTGTTCTTAAAGAAAAATTAGTAATATCTAAAGCCTTTCAGAAAAAAAGATGATACACCAGAATATTCATAATCCTTCCATTGTCCCCAGTTTCAGTTATCTAATTCTGAGTCTTTTTATGGATGCCCTTTGGATGAAGCCCAAATTTGAGTTCATTGGCAGGAATTATCTCAAGGAACATCTGTCTTATGAATATCCATCTAATTTTTTGCACTGGTTGAGGTAACTCTAATCTTATCACTGATAAATCATTGCTTATTCTATAATTACCATTTGGGGAGCAATAAATGGTGAAAATTTGGAAACATTCCCTTTCTTCTTCAAAGTCTCAGAATTACAATTTACACTTATGTTTTGAGGTCCAACCAATATTTTTTTCCAAATTCTAACATCTGGAGAGACTGCCGTCTCACTCTGACAGTGTAAGGACGATCCTGCTCACAAGGGGGTGAAATCCCTTAGAAGGCAGAGGTGAGGGGCAGCTTCTTCCTCAGCCCTAGCAGGAGCCCTGACTGTACTTCACCTTGGAAGGTAACATAGTCTCTATTTCTACAGTGAAGCAATGTTAACAAGACCAACCTATGATTTTCAAAGACTGCCTGCCTTTGCCTAAAGAACAAACTTGAAAGAAAGAAAGAAAGAAAGGAAAGAAAGAAAGAAAGGAAAGAAAGAAAGAAAGAAAGGAAGGAAGGAAGGAAGGAAGGAAGGAAGGAAGAAATAAGGAAGGAAGGAAGCAAGGAAGAAAAAAGAAAGAAAGAGGGAAAGAAAGAAGGAAAAAGAGAGAGGGAGGGAGGGAGGAAGGAGGGAAGGAAGAAAGAAAGAAATAAGGAAGGAAGGAAGGGAAGGGAAGGAAGTCTCTTTGTGTTTGTTCCTTACACCTTGGAAAGAATTAATGAGAGTAGAGAAGTTTGATAAAAAGTGCCACAGCTTGTAAACAGTGGAAAGTTTCTGCTTTTGTGTGGGTTGAGTTGGTCAATGTTGTAAGGAAACCAGGTAATTCTTCCTCCCTGCCTATATTAGGAGAAACACCTGCTGAGGTTAGCTTTTCTCAGGAGGGCTGGGTCGGCCTCTGAGCTGAAATCAGCTACCTCAGGAAACTGTGATGATGCTCTGGCTGTTTACCGGCGTGGCTGGAAAGAACCCTTGCGAGGAACTTGGATATAATTGACCACTATGGGTCAGCATCACAGCTGTACAAATGGTTCTTTAACAACCATGACATCAATGAGGTATTTCTGATGGTTGAAGTGAGAGATTTCCTATTACGGGCTTTTGTGGGACAATGTATTTGCTAATCATGAAAACTCTCATAGAGCTTGTCCAGACACACTTTGCTTACAGCAGGCAATCCATCTCCCTTCAACTGGGGCAAAATGGATTTCTCAGAAGTCTATATAAAAACTCCAACTGCCAATTATGAATAAGGAAATAAGGCATACTTAAAATGAATTTTGGTTGTTTTGCAAGCCGGTAACTTACTGAAGCAAGTATCTTGGGGATTCCATGCAAGACAGTTCAACAGAGATACTCATGGATTAAAGCACTTCGACACCTGAGGAAACTGTGCTGTTACCCTCATGATGGTTTGAGTTTGCATTTAAGTCTATTAACATTCAAATGGGACCTCCTTTAGCACTTTATATATGTCATCTGGGACTTATCTCTTTTGATTTGTGCCCAAGTCATGCATGTGCTCATATGCCCTAACTCCTTTACCAGACAGTGATCCCATGTTGGCTGTACACAGGTCTGAATTACTTTTCCTTACTATTACTCTAGGAGTCGTAGCACATACTCTTGGTAAATGAATTTTTAATGAGTGTAAATATGTCCTGTCCTAAGTATATTTCCTTTTTTTTCCTAAATAGGAAGACACATGGATACACATTGACAACTGTAGGTGAAATCTCTGGACTGGGAATGTCCTTGTTCCTATTTCTGGATTAAATGATATTTAAATTCTTTTAGGGGAAATTTTCCATTATAGGTTTCCAAAAATTTCAAAAAGAGGGACCGACGAAAAGAGTGAGACAGGTTGACTTATGGAAACGTTTTGATGTTTCTCTCATATCTGGCCTTCACTTCCTATAGGTGTTTAAGCTTGTTTTCTTTTAAAAGAGAAGAGTCAGTCACTGCTCTTCTTTAAAAAAATTCTTAAAAATCCTCTCAAAAATACTATGTACATTTTATTATGAGTTAATAGTTAATCGAGACTGCAAATCTCATATATTTCCAAGGATACTCTGAAAACTTTAATTTCTTTATTGAATTGGTCTCTATTCTACCAGGCATGATGAAACTGCCCGAAGAAAAGTGATATAATCTATAATTAATATAACCCAATGGATAGAACTAAAGCCTAAAATTTCTTTCTACCTCGTAGCTCTCAAGGAGAAATGGCCTCAAAATGCTGGAAGCACAATTCTTTTCGATCATCAGATTTTCAGGTCTGTTGCATCCAACAGTTGGACAGAATTTTTGCCCTGTTCAGACAGACACCAAGTTTAAAAACAAAAAAAAAGCCCAAGTACCTTTTTGATCTAACTTTAAAAAGCATTGTCAATGTCAAGAACACGGAGACTGTAGACTGTGGGTTGTTTATTATGCTAGAAGGAGTCTTCTGTGCTGTATTGTTTGTGTGGTATGAAGAGACATTGTACGCCTGCTGTCCCTCTGGGACCCTCATGAAAAGGAGGTATTTTATCTTCCCTGCCTATGCCCGTAAATGAATTCTGCAAAGTAAATACAATATATAAAGCCAAGCCTGGCTCCAAAATCATGTTATGTGCCTCCCTTTGGCCATGAGGAAGTTACTCATGCTTATCAGAGGACCAAATTTGGTGTGCCATTATTAGGTTGCAGGCAAAATGGTAACAGGACGCCATTAAGTGGTTTTTACCAACAAGGCGTGCCAAGACATGGTATCCCAGCCTACTGGCTGCCAGGAAAGTGTTCTTTACCTTGTGCACGAGGTGGGGGAACGTCTACTGATGATAACATAAAGAGAACTCAGATCCTTTGAGAACTAGCATCAGTCACTAGCTCACATAGGGGATGTGGTTAAATACATCAATTTAAAAACGTGGTTTTGGCTCTGTGGCACTGAAGTTTGGAGAACTGATATTTATTTTATTTTCTTGATCGAAATCAATCAGGAATGACTTGCCTCCCATGAGGAAACCAAACAGGTATGCAGGAATTTAGCCACTTGACATAACCATGACCACATTATAAGCTAGACAATGAGAAAGGACAAAGGAGAAGGAAAGTCAAGTTGAAATTGTGTTGCTTCATGAGGGAACCATCCCATTTATTCCCTGTTCCTGATTCACAGCCTCTTCCGCCACGTGCATCAGTTTTGTCTGATCCTTCCCTATTTCTCCAGATTCTTCAGAACATTTGTGTTCGATGTCTGTCGTCAGTGCAATTGCATTGTTGGGGTTAAATAAAATTGCTTTGAAGCCATGAACATCTGGACTCAAATATTGACTCTGCTGCTTGCTAGCTGTGTAGCTTTAGACAAGCACTTTCTGAGTCCTGTTTACTTTAAGAAAGCAATTTCTGAAAGATTTTATAAAATAGCTATATAACACCTGAAACCCAGAGGAATTTCAGAGAACGTGAGGCTATGAAAGCAGATCATTATTCTAAGATATGTCTTGAGAAAACAACTCATTGAAAATACTTGTGCTAATTTTTTTAAGATGGACTAAACTGGGAAGTATTTTGTTAATTACCATCCTAAGACTTTTAGGACTTACTAAGTATAATGTATTAGAAAAATAAAGATTTAATTTTTACCCAAAGGCATCAAACTAATCCTTGATACTCATGTGAAAATATTGGTCAGATATGACTGACTTTAGTTTAAAATTTAGAAGTAGAAATAATTAAAATTTTTGTTGATCTTCTATTCAGGTATAATTGACATGTAACATTACATTAGTTTCAGGGGTCCAACATAATGATGATACTTGTATATGCCGCAAAATCATCCCCAAAATAAATCTAATTAACACTCATCACTACACATAGTTACAAAGTTTTTTTTTTTTCTTGTGATGAAAACTTTTAAGTTCTACTCTCTTGGGAACTTTCAATTATACAATACTGTATTCCTTTTTTTAAAATTTATTTATTTTATTTATTTATTTTTGGCTGCACTGGGTCGTCATTGTTGTGTGAGGGCTTTCTCTAGCTGTGACGAGCAGGGGCTACTCTTCGTTGCAGTGCATGGGCTTCTCAGGGCTTCTCATTGTGGTGGCTTTCTTGTTGCAGAGCACGGGCTCTAGGCGCACGGGCTTCAGTAGTTGTGGCACGTGGGCTCAGTAGTTGTGGCATGTGGGCTCAGTAGTTGTGGCACAGGGGCTTAGTTGCTCCGCAGCCTGTGGGATCTTCCCGGACCAGGGCTGGAACCCGTGTCCCCTGCATTGGGTTCTTAGCCACTGTGCCACCAGGGAAGCCTCCAAACACTGTATTCTTAACTATAGTCCCCATGCTGTACATTACATCCCCATGGCTTGTTTTAGAAATAATTTGGAGTTTTAGATATCAAAAAATCAAACATAAGCATCTATGAAAACATAATCGAAAGTCTTACAAACTCCTCTTTTCTTTATTTCTTTCTAAGGAAATCTTTCTCGGAAACTTGAACACTTTTGTCAACATTTGTCCAGTATCCATCATGTTTTAAATCTGTTAAGAATTTTAACTTACAATGTCAGCTCAACCCACACTTCAATCACGTAACAAGGCTGAAGAAATCAAGATTGATTCAGCAGGTCCAAATTTTATATACTGAGGCATTTACATCAAGTCTGGAAGATATATCTTTGGATTTTCTGTGGAGGTAAAGTGATCTGTTTTGGTCTGTCTCCACTTTTATACCATTTCAATGTGTAAATAAGAAACTATCAAGTACCAAATAAAGTTGGAGTAGAATTGCCCAACTGTGATGTCAAATTTCTGAAGAGTAAAAGTTTTAAAGTGAATATTTCAAGGGGTAACATCAATGTTTTTTCTTCTTATTACTGATTAGAGAAACCAAAGGACTTAACAATTAAAAATTCACAAACTTGTTCAGTAGAAAAGGAACCATACTACGGAAAGAATCACTTACATTCTGGTCAGAGTCCGTCTCTGCTCAGCCTGTAAGGATTTGTGTAAGTTTACATTATAACAAATGAAAAACAACTCACACTACTCTCAATACTACGGGGATCTATTTTGTTTCCTTTGGCAATTTAAAAACATATCTGGGTCTGAATGTGTGCATTTTTGAAACAGCAATTTGTCAACTTTGTTGTTGACATATGGCATTTGTGAGGTTTGATTCGGGCTTGTCTTAAAAAAAAAATCTTCTTAAAACTGTATGCCTTTATCAGAAGTCGCCCCTCTGCTATTTACAAGCGCCATGGTTACGGTCCTGCTAGACTGATGATATTCACATGCAGGAAACAATGCAGGGAAAACAGGATTTGCACGGCTCCGACTGCACTGGCCCAAGAATTCCAGGAAGTGATTGTACTTTATGAAACCGTCTGTGCTCCGCTAGATTGTCTATAGCTTTTAAGGTCAAGTCCTATCACACTGAGTTTGCAATGCCCTTTGTAACAACGCAGAGTGTTTATGAAGCTGAGTACACGCTGTATTGTTTACCAGTCCCTCCAGTTTAAAGGTGCGATATCCCGATCTGTTCAGGATGGCACCGGGAATCCATCACAACCTTTTCTGACACAGGCTTGGGCTCGCTTCAAAGAGCCCCCAACAATAGTGACCACGCGACAGTCCAGTGCATGGAGAAAGTCACGAAGCCCACAGTCCCTGACGGGAGAGACGGGTGCGAGTGTAGAAGATAAATATGGGGAGTGCTCTGAGTTTATGTTATAAGATTTCTGGGCTTCCTGATACAGCTGAGCAGTCTCCTTGCAGGGAGAAAGGTGCTGGCATACAGTAACTGCCGATTCCGAGAGTGCGGTAAGGAGAGTGAGACAACAATGGAAATTACTTCTTCGCCAGAGAGCTGGCTGGCAGCCAGGCATTCCAGGGGCTCGCTCTCTCGAATTCTTTGATTTCTCTACTGTGTGTAGAGATTCCTGGTGCCGCTGGGCTCAGGGCTGCGGAAGCCCGACAGGGGACACCCAAACTGCTCCCAGCGCAGAGGCAGCAGCATTGCTTGCTACCCTCCCTCTTCAGCGCCCCCCAAATCTCTTTGTAGCTGCCCAACTAGATGTGACTGACCAGACCCCTCCTGGCTCCCTCTCCATGAAGGATGCTGAAGCCAGGTTGAACACACGATAAGCCATAGCCGTTGTTAACGATGCTGTAGCCATCAGATTGTCTGGGTCCGCATCCTTTCAACTAGGAGTACCCACTGCTCCCCAGGCTTAATGAACTTTCGGAAGCTATGTGAAATGCTGTGCACCAATGTCATGGCACCTTAAGAATAAACATGACAGCACTAATGTTCTTACACACAAGGACTGAATGAACCTCTGTGGGTGATTGTCGCTGTCAAATCAATCAATATAAATATAATGAAGCCTAGCAGTGTGTAAGTTAAGTGACTTGCCATAGGGGCTGTTTCCTCCAGGGTAGAAAAATAAATGGACAACAGTGAGTTACTTTTCATCCAGCCCCACGGTATGGACGCCAAAACCCGTTTTCGATATCTGGTTTCCCAATGGAGGCTGTATTTTGTTGAATACATTTTACTTTTCTTCTTTTTTTGCGGTACGCGGGCCTCTCACTCTTGTGGCGTCTCCCGCTGCGGAGCACAGGCTCCAGACGCGCAGGCTCAGCGGCCATGGATCACGGGCCCAGCCGCTCCGCGGCGTGTGGGATCTTCCCGGACCGAGGCACGAACCCACGTCCCCTGCATCGGCAGGCGGACTCTCAACCACTGCGCCACCAGGGAAGCCCAATTTTACTTTATTTTTAAATGTATAGGCATCTTGAGGTTCATCTTTAAATTAATGAGTACGCTCTGGGCAAAATCGCACAGCTATCTTTAAACCTTTTGGTAAAATGTATTTCTTTCAAGCAGGCTCAAAGAGAGCCATTGTCGGATGTAGTGGTGAGAATGACTGCCTTATAAATGGCATAAATAGTTGCTAATTGCTGGTCAAAACACTCAAAGCTAAATTAAAATAAAAAGTGCCGCTCATCAAGTAAGGATCTAATAGGAAACACCAGACCGGAAGTGTCGAGTTCTCCGTTCTGGTTCTGGCTCTGGCACTAACTGCTTGGGAATTTCTCCTCTGCTGTTTATAGACACTGGCATAATCATTCCCTAGACTTTTGGTTTTCATCTGCAAATGGAGGAGCTTTGAATAGATGACCTTTAAGAGCTTTCACATCTATAAAGATAGAATCTGTAACACGTGGCCTCTAGAGCAGAAGAGTCTATAAAGAGGGAGCTTGAAGGATTCCTAGAAGAATAGAAAAAGACACATATGAGAAAAAGAACCGAGGTATAAAATTTTGAAGATTAATCCTGCCATAGGAAGAAAAATAATGACTTATATTTTCATAGCACATTTTAAAAAGTGCTTCCACATTCATTAAATCCTCAGAAAAATACTGGGACTTTGGTATTATGATTTTCATTTCAGAAATAAGGAAACTGAGGCTTGCTGAAGATACAGAGTGATAAAGGCTTGAGTATAAAAACAAATTTTAAAAGAAAAACAACAAAAAAAAGCAAATCAAGCTCTTGAGCTCCAGGAATAGGGCTTCCTTTAGCAGCCTGAATGCAAGGGCGGTGGTGCCCAGTGGAGAAGAATTCTTGGTTTTTCTTGCTATATCACCTTCAGTTTTCTCCATGTTTTAGGTGGCAAAAATGCAAAAGGCTACTGGCTCTTTGTAGGAACATTTTCTGATTTTAACTGTGCTAATTTTATTTTTCACCCTGTTGAGACATGCATACATAAAAGAGGAAGGAAATTATGGAGTGATTTATTTGAGGTATATCTCTTGGTTAAGAGAAATACATACATTAGAAATTATGAAAACTATATTCTGTGCCCTAAATGCTCTCAACACATTGTCAGATGATGTAAATAAAATGTCAGGTAATTGCTTTATTTATTCAACATTTATGCAGTTAGAGCTAACAAAAACACTATATATTGTATATACTAATACAAAATATGTGGGGTGCAAAAAAGCAGTTTTTAAAAGGAAAAATATAGTCTACAATTCTTACAGTAGAAAAGAGGAAAGGAATTTTATTTTTTTAAAAGAAGAAGAAGGCTTAAAATTAAATGAGTTCACTATCCATTCTAAGAAATTAGAAAAGGAACAAGAGAATAAACCCAAAGAAAGGAGAAAAAAAGAGATAAAAGAGTTCAGAAACAAAACGGAAAGTAAAATTTCATATAAGTAGTCAAAAAGATAAAAGTTGTTTGAAAAGACAGATTTATCAAGAAAAATAAGAAGAGAATATGAAAACAAATAACATAAAAGGAGGGAAATCAATATTGTTCCCACAGATATGTAAAAAAATAAGAAAATATTATGAGCAACTTTAGGCTAATAAGTTTGTAAATGATGAAATATATGAATTTGTAAGAAACATAGCGTATAAAAATGACTCAAGATGAAACAGAAATTCCCTACAAATTAAAAATGTAATTAAATCTGTAGTTTAAAATTTCACAAAGAACATAACATGCCAGATTGTTTTACTTGTGAATTCTACCAAACATTTCTTACACAAACTCTTCCAGGGAATAGAAAAAGATGGAACACTTCCCAAAATATTTTATGAGACTACACAATGTCAAAACAAAAATTAGCTAAGAGCAAAATAAAACAGGAAAATTACAGGTCAGAATTGTTGTAATTCACTACATTACCAAGTTAAAGGAGATAAACCATATAATTACACCCACAGTAGCAAAAAAGATGTCCAATAAAATTCGATAACCATTCATGATAAAACGTTTGGCAAAGTAGGAATAGAAAACAATGTCTTTAACTTGATAACAAAACCTATAAGCCTCTAGAGAAAACACCATTCATAATGGTGAAAGCTTGAAAATATATTTTTTTAAAATCATGAGCAAGACAAGAATGGCCACTATCATCGCTTTTTTCCCACACTGTAGTGAGAAAAATCCCAAGCATCAAAATAAAACAAAAATAATCAATAATTAAATATTTCAAGAATTTCAAAGAAAGGAACAAATCTCTCATTACTTACGAATGATATTATATACAGAGAAAACCCAAAATATCAAAAGATACATTATTTACGTTTATTCTAATACTTAGCAACAAATCAATTGGCAAACAAAATCCATTGTATTTCTAGATATCAAAATATTTCACATACAAAATGTAATTTAAAATATGTCTTATAGAAGCAACAAGTTAAAGTACGTAAACACATGGGACTAAATCTAACAAAAGTTATACAAGGCATGTATAATTAGAAAGCTTTTTGAAGTTCATTAAAGAACTCAACTAATGGAAAAATACACTATGTTATTGAATAAAGAGAGTCATAAAAAGTTGTCAGTTCTCCTCACTTGGATCTAAATGGTAAATATAATTACGATACCAATTACAAAAGTTTTTCATGGAATTTGGCAAGCTGATTTTAAAATTCATACAGAAGAACAAACAGATAATGGGTAGCCAATATGCTCCCGAGGAACTGAAGTAAGAAGGAGGAACTTGTCTTATTAGATATCAAGACTTATTATAAAACTATACTAATTAAGTTGCTCACATGTGATGTTGCACGTTAATTGATAAACAGACCAAAGGACAGAATGGAGAATTTGGAAACCTGATTTATGACAGAGACCGTATTTTAAATAAACGAGGAAAAGATGAACTATTTAGTAAATGCTACATTCAAATTTCGTAAGCTGAAATTCACCCCCTCCTCACACTATATACAAAACTCAAATTAAAAGAGTAATAAGTAAATAAATGTGCTAGTCAGAACTACATAACCCCAAGAAGAGAACGTAGGAGGTACCTAGAAACAAAACTCACAATGAACAAACCCTAAAGAAAAAGACTGAAGAATTTAATGACTTTAAAATTAAGAACTTTTCTTTGTCAAATGAGCCCACCAGAAGAGTGAAATAATTAGCTATGGAGTGAGAAAAGATAATTACCTAACACGTAATTTATAAAAATAAATAAACTATACATAGTTTAGCAGTTAAATTTATTGCCTATTGCTATTCCTACTTTCATATTTAAGAGCTCCAATCAGTTAATAAGAAAAAGAGAAACAACCCAATAGAAAGATAGACAAAAGACCCAAAAAGGAATTCTAAAGAAAAGGAAACACATAAGGCTTATTATAAACACATAATAAGATGCTCAGGGGCTTCCCTGGTGGCGCAGTGGTTGAGAGTCCGCCTGCCAATGCACGGGACACAGGTTCGTGCCCCTGTCCGGGAAGGCCCGTGAGCCATGGCCGCTGAGCCTGCGCGTCCGGAGCCTGTGCTCCGCAACGGGAGAGGCCACAACAGTGAGAAGCCCGCGTACCGCAAAAAAAAAAAAAAAAAATAGATGCTCAGCTTCTTCAGTAATCAGAGAAAGGAAAAGACAGAGTCACAATGCACCAGATTCGGGGGAAAAGGGGGGACAATAGCATGTTTAAGGAGGATGTTGAGCAATGGGAACTCTCATCCACATCTGGTAGGGATTTAAATGTGTACTATTACTTTGGAAAACACTTTGGAATTGCCTAGAAATTTGAACACTCATAGTTTATGACCTCGCCATTCCATTTCTAGGTGGAATTCTAGTTCAGAGACTCTTACATACAGCCACCAGGAGACAGGTTCCCCCCAAATTATATCAGTGCTCTTTGCAGTAGTCCCAAACTAGAAAAAATAAGCGTGTTGATCAAAATTAGAATGAATAAAGCAGAGTGGACAAATTCAAATGGTTGTCAAAAGAAGAATAAATGAATTCATATGCTGAAACACTACACAACAGTGCAAACAGTGAGCTACAGACACAAGCATCAACGTGGATGAATTCTTAAAATATAAGTTTGAGCAAAAGGATTAAATTCTAAGAAAATATAAATATAATTTATTTATATAAATTCCCCCCAAAGGCAAAATTAAACTATAGTTTGCTTAGGGATGTATGCATGTATGTGAAAACTAAGAAGAAAAGCAGGGAATGATTAACAGAAAAGTCCGGATAGTGGTTACCTCTGATGAGGGCTTGGGGAAGAAATTGTTGAGGTTCATGTAGGAGGATTTAAACTATAGGTTATGTTCTAGTTTTAAAGCTGGGTGGTAGGTAGGCAGATATTCATTTTATTGTTATCCTCTATAGTACAGATGTATTTTAGACAGTTTTGTGTATGTACAATACACTCCACAATAAAAATAAATAAATCTATGTTTACTTCAGCTTGTTCACTTCCAAAGGCTCCCCAAATACCTTATTCTTTGCCACTGGACCACTATGGTAGGAAATGTTTAAAAGCCGTGTCTTAATCAGTGCAAATGATTTAAGGTTTGGAATGATGAAATGATACATACTGAGAGAGGGCACTGCCCAGGGTGGGCTTGGAGGGTAACAGGACAAGAATTTAGTGGGTGCCACTGTCGACATGCTTCACATGGTTAGTAATTTAGCCAAGCCCTGTCCTTGCCTGAAGAATTGCCACAGGTTGGAAATTCCACATCAGTCACCACTTCCCTGGTGATATTAGTTGTTCATGTAAATTCTGAATAATGGAAGGCTGTATTTTAATCACAAAATAGAAGGAAATGGAAAACAAAGACAGCCTGGGAAGGGGAAGGCAAGTACTGGGGTTTCTCCCTAAACTTCTCCCCTTACACTTCTGTTGATGTCCTCCTTGGTTAAGTATTTGGAAAGCACATCATATTTCAGTTTGTCCCCCCTAAAAAGAACAGTTTGTTCCCATACTAGGAAGAGTGACAGTGTTTTCTTTCCTTATGACGTGAAAGTACCATCTGACACCAACAAGCAGTAGTTTTGTTTAGGGATGCATACATATGTGTAAAACTATAAGGGGAAGCTGGAAATAACTAACAGGAAAGTAAAGAGAGCAGTTACCTCTGACAAGGGGATGGGGGAGGACATGATCACTGAGACATACTGGGTGAAGGGGGTGGTTTTAAGATACTGGTGATATTTTATTTCTTACTATAGTTGATAGGTACTCAGCCATTCCTTTTATTGTTATTCTTTAAACTGTATATAAAGCTTTTATAGCCCCTTTTGTACATATGTTTCACAATACAGTTTTATTTTACCTGAAGTCATATCTAGATACACAAAACAAGCAGAGAGGACCCTCCAAATTCAGAGGACCACTCCCCCCCCAAAAGAGGTCCCAGAATCAAGCAGGCTGCTGTGAGACTTCTTACGCACACTTGTACTTTTTTGCAGATTTCAGTCTTTCTGCATACACACCTTTCAGGAGAGACATTTTAAATGCTTTCCCCCTGACCTGAACAAATAACACGCCTTGGCTGAGATGCTGTGAGTTCAGTGAGAAGGGAGAGGAATACTAGCAGAAGAGAAGCCAGAGTTTGCTACCCAGCTGGCCCGCAAGAAGCAACTTGAGAAAGATTCCAAAAGCAGCATGTCAAACAAATGGAAAACAACACGCTGTCAACTAAATAGCTACCTGAAAGAAGGGTGACTATTTGTACCACTTCACCCGCTAGAGCCCCATCAATGTCTTCCGTTTCAGAATAAGTGTTAACAGCACCCCCCTTTTGCTCTCAAAAGTGTCCCAATTTGACAATAAAATAGGTGGTCATTCTATACATAAAGGAAAAGAATTATAGCAGTGGGAGTTGAAGGGCTCATCCAGCAAGACATTGTAAAAAGGAAGAATCTGGAGCTTAGATGTTATGGCTCTAATTGGCAAAGATGAATGGAGGAAAAAAATTGAATCATCAGAGAGAGAGAGAGAAAGAAGAAAAGGAAGAAGAAGGGGAAAGGAGAGAGGGAGGATGGGAAGGAGGAGAATTATTTGTGTTTGTTTAGATCAAAAAAAGAAATACAATGGGAGTAGCGATTATTTCCTTAACCAACTTTTCTTCGGTTTTGAGCTTCTAAAGGGTGTACCTGGCATTTCTTTCACCTCAATTCCCTTTTCATCCGAGATGAGTAAAAGAGAGTTGGGAACTGGAATTATCAGAGTTGATTTAGACAGCACAGAGGGGTTCATTTTGAGCCCTCCATCTCATCTGCGGAGAAAAGGATGGAAGCTTCCTCTCTCATCACAGACCGACCTTCTGACCTGCAATTCTTGCTATTTCCCAATATGCATTCTTGTGGCTTTGTTAGTTCATGGAACTAACACTATAGCGTTCATGGAACGCTATAATTCATGACCTTTCCTCCTTTGACTCTTTCAATGAATTCATCAACATTCTCCAATTTTATTGACAAAAGGAAACTATTTTTAGGTGTGATGACCACATAAGCTAAACGGGGACCACCCCAAGCGTGTTGCAATGTTGCAAAGTGGTCCTGTGAGGCTCTTTCTCCTACATGGTCTCAGCTCTGAAGTCATTGTTTCGTAAACCTTGTCCTAAGACGACCAAGTCACAAAGCTTCTGTTTATTTTTTTCCTTCCAAAATCTCAATTTCCACATAACCATCTAGTGAATAAGAGCTTATAGAAAAAGAGGGAGGGACAGAGAGATAACACAGAGGAAGAAGGATCACACAGAAACTGGAAAACTACAAATTATTAAGGTGGTTGTTCCATTTTTCTTCTTGTATTTTTTTTTTTTTTTTCTAAACAGTGCCTGAGTTGGGATGGGTAAAATCTGATTGGGATCCCAGACGCAGTATATCTGTGGATTTGTGGATAAGGAAGGTGAGGCCTGAGACCAGGTAGGAAACTCTTGGGAAAAAATGGGATTCAAATGATCTGATTTCAGTATTGCTCAGGCAAACCCAGCCTTGAGATCCTAAGAAAAGCATGAATGGTGGAGTCACTAGGAGGTGAGCAGTCTAACCTGACTCAAGAGAATGAGGAGGAAGAAATGCCCAGGTTCCCAGCTTTGGAATCAAGACAGTCCTAGGAGGAAAAAAAAATGCCATTTGCTAATTTTTTCATGGTAGTCAAAATGAATAAATACAATCAAATTATGGTTTAGCTACAAGGGGAAAACTTTATTTACCGGTTCCAGGTATTCTAAGCTCTGGGTGTAGAAGGATCACTGATAAATATTCAAAAATTATGCATTGTATCCAAGAAATATCCTCCACAGCAAAAAGACTCACACCACCCAAGATTAAACATATTAATGCCAACTCTAATGGCTCAGTAAACATTATCAGTGATGTCTTCATTTTGTTTGGTTTTAAGGCTGTCTTTTTTCTACATAGGGAATTCAGTTCTCCTTTTTAGTCTCAGCTTAGCAAGAGATGGGAGTCACGAAGTCATATATTAAAGTATCCCTGGCCATTTCATGGCCAAAGGGATATTTACCCAGTATTCAAACTTATGAACATAAAGGAGAATGACAGGGAAACCTACAAGAATTTCTCCCTGTCAATACAGACTCCAATAAATGTCACAGTAATTAACTTGGGAAGTAGACACTTTTCAGTAAGGAAAGATACTGACAGAGTTCAGCCTGGAGCAGGGAAGAGAGGTAGACAATTTGTGTTTTAGAGCATGGAGGTCCACCATATACATACTTGTTCAATCCTCATTAAGGCAGTGTGCCAAGTGTCTATTTCTTCCAACTCCTTTTCCAAATAATGGGCGAGGTCAGCTCTTTTCCAGAATGGAAAAGGTGGTGATGGCAACTCCCCCCTCAAGAAACTAGCTGAGCCTATTAACAGAGATGCCAAAGGGAAGCCACCCAGAGAGCAGGCTTCCAAGTATTGGGACAGGATCTTCTCTTTCATATTCAAGCTCATTTGCTTCTCTAGACAACGGTCAGTGTTTCTTCTTTTTAAAACAAATACACTTGGGAGCAGTACTCATTTTAAGTGTTGTTGACATCTGGGTTAATTTTGAAGGGGTGTCTTGGTAGAAATTAGAACATAGTGAGAACAAGCATGGCTCTTTCAGCAGAGTAGACAACTACTGCTGGGTGTGCGATGTAGAGGAAGAGGAGAGATGGCAAAGACATCAGGAGACAGAAAATGATAGAAGACAAACAGGGAGATGAGGAAGATGAAGATGAATTTCACTGATTTAAAACTGATCTGAACTGGTTCTGGCCATTCTACGAATTAACACATGCAATGCCATGCAATACCCATTCATCTGGCAAACCTTTGTTGAACACCTGGTATGTTCCAGACACTCAACTAAAATCTAGGGATTCCAAACTGAACAAGACATATGGATGGCTTTTAACATGGATTATATCCCAGAGGAAATTACATCTAAATTGAGCTGAGGAATAAATGAGAATTCAGAAGAGAGGCAGTAGTGTGTAGTAGGATATGGTCATTTGTGGTTAATCCAGTCAAAGTGGACCCTCAAGTATTGCTTGCAGTTCTTTCACTCTTCCTCAGATTAACTCTTTACATTTGGTCTCCTGGAGGCTTCAACACTGCACCATATCTACTTACTGTCAGGAGATGACCTAGTCCTAGTTTCTAAGAAGGACAGGCCACCATTCATAAAATTCTTCAATTTCTCTCTATCACCCATCAATTTCTTCCCACTCCCACCCCCTCACATTGTCTTACAGGAAAATGTATCCATCTCTCCAAATCTTTCTTTAAATCACTGAGACTTGGACCTTTCATATTTCATCTGGAACCTGTGATACCATTCTCTCATGGGTCTGCATCTTCTTCCTTTGCCCTAGTTTAGCATGAAAGCAGCTCAGCTCTTCTCCCTCTTAAAAAGCAAACACACACACACACACACAGACTCACACAAACTTTTATTAAAACAATTCCAGTCTGTTGTTCCTCTACTTGTTCTTAAATTGCTTTATTAAACTCCTCACTGACAAATCAATGAACTCTTCTCAAAATACAATCATTTCTTCCTTCTTGCAATGGTCTGTCTTCTAAAATATTAACTCCGTACCCGTTCTCTTATCCATCTCAATATTCCTTCTAGATATATTATTATTCTTTATCCTTTAAAAGTTTGTAGTCCCCAGAGTTCAGCCCTTGGCCTGTTTCTAATTCCATTAGCTATCCCAAGTAATTTTATTTACTTTTAGGACTTACTGTCTCTGAATTCCCATGCCCAACCAACAGAAATTTCTGTTACATCTTCCTTCTTTGTATTTATCAATTCTAACCTCCTCTCTACATCCAACTTCCTATCATTATTCAGTGTACGCCACCCTTGTCTCTCACCTGGGTTAGAATAAAAGCCTCCCAATGCATCTCTTTGCCTCTATTCTGACGACCCTCTAATTCTTCTTCTACACTTTGCCAGAGTGATCTTTCAAGGTGATGCATCTTATTTTGCTCCGCTGATTAAAAATTCTCATTGTGACATAGAAAATCATTTAAGATCTGCCCCCAATCTATTTTTCTCATGTCTCTTCCTCTTCTTTATCTTCCAAGCATAAACTTGGTGAAAATTTTCAACCATGCCATGATTTTCACACCTCACGTTTTTGCTCCTGCTTAAATTTGAACCTGGAATATCTGTCCTGAATTTCTCAACCTGGATAAATTATAATGATTCTGCAAAATACAGGAAAATAATTACATCCTCTCTAAAGCATTTCTTCTTTCTTTTTTTAACATCTTTATTGGAGTATGATTGCTTTACAATGGTGTGTTAGTTTCTGCTTTTTAACAAAGTGAATCAGCTATACGTATACATATATCCCCATATCCCCTCCCTCTTGCATCTCCCTCCCACCCTCCCTATCCCACCCCTCTAGGTGGTCACAAAACACTGAGCTGATCTCCCTGTGCTATGCAGCTGCTTCCCACCGGCTAGCTATTTTATATTTGGCAGTGTATGTATGTCCATGCCACTCTCTCACTTCGTCCCAGCTTCCCCTTCCCCCTCCCCGTGTCCTCAAGTCCATTCTCTACGTTAAAGCATTTCTTGATATTCCTCCCTCCACCCTACACAAACCCATCTCCCAGGCAAATTTAATTAGATTCCTTCTTCGCTCCTACAATACTTAATTCATTCCACTACCTGTAGCCCTTGCCAGATTGTTTCACGGTCATATGATAGCTGTGCTCCTCCTAGGAAATTAAGGTCCTAACCCAGCATGGCATGGATAGTTCATGTCACTACTGGAACAACAATGACCTAGAACACTTAAAGCCAGTGAGCCATCTCCTATGCCATGTTGTAAGAGCTGGCATCATCCTGCCAGAAGGGAAAGAAGTAGATCTGATAACCTCTGAAAGTCTCTGTCCGTACTACCATGACTCTGTGAATAATTTCTTTCACTATTGCTTCACCACAGAATCCACACAGCTGATGCCTCTGTTTTCTAAAAGCCACCCTGGGAACAGCAGTAGGAAAAACAGCATCTCTCTTACCACATCATAGGCACCGTTACTGAAGGTGACTTCTTGAGAGTGTTCAGGCTTGCTGGCATTCCCAAAGCTGGATAAACAGAGTGACATTTTTAGAGCTGTCCCATAAACTGAATCATTCTGAAACGGGCCACAGTTATCCGAGCGGTTGGCTTTCTGAGTGGTAATTTACTGAGTAGTAGAAATGAATTGATTGCGCTTAATTGACTTGTTAGATCAAAAGGTCTTTCTGAAGATCAATCCAGATATGAAGGTGCTTTTGAGATCTAAAGAACTTTTTCTTTTCTAAAAATGGGAATTGTGGGACTTCCCTTGTGGTGCAGTGGTTAAGAATCTGCCTGCCAATGCAGGGGACACGGGTTCGAGCCCTGGTCCGGGAAGATGCCACGGAGCAACCAAGCCCGTGTGCCACAACTACTGAAGTCCGCGTGCCTAGAGCCCGTGCTCCACAATGAGAAGCCCATGCACCACAACAAAGAGTAGCCCCAGCTCGCCTCAACTAGAGAAAGCCCAAGTGCAGCAACGAAGACCCAAAGCAGCCAAAAATAAAAATAAATTTATAAATTAAAAAATAAAATGGGAATTGACATGAAGATACAGCTACAAACCTAGTGAGATTATATACTGGGATATTGGGTTAGCCAGAAAGGTCTTCCGGGTTTTTCATTCACAGCTGATGGAAAAATCCGAACGAACTTTTTGGCCAAGCCACTATGTTGGTTTAATTGCAGGTATCGGAAAACCCAACCGAGCATTTACTACGTGTCAGTTAAGTAAAATATAAAAAGACACATGCCTGTGCAAATAGCACTGTCTGTAAAGAATTTAAACGCCCTGGATAAATTCTTGGTTAAACTCTTTTAAGCAACAGTTTTATAATGTAGAATGGAAGTTGTAGACTTCATGTGAAAATATATGTGATGCACACAAAATTGTACCAGCTCCACTTTGAAACTTTACCTTGTCCTTTTGGGGAGGTGGTAAAGGCTGTGGGAAAAACTGGGTCTGAAAGTTGAAAGGAGCTTTAGGTCTCCTATTATAGTTCTTCTCTAACTGTTCATATGACTTCGAGGAAGACAGCCATCTGGTGCTTAACGTCCTCCAGGAAAGTACAGGTAAAAACACCTGCCTCACAGAGAGACTGGGCATTAAGTCTGAAAAGTGAAATGGTACTTACCTTGGCTCTTAGGAGAAGTCACCCCACTATAAGGCCAAGGTATGTGCATCTCTTGTATTATTCATTCATTCAGCAAATAATGACTGAACATCTCCTATGGGTGGAGCACTGTTCTAAGCGTGGGGATGAGCAGAGAACAAAGAGGAATAAAGTCCCTTCCTTTTCAGAGCTAACACCTAGTGGGGGGAGACAAAAGCAAACAAACAAACGAAAGAAGTAAAGGGTATATTAGAAGATGAGAAGACGGTAGGTAGCATGGAAGAGAAATAAAACAGGGAAGAAGGTCAGGAAAGTCTGGGGTTAGAGGTGGATTTCAATTCTGAATATGATTCTCAGAGAAGACCTCACAGAGAGAATGACATTTGAAAAGCACTTGAGGGGCTTCCCTGGTGGCGCAGTGGTTGAGAGTCCACCTGCCGATGCAGGGGACGCGGGTTCGTGCCCCGGTCCGGGAAGATCCCACATGCCGCGGAGCGGCTGGGCCCATGAGCCATGGCCGCTGAGCCTGCGCCGTCGGGAGCCTGTGCTCCGCAACGGGAGAGGCCACAGCAGTGAGAGGCCCGCGTACCGCAAAAAAAAAGAAAAAAGAAAAAAAAAAGAAAAGCACTTGAGGAGATGAATAAGACGAGGTGTGAATGTAAGGATACATGGGGGAAGAACATCTGGGCAGAGGGCTCCCAGTCGTGAAGGACTTGAGGTGGGAGCACAGCTGTGTATTCAAGGAAGAGCAAAAGTCCAGGGTGGCCAGTGGGTAGAAGAAGGTCATAGCGTTAGCGGGAAGCCAGATGCACAGAGCCTTGTAACCAACACATTGAAAGGATCTGTTTCTCTGAGGGTGATGGGGAGCTCCTGGGGACCCCAAGCAGAGGAGGAAAGTGACCAGACTTGCATCTTAAAGGTATCCCTCTGCCTGTTGTTTTGAGAATAGATCTGTAAGGGCATGTCCAGGTAGAAGCACTTAGAACCAATGGTGGCAGTAATGTACCGAGGGTAATCTCTTGGTTTGGACGGTTGTATTGTGGTTACATAGGAGAATGTATGGTTTGTAGAAAAGACACACTAAAATATTCTAGGGTTGTAGGGCAACAGGTCAGCAACAGATTCTCAGGTAGCATCAGGGGAAAAAGTCTCTGCAACGCCCTTGTGACTTTTCTGTAGGTTTGAGATTATGATTTAAAAGATGCAGTAATGCAGGTAGTGGTTCAGGCAGGTAGCAGTGGAGGCACTGAGAGGTGGTCAGACTCTGGGTACATTTTGTAGGGAGGGACCATAGGACTTCTTACTGGAATGAA
The DNA here is from genome assembly GCF_003031525.2 of Neophocaena asiaeorientalis asiaeorientalis. Taxonomy (NCBI): domain Eukaryota; kingdom Metazoa; phylum Chordata; class Mammalia; order Artiodactyla; family Phocoenidae; genus Neophocaena; species Neophocaena asiaeorientalis. The sequence goes on from NW_020172280.1 coordinate 1,362,022, forward strand.
CTTGGGTGGTGAGAGAAAGAAAGGAGTCAAGGTTGACAGCATGGCTTTTGTCCTGGCGAATGGAAGAATGCACTGGTCATCATAATCCCACTGGTGTGACACTTGGGGGGAACTTAAGGCAAATAATTTTACATGACCTCTTCTTCTGCATTTGAATATATCTTTCCAAATGGTAAAGTAAATATACATAATAGAGAATTTTTAAAGATTTTCATTGAAGGATGCTATACAATAAAAATATTTCCATCTGTATATTAATTTGGGTTTTAAATAAATAAATTTATTTATTTATTTATAGTTTTGGCTGCATTGGGTCTTCGTTGCTGCACACGGGCTTTCTCTAGTTGCGGGGCTACTCTTCGTTGCGGTGCATGGGCTTCTCATTGTGGTGGTTTCTCTTGTTGCAGAGCACGGACTCTAGGCACGCGGGCTCAGTAGTTGTGGCTCATGGGCTCAGTAGTTGTGGCACACAGGCTTAGCTGCTCTGTGGCATGTGGGATCTTCCGAGAACAGGGCTCGAACCTGTGTCCCTGGCATTGGCAGGCGGATTCTTAACCAGTGTGCCACCAGGAAAGCCCCTATATATTACTTTAAAAGGCTCACTTGATCCCAACAGAATAGCTATGATATAGAATGTTTTATGAAGAAGATCCATGAGGGCTTCCCTGGTGGCGCAGTGGTTAAGAGTCCACCTGCCGATGCAGGGGACGCGGGTTCGTGCCCCGGTCCAGGAGGATCCCACATGCCGCGGAGCAGCTGGGCCCGTGAGCCTTGGCCGCTGAGCCTGCACGTCCGTAGCCTGTGCTCCGCAATGGGAGAGGCCACAACAGTGCGAGGCCCGCGCGTACCACAAAAAAAAAAAAAAAAAAAGGAAGATCCATGAGAAAGGAACAATCAATAAGGTATTATTACCCAGGTTTTACAAATGAGGAAGTCAAGGCCCAGAGAAATCGTCATGCAGCTAAGTCCAGGTTCTTCTGATTTGTTCTCCAGAGAAATTTCTACCACAAACACTGCCTCTCTGACCACGTTAAGCCCCATGCGTTGTACTTTCATAATAAGAGTAGTGATTTTCTATAGAAAGGCTCTTGAGTTTTAACAACTAACAAATACCTCATCTAGAGAATATAGATGACTATTACAAGACACAATATATTACCAGGTTTCTTTTTCCTTAAATCTTATTTCCCCATCCTTCAAGTTAGAACGTTTTTAACCTGCTACTTTTACTGTCCCTTATGTATCAAAGCTAAAATGTGAAGGGTGACCTGAAATGCAAATGCTGTTTCAACATATTTCCAGAAAAAAACACTTTTCAGACAAATGATGAAGGGTGTGAGATACACAGATTGGAGTTCAGTTATTTTTCTCCTTTTCGACTCTCTCTGCTTGCTATTCTAGCATGTTTTGAAAGGCAGCAAGAAGAGAAAGTTTATAATGATTTGTATTTCCTCAGCTGTAGGGCAAAAAAAGCTCAAATGTCGGTTTTATAGTCTTCTCCGCTCTCAAGGGAATTTAAGTATGCAGAGCTTTGGCTGAGATAGGAAAGAAACAGCTCAGAGGTGGGGACTGATGCTTAAAATGTTCCTTTGTTTAATTTTTTTCCTGTTATTGTATATGGAACTTTGAAACCATCCTGACTTTCCATTCCAAAGGCACATGCCAGTACAGGTGCCAACTGTGGCGACTGCTTGGATGAGAAGTATTCGTGATTACTGATTTTTATGGGGCTCAGAGTGAAAGCACAGGGGGTTTTCATGAAGATTCATTATGAGGTTAAGGTATTTGCCTTGTTAGGGTAAGCTGGCACCCTTTGTCACATTTGGGTGAAAGGTGTCCTGTAAGAAAATTCAACAGGGAAGATCTCCAAGTTCAGTACAAACAAGCATTAAGCAGGGTCCCGGGAGCCCAAGAATTGAGTGGAAACTCAAAGGCTGTGGATTCTAAACTCAGTGTGTGTTCACTTGCTTGGCGAGCTGGGGAAAGTGTCTTTAAACTACCCCTGCCTCCGTTTCTTCAGCTATTGAGTTGGATATGCCATAGGGACAGGTATTAAGTAAATACACACATATCATTATTTCTTGACAAATAAATGCTTTGTTTTACCAACAGAGCTCTCTTTTGTGTAGAACAGGGTGTAAATCAGAGTCCTGGGTCTCACTCCAAATTGTTAAAGATATTCTGAAGATGTTCTGGAAAAGGTACTTTCTTTTTAATGCATTACCCAACTGCAGCTCCGAACCAAGGAATACCTCTTTAATGGCAGGGTTGGGAAGACTGCTTTATTTTTCTTTTTGATAAATCCCTCTGAAGTGATGAACTTATAGATCTGCTGGCCTGCCTTTTCTGCTCTGTTGAACAGCAAATCCCACCATTATCCTGCTAGATTCATTTCCCATACTCTCCCCTAAATCAACTCCCCTCCCAAACACACACACACACACACACACACACACACACACACGATACCTCCCCACACTGGTCATTTGCAGGACCTATACAATATCATTTAAGGGATGCCAAAATACTTCCTGCCGCCACATAGATGCACCCCTAAACTTTGCTCCTGTTATGACATTGAAAGCTGTTATTTAAATGCAAAGGAGAGTCAAACAAACTCCATTGTTGCTAATGGCATCAGATTAGTGTTAAAAGTGTGGGCACTGGGTTTGAATCCCAGCTCTATCCCTCACTAGATATGTGACATGTCTCAGCCTCAATTTCGTTTTCTGTAAAGTGGTAACAGTAACAGTACGGACCTCCGGGGATGGCTGTAAAGTGCTGCAACGTGCTTAAAATATTGCCTGACACATAATAAGCACACAATAAACAACGTGATTGTTACTGGCTAGCCAATCTCCAACTAGAGCCAAAAGGAACGATACAGAGGAAGGGAAACCGTGATGGTGAAGAGAGGCAGAACAAATCGTATATTTGCCCTGACCGTTTATGAGTTTTTAGTCTTTATTCTGCTCCTGCTGAGTGTAAATTTTAAGGGCTTGCAAGAGCTGCCTTATCCTGTAGACAGAATATTCTAATCATGCTGTTGCTAATGACTGGAGTGACCTCTAGTGGTACTGAATTTTCCAGCCTGG